>NC_051187.1:92315933-92618963 GCF_015220075.1 Falco rusticolus
ACATCTTCAGAGCTATTAGACTGCCAGCTGTAAGGATTAGCAATGTATTTACAGCATACCAGGCCAATTCAAATCCATACACTATAGGCTACAGAAAACCACTGTCATGCTTCATCTGAAACACGTTTTCTAATTGCTCATAAAAGTAGATTTCCATTGTTATACTAACATATTTAAGATGGTAAATAATATGAAGAATTAGCATTCACCAGCAGATTAAATTACTAACTAGAATCACTTGTCCAAAAACTGATCAGCTCCCCAAAAATGTATGATACTATCTAGCGTGAAATTAGTTTTGGGGTTCTTCTGTTACTAAATGGCAGCAATAGGTATGTGCTATTTAAATATTCTAAATAAACTATCAAGATTTTCCAATACAAATACCACTAGTGAAAAAATAAGACAGTGTTTCCATAGGAAACTCTCTTATTTTAAGGGGCTATTTTCCAGTCAGAGATGTTCAATCTCATGCATTTCAGCAAAAAAACAGATGCTTGCCTTTGTTACTGCAGATGATTAAAGACTTACATTTTATACAATGGGGCATCTAGTTGGAAGGCACCTGATGAGAATACACTGCCCAAAATCACTTCTTCTATTAACCCCCTTGACAGAAGACAACATGAAAGCCCAAGAACAAAACAAATGGAACAGCTTTCTGGGCCCCAGGCAAACTCTTAACACTACCAGAGTTTTTAACTACAGGAGTTATACATTATCAACCTCTGGCTCTGCAACATTTATATACACCAGCATCTGACGCTAGTAGAATTTCTAGTGTAGTTATTATTAGAGATAAGCATACTGATAATTTTAATAAATAATGAAATAATGAAATAAATAATGAAATAATAGATGCGCGTTAACTTTAAAACTCACTGTTAAGTGACTAAGTGTGAATAATTGCATATAGTTTTGTTTCAGTTTATTTGCAAAAGGGGTTAGACTAGGATGAATATTGATAGGCCTACAGTTGCGATAATCACATCTGCAGCTTTCCCAGGGGCAAGCCAACAAAGATTGTTTCTCCTTGTTCCAGTTAAGAGAGGAAGTTAATAGCATATCAGTGCAATTCTTTCCCTTCCACTCCCACCATTTGACATTGAAACTGGCCGTGTACTTTGAAAAATTCGCATCCATCAGAGGTTTTCTTTTCCAAGTCATTAGGACAAATTCAGTTTGTGTTTTATTTTCTAGTTTGGTCATTCTTACTGGCAGCATAAGTTTACTTGAAGCTTTAAGTATTAGAAATGATTACTCAAAACTGAAATACATATAGATGCTGAAGTTATAAAGTGCAACAGACTTAAGCAGCTCAAAAGGAATGAAATGAAAACTCATGTTTCATGAATGAAGAATCACATGCAGACTGAAGGAAATTCACTTTCTTGGCATAATATTACATCCATAACCTAAGCAAGATCTTATGGCAATTAATTTTAATTAGTATCTCAAAGTATTTTTAAAACTTGGTCTATCCTCAGTAAGACATGAACTGTCATTTCCGCTTGTACCAATGAATGAATATGACTGAGTTTGCAGGTATGGTTAGGGAGAGAGAGGATACCCAATTGATTTTTGTTTGCTCATTGAAATAAAACATTTCAGATGAAACAACATTTCACTGTAAAACCATAGAGGCCTAGAAGCAGACATGTTCTTTCTTCTCTTGCAAAATTTTTACATAAAAGAAGGAAGCCAGGCTTCCTATGCTTTTGAAGGTTTCAGATTTTTTCCGAGATATAGCGAGAAGTTAGAAGATTATTTTTAACATTGACGATTAACGTGTCGGTCTGAACTGTCATCATGTATTTCTCTCTTGCCTTTTACTTAGATAATTTAGAATCACATTCTTCAGTAGTTTAGCACTGCACCTAAAAAAAATAAGAACTTACGATGACTATACAAAGGAAATTGATATAGCTATATAATGCTCAAAATCAACCAATTAGCAATTCCTCTAGGTTTGCCATACACCAAGCTAGGATATGCTTAATACACAACTCAAAGCATTCAAGAGGTAAGAAATTAAACACACATATACAGTAAATAGCTTGTGTCAAACAAGTTGTGAACAAATTTTGCCTTTCCCTTCATCCACTTTGGTTAGGAGATAAAAAATTACATGACAGATCAAAACAGTGATACCACCAGACATCTTTGTCTGGATCATTATAAATCTGAGCCACTACAGCAGTTGTCCAAAGCAGAGTTCATTAATTAGAGCTCAAAAATGGACAGTTGTTTCCAACACCTTTTAAGTCAAAAGGTTACAATGCATTTATCTACCACAGTAGTTCCGCTGTACTTTCCTAACAGTAGGTTTGACATTCCATTAAATTCTAATAGTGACAGTGGCTTCAAAACTAACCTAGTCTCTCTGTTTCAAGTGTGTCCAAGCAAAATCTTTCCCCCACTGAAAACAGTGACAAAACTTTTGCTTGATATAATTAATGGCAAGATTCACTGCCCCTGGATCTTACTACTATTAAGTTCTCTAAAAGGAACAGGTTTCTAAATGCATTGCTTCTATAAAAATAGTTACAGTACTCTATTTTATGTAGATGCTATCATTTTCCAAATTTGAAAACAATATATCAGTTCTGGAACTTGGTTGTTGCAGCACTTTCCCCACTACCAAGCTGCAACAAGGTCTTTTACCATCTCATGCCAACACACTCTTCATACCAGTCCCTCCACCACCTTCTCCTCAACTCACTTCATCCAGGACCCACTGTCTCTCCCCTTGCTTCTTCCTCGGCTGCTCCCTCTTCATTGGCTCTCAACCATTTAACAGAACCAGCCACAGCTGCACCTTATCTACATCAGCCAACCCACCGCCCCTGAAGCCAGCCCGCAGGTGTATATTATCAATGCTAATTAACCCAGCTTCATGCCTCTACACTTGGTCCTGTTCCAGTTACATCCACTATGTTGCTTTCCTGAAAACCACTGATTCAACATCCAGAGACGAGTACACAAGCATTAAGAAATCATACCTGCATGAAAGCACCTACAAGAAATATGATATCCTATTTTATTTAATGAAACCTGAAGGGTTTGAGAGGCACTGAGCAGGGGCTGGGGGCAAGTCAGAAGTTGGAAAGAAAAGTGAATTACATGGAATTCTCACACACAGACACAGAGACACACACACAAACACAGAGACATACACAGAGACACACACACACACACACAGATATACATACACACACAGACACAGAGAGACACACACAGGCACACACAGACACATACAGACGCGCACACACAGACACATACAGGCACACACAGACACATAGACATAGAAACACATACAGAGACACACAGACACACACCGACACAGTGTGAGAGACTGTGCCCATGAGACCCACCATTGCCACAGCAGATGTGTTGTCTCAACGTTGCTATGGCAGGAAACTCATGCCATCGCCACAGTGAATGGTCTAACTATATAAGGCAGAAAGATAATACCACTGCCACCACAGAGATTTAGGAGACTGACTCCATGGAGCAACGGGGGAGGCTGATCCTGCAAAACTTCACCAAACCCCTGTGCATGTGCCCAGACTTGGGGTCAGGGGGTCAAGGTGCCCGGAGGCCCCTGAGGAATGTTGGGCACATGCATCATTGCCGGGTGGAGGGTGTGCTTGAGCAGAAAGAGCTTGTAACAACTCTGAAAAAATGGAACCAACTAACATGGAATGGAACATTTCCCCACCGGACTTGGAAATGAATCGGACTGTCGGGATGCCGCAGCTCCGGGGTGGTAGCTATTGCTTTGAACTCTTTCCTTTTCTTTCCTTCTTTCTTTCCTTCTCTTCTCTATTTATCTCTCGCCCTCTCTCTCCCTTTGCATTCGCAGATTTATTGTTGGGGAAATAAAGTTCCTTGGTTGTTGACTCTGTTTTGAGTCTTAATTCTGTTCCCGAGAATACAAACAGAACCACACTCTGGTCTCAGACCAGCATGTGACATTTTAATTGGCATCACGGAGGATTCTCGGTGAAACAGAAAGTTCCAGGTTCTTTATGAGAGACTCGTGTGTGTGTGTGTGTGCCTGAGACATACCTTGGTATGAAGTGAGTGCAGAGTCCAGATCCGCGGTTCTGTTTGTCCACAGGGAAAACAGCCGGAGAAGGACGAAGCAATACAACTGAACAAGAGATGAGTCTCTAAAGAAGTTTAAAGGTGTGACCTCCTGAGAGTGAAGGGGATGGGTAGTAGTAGAGAATTTACAGTAAGGCCCTCTCAGGACGAATAACCTCTCTTTGTGAAATGGGTGCCCACACTTCTAGAGATGTTTGTGATGTTTCCTCCACTGAAGCATGGGGCAGAGATTTATACAAACTGGATGAATTTTTGGGAACCTATCATGTTCACCCAGCTCCCCAAGGGTGAGAATGGGCAAAAAATCACTGGTTCCAACCGCAGAGTATAGTGGATAGGATCATGATATTGCAGAAGGAGGCTGAAGTTAGGCCTGGGAAGGGAAAATCCGTAATTTGTGCAGTTTTAGGAGCAAGTTTGGCAGCAGCCATGGAAGGTAGGAGGCAAAGATTGTGTCAAAATGATGCTGTGATAGATTCCTTGAGGATGGCGATTGAAACACTGAGAGAGCAGTTAGAGGAGACAAAACAGCTATTAGAGCAGGAGAGAAACCAGAATGCTTTGTTAAAAGACACATTAAGAGAAGAATTGTGGAAATAAAAGTGACTCATTTGGGGAGGTGGAGTCGAAGTTAACAGAGAAAGGGATTAGACAAGTATATCCCCAGGGGGATTTACATAGAGCAAAAAAGGCAGCAGAAAACCCTCCTCACATGTATCCCCTAGTTAAGACCGAGTATTTATATGAACAGACAACATTTGTCCCCAAATTGTCACCAAATTGTTACTAAAGAGGTTCCGTTTACAGCGACTGAGTTAGCAAGGACTCCAAAGGAATCCGAAACAGAATGTTTGGAAAGTGTCCTTGTCAGGAGGAGATAGGATTTTGTTGTCAGAGAAGGAAGCAGAAGGGTACTGGGGTCCAGGTGTGTTTTTAACTACTGGCAATCATCGAGCTCCAAGGTCATTAACACAGAGGGCAGTGGACTGGGCTGGGGGACTGAACCCTTTGGAGAGGGAAGACCCCCCCAGCCATCACGGTACGATGGATCAGCTGGTAGAAAGTGTACAAAAGGCAGCTTGTCTGCAGATGATGTATGACAGAAGGCTTGAATCTCACCAGGGCTCTCCCATGGTGATGCCTGTGGACCCAGCACGGATGACTCCTCTAATTCGAGGACTTCCTGATTCTTTAAAACCCATTGGGATCCAGCTTCAAGGGAAGATACAAAATACCCCATATCAGACAGAGTTACATGGTGGGAAGTTGCCCAAGAGCTAATTAACTTTGGGAGAAAATACGGTCCCATTGGTGGATCCTGGCAAAGACCCGAAACAAGAGCCATATGAACTGTGGGAAAAGCTGAGGGATGGTTAGCACAGCCTCAGGGAAGTCAGAATTCTAAATCGGTCTGATTTACTGATCCTGGGGGAGGGAGACCCCTAAGCGGACAGGAATGGTGGCAGTTGGGGCTCCAGAGAGGTATTCCTCGGGATCTAACGGATGGGCTTCCGACCCAGAAATTGGAGCAACTTGTGCAGACATGGTCAGGGCACAAAGTTAGTTTTGAGCCAACCCCTAGTGCCTCACCATCAATAGGCATCGGGGAAAAAGCTGATGAAGTAAAGAGGGCAACGGAAAACTAGATCCTCCGTCCCCCGAAAGTGGGGGTGGGAACGGAGGGTGGATGTTTATTAGGCAACTCACCTTAAATTTGAGAGGAGATTAAATGATTCCAGTGGCTGTAGGAACACAGATAAAAACAGTAACCTTTTTAATTGACACAGGAGCACAAGTCACTGCACTGATGCAGAGTGAGGCGGAGCAATGTGGAATTTTGACTTTGTCTAAAAACCTAATTGTCTTAAATGCTGTAGGGAAAACACAGTCAGTACCTGTGGCCTTGGTAACATTATGGTTGCCTGGGGAGGAAGAACCAGTTAACACCAAGGTTGCAATAGACTCTTTTCCGACAAATCTTTCGGGCATAGAAATATTGAAGAGCAGACAGTGGTATTGATATGGAGAAATAGTGTGAAATGGGGACAATGGACATCGATTGTGATTGTATATGTCTGCCCAGGAATGTGGGTATGGTGACTAGTCATGGGTGCGGTGTCTGCTCACATAGGCACACAGCTTTGAGGAGACAACTACAGTTTTGAGGAGACGCCTGCCCTTCTTCCTCTAACAAAGGGGCTATTTAAAAAAGAATAAGAAAAGGATGAGAGATATTCCAATGCTATCTAGAGGGAGGGAGTGCTAAGTCTCCTTGCTGGAGAAGATCGGATGGTCACAAGAACATGAATCACCTACAAACCTGCAAGACCACCACATTCCAGGCAAAGGACTGATAAGCTAATTAACATACGAAGCGAGAGTAAGCCGGTTTAGGTAACGAATATGTATAGGCGTTAATTGAATATTCATTTGTTTTATTGTATAAATGTGAGATGGTTCGTCACTTTGGGCATGCACGCTTGTGGAGGAGCGATCCCCCGTGCATCTGCGCGCAATAAACATACCTACTTTATAACTTTCGAGTTATAGAGTCTAATTCCGTACGTCAGTATGATACCCAGGGGAATTCATGGTCCTTTGGCATTCCTCAGGTCAGAGAATTAGCTGAAACGTCCTGGGTAAGCAGGTGCACCTGTTGCAAGCAGCACCGACCCTCCCCCTTTCCAGGATGACTAATGTGAAACCCTGTCCCTTGCCATTAGGGGACCGGGAGGGGATAGCTCCTGTCATTGAGGATCTTAAACAACAGGGCTTTTTAACATTCACTCACTCCCCATACAATTCCCCAGTTCGTAAATCAAATGGAAAGTGGAGATTATCGTCGATTTAATGCAAACAGTGGTCCCTTGACAGCAGCAGTGCCTAATTTAGCTGAGCTAATCTCACTCATTCAGGAACAGGCTCATCCGGTGATGGCCACAATTGATGTGAAAGACGTTTGTCATGGTTCCCCTGCAGGAGGAGGACCGTGATCGTTTTGCTTTCACATGGGAGGGATAACAGTATACCTTTACTCGACTCCCTCAGGGATATAAACGTTCTCCCACCCTAGCACACCATGCTTTGGCACAAGAATTAACCTAAATTCTCCCAGAACCGGGAGTTAGAGTTTCTCAATACATCGATGATGTTTTGATAGGAGGGCATCAAATTATTCCAGTACAGGTGACACAGGGAACGATTATACAGCACTTAGAGTCTCTGGGACTCCAGATACCAGAGGAAAAGATATAAACTGCTGCAAATGAAGTGAAATTTTTAGGGATATGGTGGAGAGGAGGTTCAGCCTGTATTTCTCAGGACACACCCTGAACCCTAGAGCAGGTAAGAATTCCAGAAAATAAAAAGGAGCTGCAGCATGCCTTAGGCTTATTGGCCTTTTGAAGAAAACACATCCCAGATTTTGCAATAATTGCACGGCCCTTCTATGACCTGCTGCAAAAAGGAGCAGCTTGGAATGGGCTCCAGCCCATGATGAAGCTTTTTTTTTTTTTTTTTTTTTTTTTACAGCTTTTTGTGTTTGAAGCAAGCACCCGCCAGGCTTTGGGTCCTATTCACCCCACTGGCCCTGTCCAGATTGAGTGGAGGTTTGCACACTCAGGATTGTCAATTCATTTTTGGCCAAAAGGACCAGAAGGTCCTACCCGCCCGATCGGATTTTACTCCAGGAGCTTTAAGGATGCTGAGAAACCATACTCTAATTGGGAAAAAGGATTGTTTGTAGTGAGTGTTGCTCTCAGAGAAGCAGAGCGAACCATATGCCAACAGCCTCTAATTTTAAGGGTACCTTTTAAGGTAATTAAACCTGTGTTAGCAGGAACTCCCACCACCACCACCACCTTCTCCCGCCACGACAGGGTGGCCCAAAGAGATACTGTGAGAAAATGGTATGCTAAGATTGAACATTATTGTAGTGCCTTTACTGTCACTGAAGGCACCCCTGAACAGTTAAATATCCAAGAGGAAGTAACAAAATCCCTGGAGGGGGATACCTCTCCCCCTTCTGTGGTAAAAATCGGAGGAGTTGCAGAATGTGTGGATTACAGATGCCTCTGCTAAGAGAGAGGGTAAACAATGGAGATACCGAGCTGCAGCTATTAATGTAGATGGTAACAGGGAAATCATTACCGAGGTTGAGGGCAGTGCCCAAGTGGGAGAGTTAGGGGCAGTGTGGAGTGTGTTTAATAGCTAAGAAGGGGCTAAGACTCCGGTGTACATTTACACTGACTCGTTTGCAGTGTTCAAAGGATGCACGGAATGGCTCCCTTTTTGGGAACAGAATAACTGGGAAGTAAACCGAGTGCCAGTGTGGCAAAAGGAGAAGTGGCAAAAAATCTTAGATATTGCCAAACATGGGGATTTTGCGGTAGCGTGGGTACCGTCTCACCAGGAAAGGGGCACTGGCAGGTGAATGGAATAATAGGGCAGATGAACTGGCCAGAATTGTTCCTTTGCAGCAGGAAAATCAAACCGGGGAAAACTGGGACAGACTTTTGGAATGGTTACACGTTAAGCGTGGCCACTCAGGGTCTAATGATTTATACAAAGAGGCACATGCCAGAGGCTGGCCTGTCACTCGGGAATCTAGCAAAACCTGTATTTCAGCTTGTGAACAATGTAGACTTGGACTAGAGCGACACCCCATGGAAGATTCCCCCATTCATTTGAGAGATAAAAAGCCTCTCTGGGAAACTTGGCAGATAGATTACAAAGCCAGAAGGGAAGCAGTACGCATTAGCAGGCGTGGAAGTGATTTCTAGCCTAGTTCAAACTGAAGCGTTTCCACGAGCGACTGGGGAAAATACCGTGTGAGCCCTGAAAATTTAGCTTAGTTTCCTCCCAAAACCTGATTCCATTCAGTCAGACAATGGCAGACATTTTACTGCTGCCAAAGTGCAGGAGCGGGCGAGGGAAGAGGGAATCAAGTGGGTATTCCACACCTCATATTACCCCCAAGCTAACGGGATAGTAGAAGGAACTAATGGACTCTTAAAACGATTTCTGAAACCTCACAAGCCACATCGGGTGAAATGCCTTTGGGATGCAGTTCCCCGAGTTAATGATCGCTGGGGAATAAATGGATGTCCCCGACTGAATGCCTTTTGTCCTAAACCCCCGACTTTGACCCCAAAGTCTCAGACTCTCAGTACTCCCGGAGAGCAAGTTTTTTGTCCTGGACAGCCTGTGTGAGTAGAAATGCCAGCCATTGCAGCTGTTCCTCTCATGCTCGCTGAAACTCTTAATAAATATGCTTGGAAAGGCAAAGATGCTCATGGAAAAGAATAAAATCAACACCAGGTGGATTACTCCACCCTTCTAATAACAATTTACTTCTGGTTCCTTTGAAGGAACCGAGTCTGGTTTTCCTTTTCCAGGTGAGGACTCTGGAGCCTGCCTGAAAAAAAGAAACAGCCATATGAAGCTGCTGATTGTCTGTGTGGCTTCATCAGTATTCGCCTTATTAATATTTTTAGGATGTTCGGCATACCACTGCAGACATTGTTTTGGTCGACCATTGTCACCATGTTTAATATCCAGGGAAGCTCCTGTGCCTCCCTCACTCTCAGAGGGTGGCAAGATGGATTTACAGCTTTAGGCCAGCAGGTGGCTGATGCTTTTAATCTGACTAATTGTTGGATATGTGGGAGTCCTTTAGGATTTAAAGACTGGCCATGGACATCAAAACCACTATCCCCAAAATGGCTCGTGAGTAATTTGAGTGACATAACCGTTGGTAATAACTCATTCTATTGGAATGAAGAGATAAACCCATGGAAAATCCAAGTTCCAGAAAAAGGAGAATACTGTTTGAATCGGAACAGCAGCAATGGAGTTTTTGTGGGTCACTGTGTCTAATTGGACATTTAAATATGGAAATCATTGTATTATTCCAGACTGTTGACCTATTAATTGTTCAACTTATAACCACTCTCTTCATGCTTAGGGTGACATGTTATGGTGTTTGTATAACAACACCACCAATGAAAAACTTATCCCTCGCAGGCTAAGTTGGGCATGGGTCAATGAAACTGGACATAAAAAAACTATTTATTAACTTTTGGTCTAGTAGCAATCTATACTGGAGCTAAGGTATTGAGGGAATCTGACCCTTTGACTTGTGCCATCAGTGGCATAACTAACCAAACAGTAACCATTAAGTGTAACTATAGTAGTCCAGTAGAAGCATGGAAATGTGATCTTTGGATTAAAGGGAAAAAGGCAAATAATCAAATTAAGCACCCTTTGGACTTAAAAAACACCACTTATTTTGAAAATCCTTGTAATTCCAATTTGAAGGCACAAAGGGGATGGACCATTTATAAATGGAACTTGGGCCCTAAAAGGTCATTATTGGATTTGTGGTCATCGTGCTTATCGAAATTTACCAAATAATTGGAGTGGAACATGTTATGTGGGTTATATACGCCTCTTCTATTTCCTGCTACCAGGGGAAAATGGAGACAGTTTGGGAGTTATGATATATGATGACCTTAATCGATATCGGTGGTCCATTGACACTTCTATAACAGGTGGTAGCAATAAAACCTGGGCCAAGAGAAGTGGACCCCTCAACGTATCCTAAAACATTATGGACCTGCCACCTGGAACCCCAGTGAGTGGCTCAGCGGTGCTAAAGAACCTATCTATAATCCAAATTGCATTATTTGGTTGCAAGCTGTCCTGGAGATCATTACTAATGAGACAGCACATGCCCTTGACCTATTGGCAGATCAGGCTACACAAATGCTGAACAGCAATATTGCAGCATGGCATGGTTCTCAATTACCTGCTAGCCAAAGAAGGAGGTGTTTGTGGTAAACTAAATTATTCTAATTGCTGCTTAAAAATTGATGATGGCAGCAAAATTATTGAACAGATTACTGCAGGAATACAAAAGCTGGCCCATGTTCCTGTCCAGATGTGGAAAGGCTGGGATATTGACATGTTCTCCTGGTTCCCTGGTCGTCCATGGGTTAAGCGAATCCTATTTTATTTGTTACATGGTCTTGCCATGCTGATGTTTTTACCATGTATCATTCCATGTTTTATACATTTGATTCAACATGTTGTAGCTAAGATGCAATTTATAACTACAGTCTCACCTGACGGTGTTAAAGAAATTCGTCCTGTGCACCCAACTACACCATCAGTAATACAAATTGTATAGTGTTATTTTATTTTCTTTTACCTAAATTTGCGACAGAAGTTTCTAGACCCAGATGGTACATGCACATTAAGCTAAGGGGGCCTGGAAATCTATTTTCCCACTGCGTATCCTGACCCTGACTTTGGCAAAGCAGGGCAGCAGACCACACTTTCTGGCCTGTCCAGGTCTCACTGAATGGCAGCGCAGCCTCCTGGTGTGTCATCCACTCCTCCTAGTTTAGTGTCATCAGCAAACTTGCTGAGGGCACACTCTGTCCCTTCATCCAGGTCACCGATGGATAAGTTGAACAGGACGGGACCCAGTACTGACCCTGGGGAACACTGCTCGAGCTACAGGCCTCCAGCTGGACTCTGCGCTGTTGACCACAACCCTCTGAGCTCTGCCATTCAGCCAGTTCTCAATCCACCTCACTGTCCACCCATCTAACCCACGCTGCCTGAGCTTCCCTGTGAGGGTGTTGTGGGAGGCTGTGTCAAAAGCATTGCTGAAGTCAAGGTAGACAACATCCACTGCTACCCCGTCCTCTACCCAATCAGTCATTGCATCATAGAAAGCTATTAGGTTGGTCGGGCATGATTTCCCCTTGGTGAATACATGTTGACTACTCCTGATAACCTTCTTTTCTTCCACACTTAGAGACTGGCATCCAGGATGAGCTGTTCCATCACCTGTCCAGGGATGGAGGTGAGGCTGACCAGTCTGTACTTTCCTGGGTCTTCCTTCATACCCTTGTAACAGACTGGAGTGACATCGGCTTTCCTCCAGTCCTCAGGCACCTCTCCTGTTCTCCATGACCTTTCAAAGATGATGGAGAGTGGCTTCGTAGTAACATCTGCCAGCTCCCTCAGCACCCGGGGGTGCATCCCATCGGGGCCTGTAGATTTTTGGGTGTCAAGTTGGCTAAAATGATCTATAATGTAATGCTCCTCAACCAAGGGAAAGTTTTTCTTTCTCCTCACTTTCTCTCTTGCCTTCAGGGTCTGGGAAACCCGAGGGGTGGCCTGGGCAGTGAAGACTGAAGCAAAGAAGGCGTTCAGTAACTCTGCTTTCTCTGTATCCTTCATCACCAGGGCACCCACCTTATTCAGCAGCAGGCCCACTTTTTCCCTAGTCATCCTTTTGCTACCTATGTCGGAAGAAGCCATTCTTGTCCTTGACATCCCTTGTCAGATTTAAATCCAAATGGACCTTAGCCTTCTTTGTCACCTCCCTGCATATTCTGATAATGTTCCTACATTCCTCCCTAGCGGCCTGTCCCTTCTCCCACATCCCACAAACTTCCTTCTTGTGTTTGAGCTTTTCTAGGATAAGTTTGAGAACTTCTATGTCACTTCTACGCTTCAGCCAGTAGAGGGCAGCAAAGCACACCGCCGCACCACAGCTTACCTTAAAAGTAGAGGATGGGAAGGGCAGAACCTGAGGAGCAAGTCTGTGTGCGTAATTCCACTGAAAAAACGTTGGCCACAATTCATTTATTCCTTGTGCCAGGAGCAGGCTTTTCCTAGGAATGGTGAGTGCCTTTCATCCTATTATCCCATTCATAGTTAAGAGTTTTTAAAACTGACCCTCTTGGTTTTTTGGCTCATCTCTATTTGCTCTTGTTATGGTTGGAGTCCTATGGCAAGTCCTTGGACCCCTCTTGACATTAAACAATGTTTATTTACAATGAGCATGAGCTTGACTGGCTCAGGGTGTTAATTTGAGAAGTTTTTATCTTCAGAAAGAAAGAAATCCCTTTACATGTGACTAATTATTCTTATATGGAAGACCTAAGGATAATATTTATTGCTCCTCTTATCTCAGTTGTCTGGGCATAAAGTAGAATTAAATCGCAGTGGTAAATGGTAAAAGCCTAAAATGGTGTAGGTGGGAGTATGTGGCGGTACAACATGCAGAGGAATTTTCCTGATTAAAAATTGGACCATGTATCTTTCAGTGACTGTGTTGGATTTTCAGCATAAATTCAAGATGAGAATAGTACTGTTTTCTTAGGGAGGTGTTTGGTTTTTCTCTAAGTATTGGTTCTACACCTTCTCTGAGAAAGAAACTAATACTGCACTTTTTCTTTCTCAGGTTTGGCATCCCTCTGTG
The DNA here is from genome assembly GCF_015220075.1 of Falco rusticolus. Taxonomy (NCBI): domain Eukaryota; kingdom Metazoa; phylum Chordata; class Aves; order Falconiformes; family Falconidae; genus Falco; species Falco rusticolus. Next base: position 92,329,324 of record NC_051187.1, read on the forward strand.
AAAATATGCCCAGCAGCAAGGCAAACGAGCCTGGGGATGTAGTTAGAGCCAAGAATGGAAAACCAATACAGGTATGTATGTGAAACCTGGATTTTGAATACTTGTAGTTAATTGGTTTAATCAATCAAGTTATAAGGCTGCAGTCAGAATACATGTTTGAAAAGACCCTTTAAAAAGATAAGCAGTGTAAATGCAGTTTAAATATATATATATATAAGCATGTTATTAATTAGAAATTCCTATCATAAGATTCTTTCAAATATAAATATAGATTGAAGAGATTAGACATGTTTTATAAATTGCTAGGAAAAGCTGAAAAGTATGAGCGTTTACTGAACATGCTAGACAGCCTTTGTTTTAGCACAAGTGGTGGTTACAATGCTTATAAACACAGATCCTCAGTCAGAATGAGTAGCTTACTAATTGCTTCCAGCAGACCCTTCAGGACACTTCCCCGCTATCTGGAGTAAGACATAAGAGTATTAGTTTCCCGCTGACGTAACCAAGGGCTTTACACTGCCAAGCTGCTCTGTACGATCAGGTCTGAGTCATAGGGGCTGTTGGTTCAAAGGAGCTTTCCAAATCAGTATCCAAAATACATATTTAATATTTAATCCAAACTGTTCCATATTCATATAATAGAATAAATGGTACTGAAAGTCACTGTGCTGTAGATGACTGATTTTGTGCAGAAGTAGATGGCATAATATTTCAGTCTGTCTGGATTTCTGTGGTTCTGCCACCTTTGACTTGCGGAGCCTTCTAGTTCCTTGAGGTTCTTCTCCCAAAACTGAGTTCAGTCACCCTCTGCTTTGAGGGAAAAGACTGGGCACACATCCCCCCACCAGGAAGAAATTAGCAAGACGGTGCTAGTAGCTCAGAGCACATCATGCAATTAATCTTGCAGAATTTATCCTGAGCTTTCCCTGAATGGGGAAAGCAGCAAAGAGGCTATTGATTTTTTTTTAATTATATTTTTTTTTTAGGAAATAAGTTTCAAGGTCCAAAGAGAAAGCAGTACAACAAAGAACCGTTTCCAGGCTTGCGTCTGTGCTTCTTTGTGGCACAGAATCACAGAATGGGCAGAGTTGGAAGGGATTTCTGGGGATCATCTAGTCCAATCCCCCCCCTAAAGCAGGTTCTCCTAGAGCAGGTTGCACAGAATTCCATCCAGGCAGGTTTTGAATGTCTCCAGAGGAGGAGACCCCACAACCTCTCTGGGCTGCCAGTTCCAGTGCTCTGTCACCCTCAAAGAAGTTTCTCCTCACATTCAGATGGCACCATCTGCATTGCAGTTTGTGCCCGTTGCCCCTTGTCCTGTCACTGAGCCTGCTGAAAAGAGCCTGGCCCCATCCTCTTGACACTTGCCCTTAATATATTTGTAGACATTGGTAAGACAACTCTCTCCTTCTTTGCAGTTTCCATTTGCCAGATCACTGTGCTTGCTCAGTACCCACCCCTGAGATTCCCGGGGCTTTGCTGGGAATGGTAACCGGCCCTCTGGGCATGGTTACTCCATTGGGGTAACAATCTCCAATTGGGAGATTTGGAGCTCCACTGGGGCACATCTCCAGCCTCCAGGCTCTTCTGAGGAGTCAGCAGTGCAGAGGCCCAGCATACAGAGGAGGTTGCAGTGGTGAAAGATGACTTGACCTCAGTTACAAATTTTATTTTATAAATGTAACTGTATATCAGTATCTTTCTTTTTTTCTTTTTTTCCTTTTTTTTTTTGTAGTTTGAGTAAATTTGATTACTTGAAGTTCCTAGGGCCTGTGGCAATGCATTTACAACCTGACAGCTATTTAAAATAGTAAGTAAGAAATTAGTCAGTGAAAGGGATATTTTGAGTAGTTAATCTGTTTTTACTGGTTTTGCACCTGAAGGTAGATAACACAGATGCAGAAGGAAGACTGCTGTTAGCTGATGCTCTCTGTTATGCCCACAATTTTAATGCAAGGGCTACTGTGAATGCTGCAACGTTAACAGGTAAGCAGTCTCCCCCCTAGCTCACTTTGCAAGTCAGTTCTTTGTTGCTGTCATTAATTGGGCTGTGGATTAGTTGCACTTTGTTTCGAAAGCCAACCTGAATAGTGGCTGAGATGATTTTACATGTTGCGGGACAACAGGTAGCACAGTTTATGCTCTAATAACTTGTACAGCTGCACTGTGTCTATAGGACAAGGGAGGGTATTGGCATGCCCGGTACAGCAGTGTCAACGAAGTTGGGCCAGCCCAGCTGAGCTGGAACCTAAAAGGGCAGGAAAACCTACAGAGACTTCCTGCAGATGTTTCTGCAGATCTTCCCAGTGCTTCCATTTCTGAGCTAAGCCCTCCCAACTCCCAGGGCTAAGTGATGCAGAGATGCTGGCATGGTTGTGGAAGTATCCTACCAAGTCCATATGGCAATGGCCGTGCTGGAGCCAAAGTAGTTTCTTTGTGAATGGCTTCTGGACTGCCTGAGCTCTGACCTAGCCAGCACCAGTTCTTCCGTTATGTGAGCTAACTTAGGTCTCCCTGAAACTAGGTAATAGAGTCATTATCATCTTCCTAAGAGTTTGTTTGACTGAAGTATCTCTTTATTTTATGTGCAGTTTGCATACTTTCAGGCATAATAAAATGTGCTTCAATTGTTTCATCTCTACAGTTGTATATGAATGAGGTTATAATTTTAAATTTAAAACCAGCAGCCTTGTGTATGCATCTCATGAACTGCAGTAACAAGCTGTCATGGGTGAAGTCACTAGCTGAAATGAGAAGAAACATGGAAGAGGAGTTCCGACAGGAGTCCACTGTGTTGCTTAATGAATATGCTAAACAAAATAATTAGCTTTCTATATTTTCTCTAGTAGTGCTTTAAATTATGTTCCATCTGTTTTACCAGTTCAAACACTGATATGTTTTATACTGATCAAATGTTTCAATAAACAGAAGGGAAGCTGATTTTAAGATCATTTGCTTGTATAAAAGTATTCCCATATAAAGGGCATGACAGGAGGAGGAGTTTACTCCTGCTACAGATTATTCTGTGTTTGGGTTGCTTGGGCACCAAGTAAAAAAGGACAGCTCCTGTAGAAATCTCTTTGATATATCGCTTTGTTAAATTACCTTTTTTTTTTTTTTAATCTCACTGAGGATTGAGTGTTGATATTAGAGAAGCAGTTCTGTGGCATAAAATAAACACGTATATAATCCCTCTGGTTTAGGCATAATTTAGTACTTTGATAAAGATGATTTTCACTTTGAGTAAATTATGCCATACAAAAACCTTTTCAAGTGAAATTCACAAAAGGGGAAGTATCAGCTTGAAAATTGTAGAGGTCTATAAACTGGAAAAAGTCCACTCACTTTTATTGTTTCCATATGGAAAATATAATTTACACTTTTTTTTTTTTTTGAGGACACTGTTATTGCTGAATGCATTGTATTAGAAATATTGCTAAGAAACATCAAGCTGAAACCAGAAAATCTCATTTCACGAAATACAGAATATAATGTTTATGAATTCTTGTCCTGCTAGTTTATATACCTGTTTTGACAATGTTTAAACTTCTAAAAATTGAAGTGTACTAACATATTTTTTGCAGACTTCATAAATTATTGATAATGGGAATTAAAGATGGAAAGTGAGGAGTCAGGATGCAGAGGAATAGCTCAGGTCTACCTTTGCCTTTGTATAGCCTTGAAGGTATATGTCTGTAGGTGTCATGGCTGTTGCATTGGGGTCTGCTGTGACTGGAGTGTTCACAAACTCACCTTGGCTTTGGACTCACCTTTATGAGGTAGGCCATCTGCATTATTATTAGATCATAGTAATAACTTAGTAATAGCAGTTATTACTGGAAAGGTTGTGTGTTACTGAAAGTGTTACTTTATGGAAATCTAAAAGTTATATTATTGCATTAGGAATGGTGTTAGTACTGTATTTAATTGAAAATAATTTTGACAATTAATAGCTCTTTAGTAAGGTTTAATATACAGCAAACAGCATGCACATCATCTCAAATCTGCATGTTCTGGTAACTTATTCCATATGCATAAGCTCTGGACTACTGACAGTAATTAGTTCATGTTAAAAAGATAATTGATCTTGCTTAACACAGAGACAAATTCAGAGAGGCTCATGAGTGGCTGAAGTGGAATGGCTAAAGGAAGTCTCTGCAGGGAAGGGTTTGTATCGTCAGGGGGAAAAAAATGAAAAAAAAAAAAAGGCGCAGTCTTTAGATTTTGCCTTTTGACTTTAAGTATCTAAAAAAGTAGGATTCACTGCTTTGTTTTGCAGTGTATTTCCCAATACATAGTATTATACTGGGCTGAAGACCTTTATACTGATCAAAGCTGAACAAAAATATGCATGATAGTGGGGCTTACAAATGTAGGTTTTTTATTAAAAAAAAAAAGCCAAAACTTTCACTGTTTCTTTTTCAGGTCAGCATTTTGACAGGAGACAGAGTTTGGAGAATGCCTCTCTTTGAACATTATGCAAAACAAGTAACAGACTGTCCTCTTGCAGATCTGAGTAACATTGGAAAGTATAGCAGGTAAGGTGTGCCAGTATCCTTCATGTGCCCCTTTCTTTCAGTGCATTTATTTAATGTTTGCACTGTTGGTGTTGCTTTAGAAACAATACAATTTTTCTGCTTCCCACAGAGCTGGAGGAGCATGCACAGCTGCTGCATTCCTGAAGGAATTTGTGAATGCCTCTCACTGGGCTCATTTAGATATAGCTGGTGTGATGTCGAATAAAGATGAGGTGCCCTATCTTCGAAAAGGCATGGCAGGGCAGCCTACAAGAACACTAGTAGAGTTTGCAGCTCGATTAAGTCAAGAAAGTCACAATACCAAATTAAACACTTACTCTAAAATCACCCACTCTGCCTTAAGAAAAAAAAATCTTAAAGTACTATCTGTAAATGAATGCCCCAAGCATATTTTCACTATGGCAATGAACTACCAAATGCATTTTATAAATCATTACTTGGGTAAGAATATTTCACCTTTGAGATTTGTCACCTCATATTATGCAATTTAAAATAAAAAATATTCTGTTTCAACTATTAAGATACTTAGTACCAAAACACGATGATGGAAAACATCTGAGCTTCTATTTTATATGTAAAGTAAGTATAATTATTGCAGACAATAAATCTTACTTGGGTGTGTGTGTTGATTGACAGAGTATTGACGGTAGATGGAGATCACAGCTGTGCCTTGGGTTTGCATGAATTGTAGGTGACGTGAAAGGTAACTCGGCAATGTTGTTTATAAAAATACCATTTTAAAATTTTTCCTTAGAAAAAGTAAGATGGCTGTTGGTATCAGGGTAGAAATGATGTGCCATCAGACTCTCTCAGCTGTTGCAATTAGTACGATTAGCATGGCTTCAGCACTATGTTACATAGTGCGTCTTCAACAAGGGCCAGCAAGAGTGTATCTGTAACTGTTTTACAAAAACTAATGAAGGGAATTCGGCGTTTGGTGGGTTTTTGAGGGGGAACCTGCCACTATCTCCCATCATTTGTCACCCTGCTCTTTCCCCCCTTTCCTGGTGTGCGGCTGTCAGGCTCCAGGCAGGGACATGTGGCCCTGAATCAGTTCGAACGTCAAACAGATTTAACACGCCATGGGGTGATGTTTTCTGGAGAGGGTGGGGACCCAGGCCCGCGGGTGGGTGTGTTAAAGGCGGCTGTGTAACCGACGCTGCGGAGCCGGTGCTTTCCCAGGCTGGAGGGCTGGAAGCCGGCGAGGCCCGGGCGGGAGAGGGTGGCTCTGCTCGCCCCGCCGCGCCTCCTTGCCGCTTCGGGCGGAGGCGCTGCCCGGCAGGCTGAGGGACCGGCCGGCGGCGGGCGGGGCGGGCGGCTGACGCTGAGGCGGCTGGGGCGGGCCCGCCCTCGGTTCCCGCCCTCGGTTCCCGCCCTCGGTTCCCGCCCTCGGTTCCCGCCCTCGGTTCCCGCCCTCGGTTCCCGCCCTCGGTTCCCGCCCTCGGTTCCCGCCCTCGGTTCCCGCCCTCGGTTCCCGCCCTCGGTTCCCGGCGCAGGCGCGGCCGCGGCTCGGCCGGCAGGGCACGCCATGGCGGGCGCGCTGAGCGGCATGTTCACTAACCAGCCTCCGGGGCCGCCGCCGCCGCCGGGGCCTCCCGGCGGGCCTGGCCCGCCTGGCCTCATCCCGCCTCCGACAGGGCCGCGCAACCCCAACAACACGCTCGTGGACGAGCTGGAGGCGTCGTTCGAGGTGCGCGGGCCGGGGCGGGGGAGGCCGCGGGTGGGCGCTGCCCTCACGGCGCCGGCCCCCGCGGCCCTCTGACCGCCGCGCTGCCCTCTCTCGCAGGCCTGCTTCGCCTCGCTGGTGAGCCAGGACTACGTGAACGGCACGGACCAGGAGGAGATCCGCACCGGTGAGGCCCCGGGGGGTGCCGGGCTCGCCCGACCGCTCGGCAGTGCTGCGGCTCGGCTTTCCCCGGAGCCCTGCATGCGCCACGCATTTTTTCTGCAGGCCTCGAGTGCTGCGGGGCTCGGCTGGGGTGGCAGATCGGGGGCTCTGCTTCCCGTAGAACTTGTGTTGCAGATGCATTTGGGCTTTGCCAGGGGTGTATGTGCCTTGTCATTTGAGGCCAAAAGAGGTTTAGAAACTACTTCAGGGTCTTTGAATAATGACTCTGGCGTAACTTGGTGTCGCTTGCACCTGGAATACTGTGCTCAGTTTGGGGTCGCTCACTAGAAGAAAGACATGGAGGTGCTGGAGCGTGTCCAGAGGAGGGCAGCGAAGCTGGTGAAGGGTCTGGAGCACAAGTCTGATGAGGAGCGGGTGAGGGAATGGGGGTTTAGCCTGGAGAGGAGAAGGCACAGGGGAGACTTCATTGCTCTCTGCAGCTTCCTGAAAGGTAGGGTTTGGTCTCTTTTCCCAAGTAACGAGTGGTAGAACAAGGGGAAGTGGCCTCAAGTCACGCCAGGGGAGGTTTAGATTGGATATTAGGAAAAATTTCTTCACTGAAAGGGCAGTCAAGCACTGGAACAGGCTGCCCAGGGAAGTGCTTGAGTCACCATCCTGGGAGATACTCGAAAGCCATGTAGATGTGACACTTAACAGACATGGTTTAGTGGTAGGTTTAGCAGTGTTGGGTGTATGGTTGGACTAGACTATCCTAAGGGTCTTTTCCAACTTAAATGATTTTATCATTCCGTGATTCCCAGGTGGAACACTGTTCACAGCAGTGGGAGGCTCCCATGGAAGGGAAGCCACCCAGGAATGATCAGGGTCTTGTGGAAAGGCCTGAGTGCCAGCAGGCTCCTGGGGTTGTGTGGGATTACGTTAACGTGCAGTGAAATAAATGGTTCAAAAAGTAGGAAGCTAATGTGATACATTAGGAAGCTATATGAACCAATAATAAATGGTGGGAATGGAAAGCCTAGATGGTTTAGTAGCGAAGTTTTAAGACTTGTATGACAGGCACCTCTGTGGGAGGTGTAACTCACACTGAACGGGAAGTTAAAAAATAGCCATTGACTACTGTTCAGAAGTGTACTTTTCTCTGAAAATTTTTTGAAGTTGATTCTTAAGTGCTATTTTGAAAACAGCTATCTGGATATTGGGTCATATTCATATACTGGAATGGGACAGTTTTTGTTATCAAAACAGTAGTGCATAATAGGCGAACACAGAATATTCTCCTAAATATGCCCATATTTTAGAATCTTACACTGAGTTTGTTGCTTGGGTGTGCAGTGAAATGTTTTCTCTGTTCAACCAAGTTCCACAAATTTATTTTACCACTCTTTTTCATAGTAAAAAATGTAATAAAACTTGGGGAAAAGAGTTGTTGTCTTGCATCTTTAAAAGAAGTTCTGAAAGTTTGCCAAGCAACATTTTATTGCACATCCTTGTTTTACAAAGACATCATTTTAGTAAATCTGAAGATTTTCTTTCAGACCAGTATCAGCCTGACAGCTTGTTCTTTGGAATCTATTTTTTCTGTTTTGTTATTTTATGTTTAGGTGTTGATCAGTGCATCCAGAAGTTTCTGGATGTTGCAAGACAAACAGAGTGCTTTTTTCTACAAAAAAGACTGCAGCTGTCAGTCCAGAAACCAGAGCAAGTAATTAAAGAGGTACGTTTAAATTAATTTACCTCGGTTGTTCTAGATCAGATAAGCTGTACCAGTGCAGCTGATCACCTTATTCATGCTAATTTTGGGTTTCTCAACATGATGCTGATCTTAAGTTGGTAGAACTTGACTGTTAACATAGCTCTCACCATGAACCTGGAGAAGCTGGTTGCCTGCTGCTCTGTGGAGTATTGGAACACAGACGGTAGTTTCATTGGAAGAAACAAACTAGTTAGTCAAATTTTACTGGAAGTAACGATTTCTGAAATATGTGACATAGGGGAATGGAACTGGTGTACTCGCAGTGCTTTTCCTCTGTTTCATTAGATAATTTTCCAGTATTAGAATCCTTATAAGATCAGTTTGAAAACTCAAGCTAAAAAAAATTATATGCTCTTCATGTGAGATGGTTGTTCTTATGAATATTGTCTGTTTACTAATACAGATTTTTTGATCCGTAGGATGTTTCAGAATTAAGAAATGAATTGCAGAGAAAAGAAGCATTAATTCAGAAGCATTTGAGTAAATTGCGACAATGGCAACAGGTCCTGGAAGATATCAGTGTACAGCACAAAAAGCCTGCAGAAATGCCTCAGGGTCCATTAGCTTACCTAGAACAAGCATCTGCTAATATTCCTGCTCCAATGAAGCAAACATGATCTTTGGTTTTACATAGCTGAGTATTTTCAACAATGCAAAGCAGTGATGTTCTTTTTACTTTGTATGCTTTTTGTATAATGTAATTTGTACTACAAATATAAATAGTTAAGATAGTTAAGCAAAATAAATTACCCTTTTTTCGGGTTTTTTTTGCTTTCCCCAGACACATGGATTGGTTTTATTCTTCAGTGGAAAATATACAGAGTTGCTATTCAGGATGCTTTCTGGTAGAAGTGTGTTTTCCAGAATGCATCCTGTTCCTTCCAGAAAGGGTGGCCCTAGCTTTCCCCAAACTATATCTTTGCTGGTATGATGAAAATACTTGCAAAGATTACTGTTTGATTTTGCTGGAAGATTTAAATGTTTTCTGATCCAGTAATTATCAATAAGTACCACTGTAGAAACACTTTTAGATTTGTCTGTATCTAGGTCAGATCAAGAGTGTATGTTTTTTTGAAGGGAATTGTCCATCTCTACTGGGGTTTTGCTCACTTTATGAAGGGGTCTTGGGATATAAGAATTTGATTCTTGTAGGATGAAATGAAACTGCAAAATGCACCCTTGGGGGTTAGGTACTGCAGGCCCAATGTTAGTGGTGTTCTGTCAGGCTAGTGTAGAGATTGTCCAACATACCTACCCCCAAAATAAAGACCGCTTAGTGTACATGTTGGGTCATCAGCACTGTCCAGTCTAGAGAATTAGCTTGTAGTGGGGTACGCTATTTAGTAATTTAAATGTAGAAAAAAAAAAAAAAGATTTTGGAGGTAGAAATAGCAAAGGAGTCCTGTCTCTGTATTACTAGGCAATGAGCTTAATTCATCCATATAGCCAGGAAAGCTACTTTCTAGGGACATCTTTTAGGGGATGGAGTTAACTAATCAGAATACTGTAACCCTGGAGATCAGAATTAGTAATTGTGTACTGAACGTTCTAGCGTGGTTCAAAGTTTTTGGGGCAAGAGTGGATAAAAACTCTTAACAAAAAACTTAGCCCTATACGTTTCTGATCCTCTCATGGATACTCGTGTTACTCACTGTATACCATTTTATCCCCTTCTTGATTACATGTATAAAAAGAATCTTTTTGGCAAATCTGATGTCAGAATCTTCCAAAGCAAGCAGTTCATCTAGGAAAAATACACTAGATGGCTGGGATGAAAGTATTGGTCTGTAGAAGCAGTCTGCCCCTTCTGTCATCTTTTTACCACCTGTGAGTGGTGTTTTATAGTTAAGTTCTTGCATTTGTTGGCACAGTTCTTGCTGTTTAAGAGGAGGTTAGGCTGGAGATGTGCCTCTTCACACACGCAGAATTTGTTACATAGCTGGGCTCTGCTGGTTGAAATTAAATGGGGATTCAAATTGTCCAGCAGCTGAAGATGAACTATCCTATCTTAAACTTTATAGACTGCTGGTGGCCCAATTCCCTGAGGGCTAACTTCTCATGGGTGTCTTTCCTCCCAGTAATGAGTTAGCTAGCATGATCTGATAAACGTAGTCATATGCCCACTTTGCATAGGCATAGGAACAATATTGAGATAAAACATACAAGTACACAGTTACCTGGAACTCGAGTGCATCAGTCTTGACTCCACACTTCACCGTAACTTAGCACTATTTTGCAAAACAGAAATGGATGATTTACAAGCAAGTTTTAATGTTCATACTTACATATTATCCTAATTTATCAGGTTGAAATATGTATTGAAGTGCAACAGGAATATTACATTGCAGCACTGACTATACAGAACAGTTTATTAAGCAAACCAGAAAGTCTTTCTAAACGAGCCTGCTATAAACATGCTATTCTTGTAGGTATTCTGCATGCTGTACAGCTTAAAAGAAGTTTAGCAAAAACCTATTAAAAACTTAAAAAATTACATTATTGTATGCAGAAATTATTCTAAGCAGCTGATGAAGCAAACTTACAGAAATCACCTACAGAAGTAAGATCTTTTTTCAGCTGAAGCCAGACTGACAGGACATATCGGAGATAAAATTGCATATGTAACATAATTGTGGAGTGGTACAGTCTCTAGATTTAAAAGTGTCTTCACATAACAGTATCCAGAATTTTGCTTTTTACTTCATTTTTTACCGTTTGTTAAAAAAATTGCATTTTTCTTAAATCCATGCCTATAACTCCATATTTATTAAATTAGGAGAGTGCAGTCATTCCTAATTATTTACTGTGAAATTACATATTATTTTTTTTTCCCCTGAATCATATATTGGATTATCATTCCCTAAAAGAAAACAGGAACGGCTTTTCTAGTAATTCTGAGAAGCATGGAAATAGTATAATTTAAAATGAAAAATATTTAGTAAACCATTCCTGATGCTGAGGGTCTTGGCTTTGGTCATCTTTGGTTTGCGGTGGTTCATTGCCATGTGTCCTGTGCAAACAAATAAGCATTAGCATCACTTACAATCTTACCAATATTTAATACTTTTTTGTCCTGTGAAAACATATGATCTTATGAATGGATCTGTGCTCACTTGAACTGGATGAGGCCAAAAGGTGCCAGCTACAATTTCTAGTGCGCTGTGTGCTAGCCTGGTAACTGGGCTAACAGCACTAGTAGTAACACAAAGGGAAGCTTGAAGGAGAGCTAAACAGCTAGGTAGAAATGTTTGAACATAATTCTTGACATCTAAAAAATAAAAAAAGATGCTTCAAGAATATGAAGTCTTGAAAATCAGAGAATGGCAGCTGCAATTCACTCTTAAAAATATGAAATACAATTTATTTGTTAAAAATGCAGGGTAAAACTGGAACTGAAAGACTGATGGGAATATTGACTGGCAATCTTATTACACTTGATTTTTCAGCATTCAGGATGCTTTTTTAACATGTATATTGGTTTTGGTTAGCTTTTAGTAGCAAATATAACTTCACTTATTAATTTAGAAAAGTAAGGAGCAGCCAACCTACCCTCAGTCTCCCTGTATGTTTCCCTTTAAGATACAAATCTGATTTGCTTTGGCAGTCATCTGGCATGACACAATGCTTTTAAGATGTAGTAATTGCCAAACTGGATCCACGCCTGTGTCCTGGGTTATTGTCTTTGGCAGCAGTCAGCACCACCTGCCTTCAAGGAAAGAACTCGCTAGCACACAGTTCACAGGATAACACATCTCCACTGGGAGACAGGTGAGAAGGCTGGCTTTTGTTCTGAAGTACAGTGGTAGGATCATCTTTTTAGTATTTATCATTATAACTGTATAATGTTAACTACATACATTTTTAACTATTCCTTGAAGCAAGAGTTCAGTGATGTTTGTAAACCACTAAATGTTTAAATAACAACTCATAAGTTTGAAGAAAAATTCAAGGTTTCCAGAGAAAAAACATCAATTTAAGAAGCTTTTAGTAAAGTATCTGCAGATCAATTTTTGTCTCTTAACCGTTTGCCAAATGATTAGCCTAGATGCATTCAGATATCTCCTAAATAAAAGTATGCCATCTACATCTACCAAGTGCAAAGCAAGGGGACACAACTAAGAAGGAAAACACGTTGCCCAAAGTTTTAAACGGCCATGTTCACTGTTAATTACATTCTTGGTGAAATACTTGCAACTCCTTCCTTTTTTTTGTACCAGAAAGGGTTGCAAGCATAAGCTCTGCTAGGCAGTGATCACAGCCTACTTCTGCAGTAAAGTCTGGGACCTATCTGCAGAGAATTGAACACATGGAGCTCACTGCACAACAGGAACGTTATGTCATTGTTTACTTCCAAATGTCTAACATGTTTGAATTGCCTACAAGATTCTGAACACCAATTCATTTATCTCACAAGTCACTGCAAAATGGACAAATACCTTGTGGCAGCACTGCTGTCTGAGGACTGTGCTGATGGAGAGCCCACCCTGAGGCAGCCAGGACTCCGGTCTAAGCTTGTAGATTTTGTTATTTGAGGAGCACTTCCTTTTGATCTCAAGTCACAGCTCAGAAAGCTCTTTGCGTAGGAAGCTAAGTTCGGAACACTGACAACACGACTGGGCACCTGAACCGTTTTCTTCTGCTGCTTTTTATTGTAACAGAGAACTTCATTACACACAAGTATTTTTTTTTTTTTACGCTTTATACCATAAAACCTCAACAATACCTCATTCCCAGATACCTTGTGAGGAGCACCCAAAAAATGAAAAATTCTTTTTCTATAGGCATTTAAAATAAATTCTCAGGGTATGCTGTGAAGATCCATGGATTAAGTAGTCCAATTAAAACAACTGTATTTGATCTTGATGTTTTGGATACATCAAAGCCAACAGTTTTGCAGAACTCAGGTGCTTGCCACCAACTTGTCCTCCCTTCTTTCCCTGACTATTTATAGACAATTATCATACAGAGGGGCTGGAAAGACAAAAGGGCAAATCCTGAGCAGCCCAAACACGATTCATAATTTTCCTCGATGCATCCAATGTCCCAGATAGCAACTCCCAAATCTGCAAGCAGCTCCTAAATCTGCAAGCAATGGCTTTGCTTATGCCAGTGGAAGACCGATGTCTTTGGGGTTCTAGTGGTTTATATTTGCTTGAACGCCTGTGTCTGTGTGCGCTTATACTTCCACAGAATTTATGTTATAATCAGCACCTGACTGTAGTTGACTTACTAGAAAAAATTCTACTGAATAACTACCATAAAAAATTAATAGGACCTTTATTGTCCTGACCATCTGAATGATTCAAATAGCAATAAAACCATTTGTGATTTAAATTGCATTGCACATCTTACCTTCACGGAAGGAGTCAAGCATCCTGTATTAGGGTTGAAAGAAAATGATCGAGTCCTGTAAGTTTGAGTGCTGGCTAAAAGTGAATACTGACATTTTCTTCCTTCCTGAGGGGAAAGAAAGTTATGTGCATGGAAACATGTATCTGTGAAAGTATTCCAGAACAGAAAGAAAGAATCAGTGTGAAGCAATGTGTGAAACACTGAACAGAGCCTTCCAACAGATTTCAAAATGTATATGTACATATAAAAGGAAATCTTACTGCCAGCTGCTTGATAATCTCTTCTCTCCCGCTTAATTTATCTTGCAGGCAGCCTATAAGGTGTGTATCTTGTGATCTGGACTCCCGCTTTCTTGATTTTTCTTCTAATTCTTTAAGTCTGTACCAAAAAAATCCAGACCAGAAAACATTCCTCAGACCAATCAGGTTCAAGAGATACCTGGGCTGTACTCTGCCCTAAATTCCAAACCTAAAATACAGGGACATAGTCAGGCCTTTCTGATATAACAGCATTTTTAAAAAATTGGCATCTGTACATGGATTAGACGTAAGTATATAATGTGGATTTCCAAAATAAATCGCCACCAGGGTTCCACCCACTACACCTGTCCAGTGTAAAATACAACTACTGGTGTAAAATACTAACAAGCTTGCACACCACACTGCTAGTCTAGTTTCCTAAAGAAAAAAATGTTTGTCACAGTATCTATGCATGTCTGTATTCACCTATTTGTTCTCTTTTGTGACCCAGTAACTTCAGAATCCACAGGCTAATTCCAACCATATTTGACAGAGGCCTCAGAAATACTCAATTCCTCTAACTTTCACGAAAAGAGAGGCTTAGATACACATGCTAAATCTAATCTTGTAGTGTGAGTTCAGCTCTTTAAATGCCTTAGTCAGGGGAAAAGACTCAAATGAGAACTTACACTGTCTTACAGATGGTGTGGCAACATTTGATTGACCCATGAGAAAACAAATTATTTCATCAGCCAGGTTAATTAATTTTGCTGCATGAGAAACTGAGTACTATGAAGTTCACCTGCTATACTGAGAAATGTATTACAGAATACAAACCACCATTTTTGTGGGGGTTTTTTGGTTAAGGGTAAACGTTTTTGAGAGGACCCCTCCCCTCAATCTTACACTCTTAATTTAGTGTATCTTAGAGTTTAGATAAAGATAAATCTTAACATCTGAATGGTTTCAGACCTCCTTACATGCAAGAAGGTCTCTCTTCTGGACCTATGCATGCAGTTGGGATAAGAGAAAAGGACTTCAAGGGATATATATTATTACAAGGATTATTTCTGAGGGGCCTCTCCTGTACAATCTGCAGCACCACAGAACTACTTAACCCCACAGTTATTTTGAAATCTCTGGGATTTTAACATGAGGCTTTGATGCCATATTTCATCATGCCATGGCATCAGAAACATTTAATAGTGCCTATCAGAATCCTAAAAATATTTTTTTAAAAAAAAATTGAAGGTAAGAAACATTGTAACAATGGCTTTAACTACATTTGTCTTCAACAGACAATGTATTTTGAAAGATCCTGCTATTTGATTAACCCCATCAACTGAAAACTAAAAAGTGCCTAACATTTTTTCAAGCCTAGCCATAACATTCCTTCCTGATACCAACCCCAAAATCAAGAGACATATATTGAGGAACTGTTGTTAGCTTGTTGCCTTTTGTTTGCTGTTTTGTTAAACCTTGGAGAAACTTTTTCCTTAACTCAATGAAGAGCCTTTGTTCTGTTGTTTACTGATTTAAACAAGTATGTCAAACTCAGCAGGTAAACAATTATAATTTTCACAGAACATTCAGTTGACCTTTTTTTCCCCCTTCTTCTTAATGTATTTCTAAGCCCCTTTCCCTTTTTTTGTGAAATCCTTCAGAAAAGGCCAGAAGGCCCATGAAATGCTTCTGCCCTTGAAGTTAGAGCACAACCATGGGAGTCATTGATTTGACACTTGGCAGAAAATAAGAAGCAGAATAAGAGTAAAAATGGCACAGAATCCCTGAAATGGATCTCCAGGGGTAGAATTATAAACTCTTCTTTAGAGCAGACATTTTTGGACTTGTCCTCTCTTCCCATAAAAAGAATTTTGTCTGCTGTCACCCTAATCCTTGCAAAGGGATTCCACTCATGGTGGAATTCACACAATCCAAGAGAATGGAAATGGAAATTACTTCAAGCACATTATTCCTTTCACTTGCTTGGCAACAGTAGGAATAGTAATTTCAAAAAATTGGTTATAAAATGCATATACATGCAAGTAACAACCCACTACCAGCTTTCAAATCAGAAACAATTATATAGCATAAGACAAGGTCACTGTTGCTAAAGTAACAGTAAAAAAGCTGTTATTTATATGCACTCACCAATTTAACTATTCCTCTACACAAATTATTGGTTGTGCAAAAGCAAAACAGGAGCTGCAAGTTAATGTTCCAGACCTTCCATGGGTTAATTTCAGAGCAGCCTGTATCAGGTGCCTAGGACAATTTGACCTCTTTGGTTCTACCTCCTGTTATTTGAAGGATTGCTCCTTACATAATTTCCATTAATGCTTCCTTCTCAAATGCTTACTGTAGTAGAGCTACACCATTTATCCCCTGTAAAGATTATCCTCCAGCCCAGCAGCTTTATCATTTGAGGCTTTTTAGACCTCATCACTGACATGTGAATAATTCTCTTCATGAACAGAGGCCCTAAATTCCTTCAAGGCAGTTGGACGGCACTGATGAAACTCTGGTTTGCAATTTTTTTCTATTGATCTTGTTTCAAAACCTTGAAATGAAAGTCACTTTCAAGTAAGTCTCCAAAGAGTGCAAAGGAAAAAAAACAAGTTTCTTTCTCATTCTTTAATCTCTGCTGACTAGTAGATAGCAACAATTACTCTGGCCACTCTGACAGCCTGCCAAAAGACACTATCCCCTGAGTGCTTTTATTTAGACTATATAGGACATAAGATTCCTTTAAGGGTATACTCCTCAGAAATCCTTTTATATATACAGCTTGAGTAGTTAGGGGCATACATTCTACATCTACACATTGCAGAAATGAATTGAAAGATACCCACACGCCAGATCCCTCAATCTCTTTGCAAAGCCAATGTGTTAAGTACGATCATCCAGCAATTTCAAAGGATTCAACAGCACTGGACAGTGAACCCCAGCCTTGTCTCCCACGTAAAAAACGTTAAGTCCTGCACTTTTTTGTGTAAGCACATGGGAAGACTGTTATTTCTGCAATGCAACATGTGTTCCAAGCCTGTGGCTACACTACAAGGATGTGGCCCACCTGCTACAAGACAGCCAAGACGACAGTCAGCTGTGCCCTGACAGCACATTACAGCTCTAGGCTGCCATCAGCCCAGAGGCACTGTCAGTGTCCTCTACCACTCCCTTATTCCCCCAGTGCAAAGCTGGCTATTACAACAAAAAAAAAGTCTTGGAGAGTACACACAGAATTCTCAAGTATCCCCTTTAGAGTTAACAACCCGTTGGTTTCACCTACCAAAAGTATGTATAAAAAACTTGTATTTATTCTCAGACTTCTGTATTTTTTTAATAGCTCTCGGGTGAGTTTGGGAGTTATGCCTTCCTGCGCCTTTCAAAGGCTGACATTACACAGATTTTCTCAAGTCACTCCTGTGGGGCTACACTGGACCTATTTCTCTGTGTCATGTAACGAACAATTAGTTCAAATGCTTTTATTATGGTTGGAGAGAAATGTGAAATGAACTACAGCTTTCACAAAACTCCCAACCTCTAAAATTAGTGCTTTAGAAAGGAGAGATTCTGACACTCATCACATTCAGAACACCTCTGATGCTGGCATTCTTACTGAATCTCTAGGCAGCACTATAAAGTGAGAATTTAAAGCAAACCTTCTGTGCGGTTTCTCCCTGTCCTGAAGCTGTGCAGCTTCTTGCTTCTGCAACTCCAATTCAGCACTGAGCAGCTCCATTGTGTCCTTCAAAAGTAAATTCTCTTTCTTGAGTTTGGAAATTTCACTCTGACATTTTTCCAGTTCATCATGAAGAGATCTGATCTGGCTCTGGCTACTTCCTTCCTAAGAAAAAGGTCAAATTTAGTTATTCACAGCCTCTTATCATTTAACATGAAGATCTCACTGGTATTGTGTGCATTGAATTTTTGTGAACTGATTTTTCAATTATATGTGCAATCCTACGCGGAAGACAAAATCTGCGATCAAAACTTCCTGAACATATTTTATAATCTCTACAAAATTTATTTTCTTGTAACATTCATTTACTCATGTTGTACATTCTGATCTTTAAATGGAAAAAAAGCCTGCCCATAGGGAAAAGATGATAAACAATGCAAACATTTTAAAGTGGGACATAAGGGAAGGAAACCCATTCCATTTCTGTAAGAGACTACAATTTTACAGTCTCTGAAGACAGAATCTCATACTATTGCTTTCGCAAAACACAACATGGCAATGGAGTAGGAACTGCAATCTTGCCTGTTGCTTCTTCAGTGTCCTCACACTCCTCAGCTCCATTTGGAGTTCATCTATTTGTTTCTTGAGATTACTGCACAATGTTTGTTGCTCAGAGAGTTCCACCCTTAGAGATCCTGGTAACAATCAGACAGACAATCATTAAGGCAGTCAGAAGCCAGCTGGATGGGGAAAGTAGATATAGACAATATATATTAAAACTTTAATAATTACAGTTTGCCTTGTTCCTCAATTCCTTTGCCATTAAGAATAATGGCCTCCTATTAAAGAAGTAACTCAATTGAGCCATAGTAGGAAGATATGGAGCTACAATAGCAATGATTCAACGTCAGAACCAGAGAGGTAATTCTGTGGCAGTTGTTTTGTAGACTAAATCACTATAGTTGCTTCTTCTAACCTTGAACTTCACTGGAGCACCCTAAGCTTCCCTGTTAAGTCCATTGGTGTTTTATGAAGGGCCATAAGACAGATGGAGGAGAGCTCTGGTTGTGTTAAGAGTACAACACTTACGTAAGCAAACCTATTATATACTGCAGTTTTTGTTTATATCGGGTACAAGTTTTGGGATGGATCAAGTACAAGGAGAAAAGTACTCTCTATTGTGTTCTTATAATTTTTCTTGAAGAACTGAGTTTATCTATTGAATATATAAACTTTAAAGAGCAACAGACCTTTCTAGCAAATTTGAATTACTGGAAAAAAACCCGAGAAGAAAATCCAGTTTGTACTTAAAAGTACTTTCAATTTATTATTTTAATTAAAAAGCCTTTTATACATAAGTTTTAATAAGCTGAGTTCAAACCTGGAGATATTACTGGTCCTTGTAATGCAGTGTTCTGTTTAGTTCTTGGCAGTTCAGGGAACTTTCTAACCTGACTGAACAATACATATGAAGCAACTGGACTCAACAGAACAGACTTGAACTACATACAGCAACTCTTTGCATCAGAGAAAGAAAGAGGGAAGTCATATACACTAACTACAATATTGCAATTTAATATACCTGATAATGCATACTTGAATGTTGTACACCAGAGTACTCTCCCAACAACATTCTGTTGAGAGCTAGGTTAACAAATATTAAGTCTGCATTGCTGAAACTGAAGGGTATGGATAAGGAGATTCACAAAGACCCCAGTTTCCAGAAGATGGGAAAGACAGTGAATGGGAGGAAAGTCAGTGCTTCTCAGGATCTAATCAAGCAGTAGGAGCTGTGTGTTATGAGCAATTATACCTAGCAACAGGTTTTGCTGCTTCTGTATCTGCTCAAGTTCATCATGTAATTCTTTCTTTGCTTTCTCTTCCAAGGTTTGTATTTCCAGCTTATGAGACTGATGTTGGATCTTGAAAGTCTCATTAAATTCCTTTTTCAAACGTTCTTCTGCCTCCTGTAAGCAAGAGTACCCCCCCAAAAAAAAACACCAGAGTAGTTGGAGCCTCTTTATCACCTTCTTGTTTCACTTGTAATGTCAGGGTGAATCTGGTCTTTCATTGTAGAACTTTTATTTGCATCACCACTTCGAATGACATTTCATCAACACAAGAATGAGCTGAAGTTAAAAAATAACACTTGATAGGTACAAGAGAAATTATCAAGATACCATCTATTAGATTTGTTGTACATCATGAAATAATAACATTGACATCTTTGCACTATTTGACAGTAGAATGGTATTTTATTATTAAACATACAAAGCCCCCCAGATCTGACCTGTATGTAATTATTTATCACAATGTGTCAGACAAAGGCTTCTCTCTTTCCTTGTATTGTTCTTAGTTAAAACTTCCATTTCATTAGAAGTGCTGCTGATACACTGAAAATGACAGAGCAGTTGCTCTGAAAGCAAACTCCTACGGTTAGTTTCATTTTTACCAGTTTACTAACTTCAGCTGGGTTTTGTTATAGCTGGGATTTTATTCTGAATATATAAACAAGATATTTAACTCTACTTAGAGTGGGTTCACTTATGTTTTATAAGCAGTTTTCCTCTAAGGTGTGTGATATCAATAGGAATATCAGAACTCCATGTCACAATCACATGTACATTTTTTAAGGTGTGTTTTTTTCCCCCTCAAACAACAACATTCTGTAGAACCTCAATGTATTGCATTAACATTTTGTCACTGAAATAAATCTACTTGAACCTTTAAAAGCTTTGGTTTTCCACTTACAGAACTGACTTCTTGAAGGTATGTAAGGCAATACATATCATTATACATGTCTATTATACTTCTTTTGAAGTGTTTATGTATAAATTAAAAATGGATGAAAAAAATACAACTAAGTCTTGTTAATAATACACTTAAGAATCCCCTTGTATTTCTGAAACAAAAACACAGCTAGAGGAGCTTGTATTCAT
This sequence comes from Falco rusticolus, assembly GCF_015220075.1. Taxonomy (NCBI): domain Eukaryota; kingdom Metazoa; phylum Chordata; class Aves; order Falconiformes; family Falconidae; genus Falco; species Falco rusticolus. The sequence continues at coordinate 92,349,676 of NC_051187.1, forward strand.
TGCAGCCTATCTGTAGATGGTAGGCTATATTATTTTGTGAAACTACTTCATTCACATTGTGTTCTAAGTTCAAATGTTGAAATTAAAAAATAAACCAACTACCTGAAGATTATGAGGTTTCAGAATCACAGAATTAATTCATTATGTGCAACAATGGCAACCCATCATTAAGATAACTGGAGATAACTGAGTTTTGATAATCAGCTCTAGCTAATATGGTTTATCCCACAAATATGTTTTTACACTAGTATATCATAAACTGACCTTTAGTTCCTGATTTTTGCTTTTCTCCAACATTTTTAAGACTTTTTGATGCGATGCCTCCAGCTGCAGTTTAACATTCTGGTTTTCTTTAATGGTGCTTTGAAGATCCTGCAAAAGCTTCTCTTTTTCCTTGTTGGACTGTACATTATGTTTCTTCAGTGACTCCTTGAAATCATTTGCTTGTTGGTCTAGTATTTGCTTCAGCTGAGCCACCTTCCAGAAAAGTAAGTCAGCAGGAGATGATTTGTTTCTGTGTAAACACTATTCATATGAAACACAAATGTTCGTGGACTTCATGTGCTGCGGAGATAACTCAAAACCTGTTACTCGAACATACACATATATCATGAGAACTACATAACTTCCTTTACTAAATCTGATTTCTGTACCTTGTAAGCAGCTACAAGAAAGAACCAGTTCCATTTTTTAGTAGACTTATGGTTGCAGAACTACTGTGCTCCCTCCAGAGTTTGTCCTTCACTTCAAATCCACAAGTCAGGTTCCTTTTCTCCAATTAATTGGTGGAGGTCATTACTGATCATCACTGATCTTGTACTTCAGTTTCCCTCTGAAGCCCTTCCAATGGCTTGCTTACAAAGGGCCATACTACTATGACAATTAACATGGATTTCCTTTACTAGATGGGGTACAGTGTGCTATGTTTGAACTCCGAAGATCCTCAGCTTTATTAATGATATTTCCCATGTTCTAAGATCTAGAACTGTATTTAGACATGACAGGAATCTGCAAGCAGAGGTGAATTTTGTTAAAAATCTCTTCAGCAAAGCTACCAGCTTGGGCAGTTGACTTCCTCCTATCTGGTGGCCAAACCAAGCAATCAATAAAACTTCTAGTCAAATAATCCAAAGGAAATATTTTTGAATGTACACACCAAGATGAAAAATTAAAATATTTCCTCCAGACTGAATTCAATGTTTTTAAAACTTAAATTATTTCATCATTTGCAAGAAGACAAATGGCTTTATTCACAGAACACTGGAGAAGATGAGGTGGCAGCAGTGGTTCTACTTTGTGTGTGTGAGAGAGAAAGGAAGCATGGAGGCACAGAAAACCTGAGAAAACAAGACAGTACGTCCATGTGCATACAAAGGCAACTAGGGCAGTTACCCAAGTGATGAAGGCCTAGGTTGTCCAATGACAACTTAATATACAAGTGAAGAAGTGGCAACAGGTGACACGCTGCAGCTCACCTTGTTTTATCCTACAACCCAGTGACAAGGAGGCTCTTTAAATAGTGAGAAAGCTGACAGAAAAAAAACACCCCAAACCAAAACCAAATCAAGCCCAGGTCTCCCACACATCATGGGAATGCTAGGTTGGCAGATAAGAAAACAAACATTCCTTCACCTAGTGTTTTGTGAATCAAGCAGTTTTTTTATTTTATTCTCTTTTAAGGGCCAGAAAATGAATGATTAGTTTTACCACTCCTTAAACAATTTCAGACCAACATGGCACATTTTAATTTCACTGATGCTATCAAACCAAATTGATCTGAGTAGTAAATTTGAAAGAGCACCTAGCTTCAGCTGCCCCAGACTGAGTTTAACTAGCCATCCAGTTGTTTCCTGGCTTCTTCTGTTGTGTCATCCAATTAAACACAAAGAAATCTGTCTGAACAAACTAGTCAAGAATAGTTGCTAAATATTATTCTTAATGAAAAACATTAATTGTCTTTATCGTGTCTGTGTGATTGGATCTATCTGTGGCCTATATACACTCCAAGAACAGGCAGATGCCAGTGCCACTTGCCAACCATACTTTTGTTTCCAGAGCTGCTGCAATTTTTATTATTTTTTTGAAAAATAAGTGGTGAATCATAAGATCTAACCAAAGGGGCTCTTTGGCTTCTGTACTTTGTCTTAACACCTATTGAACTCAAGCCAATGTTTTCCTATATAAAGAAAGGAAATACCGAAGTTTTTAGGTACTGTAGTTCCTTATAAAACTAACCTTTGATTTTAAACACTTAATGCAGTCCCCTGTATTGGCTGGTGTAATATGCATTAGCATTACTACACTCAGGCATGCATTTTTTTTCTGGGCTTCCTGAAAGTAAGCCAATGAGTGAAAAGGATGTGCCAGAAGAGCAGCAAGTATATTTTCTAATAGAAAAATTGGAAATGGGAAAAATGTCGCTTGGAGTATTTCTTTTGCAAATTTAATATTCATCCAGGCAGGAAAGATGAAAAGCGGTATATATAAACTTCAGCTGTGTTCACATTATTAACCTTTCAGACTGTCTTCATAGGCAATTATTGGTTCAAAGCACTACTAACATAAAACATAAGACCATACTGACTGCAAATAGGCTAAGCAGTAAATTGGTAGCAACAGAGAATATATAGTAGTAAGAAATCAGATGGAAAAGTATTTCTAAAAAATTATTTTTCAGTGATTTAGGGAAAAAGACCTACATAAATATATTAGGTATACAAACACAAATTTCTCAAGAATCCTGCTATTTCTAACATACTAGAGGTTAAGAAACAAGCATTTCCATCCCATCATGTTTCCTCCTCCAGTCTTTCTATTAAAAGGGCTTTCAAATCCACCACTGCAAATCCTTCTCTGGACTATTTTGCAGTGCCTAGGCATTTTATTCTGTTTCATTACTTCAAAACAGATAGCCAGACCCTCAATTTGTTTAAATTGGTAAAGCAACATTTAAGCTAATGAATCTATACCAATTCACATCAGTCCAAAATCTATTTGGCATCTTTTACTATTAGCAAACCAGCAACTTTGTGTAATTTTGTGTTTTAGAATGTCTCCCTGCTGCAAAATAAAACCTCTTAAAAAACCTGTACCTCTGATACCATTACTAATTCATTTTTATCCACCAGAATTGCATAAAGTGGTCTTAAAGATGCAACCAATAGCAATCCTCAGTGTAAGCTCTAGGCAACAGTATTTTTCTAGGCTCTGTTGAATTCTTTCCAAATTTCAGGGTTATGTTTGCACTTGCCCTTTCTCATGACAGCTGATTTTGCCTCCCACTGTCTTCCAAGTAAAGAAAATGTGAACAACTATTACTAAAAGATGACAGATAAGTTTTGAAATATTTCAAAAGTCTTTCAAGTTTCATTCTTTTCTAACCATAATTACTGTCTTTCTCCTGGGAAGGATGGCTTGATTCTTTTGAAGAAGTACCTCTCAGATTATGACAGCCCATGGGTAAAAATACTGGGCAAGTATAAGGCTGTGCATGCCATCACAGCTGGCTTCCCCATTTGACTTCTACTTTGATTATTTTAATTCACTGTGCTTGCAAGCATTTTGAATACCTGAAGTCTATCTTATGCCTGCTCTTTCCTTTTATTTATTGTATGTAAGAACTGTGAAATCTGAAAGGCAACATCTAAAGTTGGAATCAGAGAGAATATTTTGACTTCCTATATCTTTTAAGTAGAAAGATCTGAGTTTCTCAATGCATTGCTAGGGGTTGAATTTATATAAAAGACTTTAAAGTGACTTTTGATGTATTATAGAAGAGTCACAACAATTGAGAATTTGTTCAGAGTCAAAATAAGGCACCTAAATGCTACAGGGTTTTATACATACTATGATGTCATCAAAACAGTAACATGGTATAAGAAGTAACAACATAATAATGAGATTATATTTTACTGTTGTCTTTAGGCTTATTTCACAGTTACGTCAGTTAAGTTCAGAGTTAACTGCCTTCCTAATTTACGGCAATTCCTGACCAGAGGGACAGGTAGGAACACATCATGCACACCTCTACTGCTGCTACGTGGTACCTCCAAGATCCATCAAAGCCCTGGGCATTCCTGTGCTGGCATTGTTCAAAGATGTATCATGACAATGTGATGCCTGCACTTCCATTTTACATACCTTCCAATTTCAGAATAGCCCCTTTAACATGCTGAAGAGATCTTACAGTGTAAAAGCAAGGAACTGGAGGACTCTAATGAATTAGCATTCAACCCACACAGGATCTCACATTCTTCCTTCCAAAGGACCAAACAGGTGTGAGTATGATTTCTCTATCCAGAAAAAACTCATTAATACAGAAATACTGCCACTTTGATGTGCATCCCCAGAGATATGAAATTATCATGATTCCGCCTACTCTGCATAGTGCTCTGTCTATGTCAGCCCAACCAAAAATGTGTCTTATGCAGCCAAGGAAGCTATTTTTAGATCTGAAATTGTATCCAGGTTAGAACTGGATTAGTGACAGCACACTGCCTAACCTCTGAAGCAGAAGATCTGGGCTGAGCCATTGCAAAGGTTCCCAGCCAGGAATCATACTCTCTGTGAAACATAATGTTGCATAGTAAATAGTGGTTACTTGGCTGTAAATATTCACATATTTATAGAAGGAAAGTATTATAAGTTGGTATTATTTCACTTCCCTGGAAATACTGCTAAGTAATTGGTGTTCAGAAAGTAACTTTTAGACTACCAATTAAAATACAAAATTTCTCTTCAGAGGGAGCATTTCCTCCTTTTTGGGAGCACTGTTAGATTCCAAGATACACCAAAATGTTTCTTAATGTATCTGTTCATACCTACTATGGTGTTGTAAACATAACTTATGGCATGATATATACTACTTCATAATTATTTATGTTTATATTTACAGTTGCAATAATTGCCCACCACTATCTGTATTTACCATGATCTCATGATATGAAAGGACTAGCTGTTAGGAAACACAGGCTTCTTTCCTATTTTTCTGTCCTGAATGTGTGACTTCAAGGAAAGTAATTTGATGACTCACTGCCTTACTTCTTCCATTTGCAAAATCTGAAGAATAATTGCTTCATGTCACAAGCCTTTTGACTTCTTTGAGACCTTTCAGTGGAATACACAACCTGCATGCAAATACACAATACTATGAGATTGGACAGTGCCACTACTCCTTCCTTCCATCTCTCCCCCTCACACGTCAAAAACAGTATTTCAGGCATTACCCAGGGATGCCAGAATATCACAGTAAATTTCAGATTTGAATGCACTAAGATTTTTTTTAGGAAAAGGTACATTTAGGGTAATTTGGAAAAGAATAAAGACGACTAATTACTGAGAACCCATATTTTGCATTAGATGCAAAGAAGTCACTCTGGATAGCTCAAGACAGGTTGGATTGACCTGAAATTCTCTCAGAGAAGAACCTGTAAAAAACAGTGGCATGCAGAAATGTGTAATGAATCCTAAAAACAGGATTTAGCCAGAACTTTAAGAACATTAAGAACTACACTTAAATTCTGTACTTCTAAGACTTGGAAATGGATAGAATGTCAGAATGCAACTGTTTGGTACCAGAATGTACAAATCTATTTTACAGGAGATATGAAAGGAAAAAGACCACGCTGCGCTCAGAACCTGTACAGCTAGTATAGCATGAATGGGAGAAAGAGCAGGTGTGAGAGAGAAAATGACCGCAACACATGCCCTGATTGCTGGAACACACTGCACCAACCAGAAATAATGGCATGTGGGAAAGCGGAAGCAGGCAGGAGAGGGGGGCCAACATCTTGTTAGCCCCCTGATGAGCCTATCTGTCCTTTTTCTGTCTTTGAACACTCAAAGAGAGCTTATTATGGCCACTTACAGTCTACAAATGCCAGCTGAGAAAGATCTAGGTCTTCAACTTTTGCAGAGCTGTTGCCATGCAAGCTCCCACTGAACTTGCTGGAAGTGAAACTGTTTAGAATCAGTAGGGATTCAAAGCAATCAAAATTATACAGTCACTTAGAACAACAGTGGCTATCTGTAAATCAGTAGTTCCACAATGTAAGCTACTTAGTTCCTGTTGTTCATTATTTTTTCTTGAACTAGACTGAAGACATTTTGTATATTTGTGAATATCCTCCTTTTGCTTAACCAAATCTTGGACCCTCAAAACCTGGATTGACCGGAAATAATCCAATGAAATGGATGACAAATTCTCATGGTGAAAACAAGTCCATTCATCCATAATCTCCCAGAATGGACAATCACAAATCATTTCATTGTTCTTCTGAAAAAGGTACCAAATGTAATGCTATACTTGGGGTAGAAAAATAAATGCAGCACTGAGCATCATCAGAACTTTTCACTAGGGCACTGATTTCAGTTCTGTTAAAGTGGGTTTTTTTGTAACTTATCCACAAGATAAAGTATCAAAATGTTCATAGGCAAAAACTTCACATGATCAAACTGAAGAAAAGGAAATATCCTGCACAACATTTTAAAGCAGCCAGCATTTGCTGAAAAGAACTGAACAACACAAAAGGGGAACACTTGAGAGGGAGAAAACATGTATTCACATTTGTCAGAAATTTTAAAGGTGCATTGTTTACTTGTGTATATAACTGCCTTGTAGGCATTCTGCTTTTGTTCTGGCAAACAAATGAAATTTATCAAAACAAATAGGCTTGTCAAAATATTCATAGATGTTCAGGAGCAGTAATTTCTGTTATTTCTATCTAAAGTCCTCGCATATTTTCTTGAATTATAGTCACAGCAAATACGATTAAAATCTAATAAAGAAATCGTCAGATGAGAGGAAAAATGAAAAGCCTTTTTATTACTGGGTTACATTTATGGCCAGTTTACCTCAAGTGAAGAGTTTTGAAGTTTCCCAGTTAGGACATCTTTCTCTTTCTCTAGTTGCTTTAGTTCACACTCAGATTTTCTTTTAAATTCCTCCAGCTGCATCTGGAGCTCCTAAAGTAAAAAAAGTAAAAAAAAAAAAAAAAAAAAAGAGAAAAAAAGAGGAAAAAAAAAAGAAAAAAAAAAGAAAAAGAGCAGCATGCAATAGCTGGGACAAAACATGCAGCATGAAAAAGAAAGACCATTTCTTCTACATCAACCTAGATAATAGAGCAGGTTACACACTAATACATGCTACCGTCTTATTCTGTATTATTCAATCAAATATTAGAATGAACCAAACCAAATTGTTAATACTAGTGTTAGACAACACAGCTCACATAATCCCAATCTTTCAAGGAAAGTTTCCCTGAGGTGGAAAACTACAGCATGAAGTGTGAGATTGTTTTCCCTTGAGTGGTGTTAAGAGTTCTAAAATAATTCACTGTGCAAGAATCACCCACAAGATCTGAAAAAACACAGATATACACTGACCATATGCCTAATGAGATGACTAACTAATGGGCAATTACTGGAAAAGGGAATCAAAGGGATTACTATCTTACAGCATCCATAAAGAAAATCCTAGTGAGGAAGTAAAAATAAAATAAAATAACCCCCTGAAAACTACATAATCATTTATTGCTGAAATAGTTTTTGAAAAAGCAGTGGTAATACTGCATGCAGGACAGTGACCAAGAGCTTGTAGCAATCATTTGTGGCAAATGTGAGCATTTACTGTAGAAAGACTGAATATGGAACTTCTAGAAATGTCCTGAAGTAATATATATTAAAAACTTTAATTAGTGTGCTTGCTCTTCCTATTTCTGCCGATTTGCTGACTCAAAAAATATTCTACCATATTTTCATACACTACAAATGGAGGAAGATTAAAAATAGCAATTTAACATCTGTCCTATCCTCTACAGCCCCTTCTCACAGCCCCTCCCCACCCCCATTTTTATAGCACAATGACTTCAGAATTCAATATGACAGAGAAAGTACCTAAAAACTAAGAAAGTGATAATCATTGGGAGGATACCATGATATTAGTAAGCAGAAGCACAGGAAATAGTGACATATTCCTTGCAATTCATAGTTGAATAAAGGAGAATACATTAGCATTTCACAGTTTAGGTACTGTTAGGTAGATATTAAAAGGATGGAATCAAACACAGAGACATTAATATTGCAAAGGAGAAATTAGCTTTAGTTCTGCCTATATGAAAAGGAGAGGATATAGTGGTCTTTCTGATTAAAACCTGAAGATCAGGTGTTGCACCATTCCCACTGCAATGCTGCCAACTGGTTCCTTCTCTATATCTTAATTTTTCTGTCTGGAAAATAAATATAATAATTTTCAAACAGCTGTTACAGGCCTTAATTACATCAGAGGATATAAATAGCAGTAATGAAAAATATTGTAATTGTATTTTTTGACAACTCAAGATTCTTCTGATTTAATTAATATGAATCTCTAAGAAGAGATGGTTATAAGCAATAATATTTATTGCCAATAAGCAATAAATGCCTACTATAATGCCTTTTTTCATGTTTAATACTTAAATTTGATCTGACTCACATGAAGAGTTTCAGCCTGGCATCATTTTAAGTACACCTGTACAAACTCACATTAAAGAATACACAATATAAAAGGCAAGATTCTTTTCGTAAGGCTTATACTTCATAGCCTAACTGCGTATCTTGAAGCACTGCATCTTCACATACTGATCAAATGTGAGCACTTTCACAATCAGATAAAATAATTTACTCACACAGGTTCCTTTCTGAGAAATGAGATTGCATAAAAGCATAAATTCCAGCAGTTTCATAGGCAGAAATGAATTTTTCTGATGAGCACTTAACACAATTCCTAGTCTCCAAAACCTAGAAGGTACTATGAAGTTCAACATTTAGCGATAGGAGCTGCACACCTTTTATGACTTCGCAACTTGTCAGCAAGTGATTTGACTATGCTCAAGTAAATGTTGAACACAGAAAGGTATAGTAGCATTAAAACTGGGTAAACTGGGTAGAAGTTCTTAGTGCCAAGAAGGGTCTAAAGAACACTTGACTAGTAGTCTGATTGTCCAATTCTACAGACCCTAACAGATTTTTTTTTCTGTCTACAAGATGTCTGACAAACACACAAGTACATTAGGAGACAGAAACTAAATTAATCCTTAGTTTATGCCCAAATTTGGCAAACCACTTGGGCATGCAGTGAGTTGTAAGCTTCACTAGGCATTAAAGCATGTGCTTATAACATTTAGGTTGCTACTGCACAGAAACATTACAGACTGCAAATTTCTTGAAGCCAAAGGATTTGTCTGTGAAGCCACAGACAGCAGTTCTCATGAAACAAATTCTTTGAAGAATCCCTTAAGCCAATCACTGCTAAAGCATACTAACAACAAAAATTACATCTTAGCCACTTAAAACACATTGAGAAAAGGTATTGTTCAGGTAACTTCTCTGGGTCCACAAGATGAGCATTCTTTCTGGCTGAAAGAAGGACATTGTGGATAACTGGCTAGCTGAAAAGGGTCACATAGACATAGTCCAGCTGGCTGGACAAAAATGCACATCGCTCTCAGCTTATCTGAAGTAAAGCAAAAATATAACAGGAAGATTGTGGTGGGAAAAGAATGTTGCAGGTGGGAACAGATAACTACAGAAGAGAAACTAGGGGCAGGCTTGGTATTTAGGCAACTAACCAATAATGAGCTTAACTTTTGTAATATGTATGAGCTAATTATAACAAGGCATAAAAGGTGACTGTAAGGTACAATAAACGAAGTCTGCTCATATTGAGTGACTGTGTCTTCCCTCCGTCGCAACAGGACATATATTTGCATGTATTTGTCTGTAACTAGTCATCATAACAGCTGCACTCTGAATCCATTTACCAACACTGTGCAGAATTAGAACCTCTGCCTAAACAATGCAAACTTTTGATTAAATTAATGTATCTGAATCTTTCACAGCAGTAATCCATGGAAATTTAAGCCAGAAATTGGAATACACCTACAATACATTTTTCTTCAAGAGAGGCCTTACATTAATCACTCCAACTCTAACATGCAAATCATGCAAGGATAAGTGTTGCTAAGAAGGCGGTTTATCACATCAAGGATAAATTCACTTTCCTGCCTGTGGAGCTTTTCACAGAAATACATCAGTTTGACTTTTTCTCCTTTTTTTTTTCTTTTTCAGTAAGACCATAGCGAGAAAATCCCTTGCATTTTATGTTAATTCAAAGTGCCTCCAGTGAGGATAATTCAAATGATGTCACTGTCACCAATAAGATTAAAACCAGATGAATTAAAGCATCTATAATTAGAAGAACATTCCTACCTTCCACATTTTCTTTCAGCTTCCATGAGGTTTTAGACTGGCTCGATTTCCTCTGTATGCTTCATTACAAGATCTTCCAGCCCTTTGAACAGCTATTCCTTCAGACAAGTCTTTTCCTTATGGACTGATGCTTGCCTTTACAAAGCAAGTGTCTCTTGTTCATACTCTCTTTTTAAATAGCTACAGTTCCCATAGTCTATAAAACACACTACCTATATAAGATGACAAAACCAGGGTACGATTCTCGGGTCACAGTAGTCTATTTTGTACTGAATATGCTATTTAGGTGGATATGCTCCATTGAAGAATACTGGCTTTATTTTAGTTAACAATGTAGAATGGTAGTGATTCAGGGCTGTATGCCTCTTCTGTAGTCTAGGAATGTGGGGTTTTCGCTGTTCTGGTTTGAGTTTGGATGTGTAACACTCCTAACCATACAGACTTCCTCAAGGGCCACCTTAGTTCTACGAAAAAGTATACAGACTTCCTCAATGGCCACCTTAGTGCTGTGAAAAAGTACAAAGGACAGTTTGGTTTTCCTTTATGTCTCTGATACCAGGCCTAATCTCCCAGAAAGCTAGCATAACAATATTCTAGTAGAACTAAAAAAAATACAAAAAAAGATTCAGGGCTGCACACCTGTTTAAGCAGAACAATTGCACAGAGGGAACTCTGAGGATACATACATTCCTCATTGTACTGAGTTTATTCCTGGTATTATTTCTGCATAGATTTTCAGAACTGTTTTCTATATTTAAAAAAAACATAAATCAGTATTCCAGCTTGACCTCAACAGAGGAAGTCTGTCTTGGACCTTGTTCTCTTTAAGGTTTTCATTACAGAAGCATATTTGAGAGCAAACTACCTGTTTAAGCTTTTGCACATCTTCAGAGCCACTCCTGTTCTGGCTCTGTTTGGTACAAGTCATTTGCTGCAGTTGTGTTATTTGATGCTTCAGTTCATCTACTTCATTAACAGCTTTGTTTTGGGAATTCAACATAGTTTCCATATCTTCTGTGGTATCAACATTTACATTTCAAATAGCATAACTTGTGGAATTTCAAACATGAGTGACTACTAGCAAGGGAAATACTTCAGAATGACATTAATGAGCATCGCACTACCTTTTTTTCCACTATTTCCTTCTCTTGAAGTGTGTGAAGAGAACTTGAAGTTCTCTTTGACTACACTTAGATCTTCCTCCACTTTTTTCACTATACCTTTTGATCCCAGAATTTTTTCTTGTGTTCCCTTAAGCTACACTTCCAAATCCTAAAATATACATGATATTACTTCTATGTTTATTACATATGTTCTTTTTTTCTCATCTGAAATAAATGGTCATTTTTTCTCTTGGTGTAGTTCCATGATATAAATCTTTCACCTACAGAGCTGGATGAAATGCATTTTTGGCTCTTCCATACTCTTAAAATGTCTCTGCTGCCAAAATATTTGTAATGTGGAGCCATTTCCTCAGATGTAGTAGGTATCATTGTAAAGCGAATGCTCATCAAGAGTTACCATCTGTAACTAAGACAATCCATATGATAATCTCAGATGTCCAAGATGATCCGGAACTTGGAATAGGATATATTTCCATTAATTTCCCAAGAACTTGCGCTACAAGTTAATGAATATTAGTTTGATTTTTTTTCTAGTTGCTGAAGTACAATAGTTTGTTAACATAATCCACAATACAGATGCCTAAAACCAGAAAAATTGGCTCCTACAGACTTTGCTGAGAATTGTCTGTCCATAACTAACAGCAAAAATTTGAAACATATTTAATGTTCTGTTTCTGAAGGTTCTAGTCTTGGTTGCCAGATGTCTAACATAATGCTGTTATGTTACAATATTCACTTGGACAAAATTGCCATTTGTTCCTATATGAATGTTGAGTAAAATCTCATGGGTTAAAGCTAACTTGTACTTAACACTCTCTACAGTTGAAAACTTAAAAGGTAAGCTTGATCCTTTCACCTCTGGCATATGCCAAAATTCTTCCAAAAGCAGACTGAACAGATGAGACTTAATAACTTGTCATCTTTTGTATCTTTGCATATGTGCACTAATGTGATACCTTTCATCTAAAGATCTCGAACCTCTTGGCATACACTAAGGGGAAAACAGAAAAGTCATCTTGCTTAAACATCAGTCGTTTTATCTTTCAAGCCTTATAATAGCTATTCTCGCTAGTATTTACTAATGATCAGAGGTACTACTGATTAATGAAACATCTCTGTTTCCCAGTCTGCCATTGTCCACAGGATTCTGAAACCAATGTAGTATTTAATGGGGGCATCAGAAGTAGCCAATTTAGAAAGGAGAAACTTCTACTTTATTTAAGAGAAACAGAAAATAACATTGTGTCCATTTTCCTTCTTCCAGATTTATGCTAGTCTGAGGCTCTCCCTTTTAACATTCAAGGCAATATTCTCCAGTGGTGTGTAAATCAGCCTCATTCCAGAGACTTAGAGGATCTGAAATGTACAAGTTGAGCATGTCACTCAGAAAATACTTCACTTTTATCCAGATGACACTGAATTTATAAATCAAATTGCTAATGACACCACCTTCTTCTTTCTAGTTCCTATCATGGTTTACATTATTTATTCCTAAAAGACTGGATTTTTTATATGATAAAACAGAACAGTAAACCATGTGCATAAATTTTCATGTTACCATTCTTCATTTCTCCTGAATGTTACTTCAAGTACCCACAAGAAATCAGGATCTTACTTTCCCTCTTCCCCTCTATCGCTTCTAACTTCTACAGAGCCAGGACACTTTTCCTTATTGAAACAGGTATTATGGATTTCCCTGATGCCCATGATGTGCCAGCCTGGACTGATGGGCTGAGGCCAATTTTATGAGGTTCAACAAGAAGTGCCAGGGCCTGCACCTGGGTCACAACAACCCCACGCAGCACTACAGGCTTGGGGAAGAGTGGCTGAAAAGCCGCCCAGTGAAAAAGGACCTAGGAGTGCTGGTTGACAGCCAGCTGAACATGAGCCAGTGGTGTGCCCAGGGGGCCAAGGAGGCCACCAACATCCTGGCTTGTATCAGAAACAGTGTGGCCAGCAGGATAAGGGAAGTGATTGTTCCCTTGTACGCGGCACTGGTGAGACCGCACATTGAATCCTGTGCTCAGCTTTGGGCCCCTCACTCCAAGAAAGACATTGAGGTGCTGAAGCATGTCCAGAGAAGGGCAACGGGGCTGGTGAAGGGTCTGGAGCAAAAGTCTTATGAGGAGCAGCTGAGGAAGTGGGGTTGTTTAGCCTGGAGAGGAGGAGGCTCAGGGGAGACCTTATTGCTCTCTACAACTACCTGAAAGGAGGTTGCAGCGAGGTGGAGGCCAGCGTCTTCTCCCAAGTAACAAGCGATAGGACAAGACAAAACGGCCTCAAGTTATGCCAGGGGAAGTTTAGATTGGATATTAGGAAATATTTCTTCACTGAAAAGGCAGTCAAGCATTGGAACATTGCCCAGGGAGGTGGTGGAATTACCATCCCTTGAGGTGTTCAAAAAATGTGTAGATACGGTGCTTAGAGGCATGGTTTAGTGATGGACTTGGAAGTTGTGGGTTAATGGTTGGACTTTATGATCTCAAAGGTCTTTTCCAACCTAAATGATTCTATGATTCTATAACCTCTGAAACTGCATCTGATACATGATGCAGTTAAGCAGAAAGGGGCTGCAGAGCTGTGCTGCAGATGTGTGAGACATACACCAGCTAGGGTAGACAGGCAAAGTGTGAAGTGAAAACTGATGGTGAAAGTCTCATGGTACAGCACATAAAACTTCACAGCTGTAAAGAACACTTCATTAAATGTCACTTGGTACAAGACACTGTTGCAAGAGTCAGACAATAAAAGCCACTTGATTCCCAACTTGCTAGCTCAGGTCTCTCATCTAACCCTGTTAGGTAAATCTCTGTTCAGTCAATAGGCAAATTTTACCTCTGTCCTCCCTCAGGGAATACAAAGTCTAGTGTTCAAAGAGTTCACCAAATGAGCTACTAATTATCTTAACTCCTCCTCTAGAACTTTCAGCACTATGTCCATCCTATTTGTCTTCTAAGCCTCTGAAACTGCTTTATTGCTTACAAAGCATTTGACTCTGTGTGAAATTTAAAAGACCTTTCTTCCCCTGAAGAATTATAATTTGCACCTTTATAGGCAGAGGTAGGGATCACAGTCTCATACTCTACCTGTATTCTTTCCTTCATTTTCTGGGAATGCTTCTTCCTCTCATTTATCTTCTGGCTTTTCTCCTCGAGGTCTGCCTCCAGCTTCTTTACGTGCTGCAGCAAAAAACCTTCCTCAGCCTCTGAGCTCTTCCTTTTCTCCATTTCTCTTTGCTGATAATTGTTTGTTTCTGTTATAGATTGGTGCATAGCTCTTTTCAAAGTCTCTTTTTCCCTCTCATAAGAGGCTTGCAGTTTGCTTGTTTTCAGTGTATATTCTTCAGTTGCTCTCTGGTTCTCACTCTTCAGGTCTTCCATCTTATTTATTAGAGCCTGTCCTTCCACACTGTATTTTTCATCTAAATTTACTTTTTTATCTAGATTTTCTCTCCCAGATGCTTTGCATTCATTTAGCAGTCCACCAGACTCCTGATTTAAATGTAGAAGCTTGTTTTCAAAGTCTGCATTGGTATCTACTGTGTCTGTAGAAAGGACTGTCTGTGCTTGGTTTGCTTCTGCTCTCGGCTCCCTCCCTTCCACCTGCTTCTTGCAGAGCGTTAACTCTGCCAAGGCTTTTTCCTTTAGTCTCCTGTGGTGTTCTACTGCAATTTCAAGGGCCTGAATGTGTTTCCTCAGCAATTGTTCTTCTTCAGCTTTGCTTTTACACTGGAGAATCGTTTCCCTTGTCTCAGCAAGAACGTGCTGAATTTCTTCTTCATGAGCCTCTCTCAGAGCCTGTATACTAGCCTCATGTTCATCATTCTTAGTGTTGAGGGCATATATCACCTGTTGAACAAGAAAAATAATAGGAAATTAAATTATCTGATGAATGGTTGCCATGAATTCAGTTACTATATTTATCAAGGTGTTAAATGCTGTAAGAGAATTACTGCTACAGTTTAATACTCTTGTTTCTTTGTGTTAGGGGTTTTTTTTGTTTGTTTTTTTTTTTTGTTGGTTTTTTTCTAGGAACAGAAGGGACAATTATAAACTGCAAAGTGTTATAGGGAAGGAAGACAATACTGTGAGAAACAGTATTTATTTTTCACTTTTTGTCAGAAATTTCCTTTTTTACTCTTGGCAAGTTATTCATGCCCCTAGTTTGATCTCTAACACAAAAAATTAAATAGGGCACCTTCTCTAGTAACTGACTCAATATTTGTAGTCCAGTTCAACTAGCCTTCAGTGCATGAGGACTGCCTCTCACATGCTCTTTAGCATTAGCAAGTGCTAAAAACCAGTAGTAGCAGATCTGTAGAGTGAAACCTGAAGTCCTGACATGCAGTTCACGTGGACCAAAATCACTCTGCGATGTAAACAAAAGAAAAGTTTGTAAGGAGGATTAAATTTTGCACTCCTGACTCAAAATAAAACACCACTGAAGATGCACTCCTGGAAGCCATATGCCTGGCAAGTTAGCTTGGTCAGCATTTCAAAATTGGTATTACTTGACTGCTTGTCTTTTCAGGCCCTCATTAGGACACATGGGGGCTAATCCAGTTTCTACTGGACATACCTATCTAACTCAAGGAGAACCATATATTACCTATTAATATGTGTGAAGGTTTTCCACTTGTTTGGTTGGCTGGTGGTTTTTTAGAGAACTTACGGCTCTACAAAGCTAGGTTTGGAATTTGTATATGAGTTATGACAGATAACTTTCAGTCTGGCCTGAGCCCATAGTGGTTAAGAAAAAGATTCCTAGATAATGTTAAAAAAAATTATAGTCCTGAGTGCATAAATAAATACAGAAACAAGATCACAACTAATTCTTTTCTTATACTAGAATTTTGGCCCTGTAATCTTCAATCCTGCTTCAGGGAAAGCTTCAACCGAGAGACCAGTAAGGCACCTTGACCACAGTAAGTGTCACAAGTCTGTAGTCTGTGCTACATAAACCTTGAGGATGTCTCCAGGATTATTCAATTTGCTTTGCTATGTCTAACCATTTTTTGGGCTATCTGTATATGAGTAACATATTGAATTGCAGTCATCCATAAATGAAAGCAAACACAAAAATACATCTTGTGTGTAGTCAACTTCCTCCCTGGCAGTAATGAATTAAGTATAGAAGCCTTAAAACATCACAAATGCAAAACATGGTCTGGATACTTTTCTGGATAAATATGTGACAAAAGAAAACAACAACATCATATTCCAGAAGAAAAGCAGACAAGAACTCACTGTCTACATTTAGATATGTACGTTTTTGGGCTTTAGATTACATGCTGTTAATTCTTTGTTATTTTTTAACCATTTTTCCTTTGAAACAGAAATAATTGCAGCATACCAAGCAGATTCCCTCTTCCCACTAACTAAACTCATTCTATGAACCTCTCTTAATCATTCAGGAGACAGACTTAAAAAATACAAGGAGAAGATCAATTTTGCCCATGGGTTTAGAATGACCAGAATTAGTTTGGGCAACTCTTCAATTAACTAGATTAGATGTTGATGATCACATTTCTGTTTCATTCCACCAGCAAAACAGAGATGAACATCTGGCCTTTGTGACTTACAGACTTCCACTCTTAATGATTAATTTATGTGGTAAATCAGCACTGCCTGTCTCATATTATGGTGTGTTCACGCTGATGGTGGAATTTGGGTTCCTCTGAAGTCTGACTTCATAAATCATAGAGATTTCCCAAATTCCGCTGAGCATTACAGCATCACCAACATCCTGAGTTATCTAAAAGAATGGAAGAAACTGACCTCCCTGCGCTATTATTCCTACACTTCTCTTCAATAGTGGCTAGAACCACAATGAAGAATTTTGACTTGAAAATGTATGCCCTTAAATTCAATCTTCGAATGCTGAAATTGATTCCTCAGTATCTTAACCTTCTTAAGAGATTTAATTTTTAGAGGGCTGCTGCTCTGTACTTGAGCCCCTCACACATGCCTTTCACTCCCTACCAAATAGAGCTACTATATTCCTATTCCAGATACCTCATTTAACAGACTGGAGTTATGTGAGATGAATCTGGGACTTTTATGTGCTTGAAGGAAAAATACTGGAAAATTATTTCAGCATCTGTACCTTGTGAGTGTACACACTGCTGACTACTGTGGTATAAACCTCTTAACAGTTGTGTTGATAAACAGCTTTTTAAAAGCAGCTCTAAAATGGATCAGTTTGACAGTACAGAAAAAATTGCTTTCAAATGAAGAGAGCAATACATTACTCTTAGTTACCAACATAATACCAATGGCTACTGCCTCCTTACAGCTCTCCAAAACTGCATGTACTGGGATATGCTGTACCGAATTTAAAGCAACTGAGAGTTATAAGACACTATTACAAACGTATACTTGAACATTTACAGTGCAGTGAATATGAATACATCTTATTAGTCCTATTTTATCCTCCAGATGCTGTAAATCTAAATGGTGTTTTCTTTCTTCATGGTGATGTAAAATAACAGAAAACATGCACCTCCTCAGTGAAGACAAAGCTAAAGCATTCAAACCAAAAAAGACTGTTCTGTTTTCCTACAGTAGTGTTAAACACTACTCTTGTAGGAACCTGACTAAGATAATGAAAAAAATGTTTCTAGCAGGTTGCTATACTAGCTGAATAAGAAGTGAGACAGTTTGGTATGGAAGATGAAGAGTGAGGATGGTAAGAAGAATCAGAGAAAATCAAAAGATTATAAGAGTTCTTCCATCGGGCCCAAGATAGTGGACACAAATCCCTCCTGAGAGAGAAAGGGCTAAAAGAAGATAAAAAAAAGAAACTTAAGAATGAGAAAAGGCCCTGGAAGGAGTGCCAAATAGGGTACTCCTGGCAGCACCCTCAACAAAGCAGGGAAGGAGACAAATTTCCATTGCTAATTAACTTGCCAGAGGCTCACTGATGCCAGGTGACAGCACCATCTCCTTCTCACTAGCAGTAGTATCTTACCTTCACTAGAAGGTGAATTTGTTTCTATGAACTCTGTCTTGTCTACTTCCCAAGCAGACCAAAGCAGAGTGAGGTATCCAAACATGTCAGCCTCGAAAGGGACTCCAATTTAAAGCAAAGGACAGCTAAATTATTAAAAGTAAGTTCAGTTATTGAAAGAAATGGCTCTCTATCCCTTAGCCTTCTCTAGTCATTAACTATACAGGTTAGAAAATAAAACAAACTCCCACAATTTATTCATTCATTCTCTGCACTAGTTTTGGCTGGGATAGAGTCAATTTTCTTCTTAGCAGCTAGTATGGGGCTACGTTTTGGATTTGTGCTGGAAACTTGATAACGCAGGCATGTCTTCATTACTGCTGAGCAGTGCTTACACAGAGTAAGGCCTTTTCTGCTAGGCTATGACTATCTACAGTGCTGATCCAATTTTACATCTATGCTGATTTCAGCTTGTGGTGGTTTGACCCTGGCTGAATGCCAGGTGTCCACTGAAACTGCTCTTTCACTCTCCTCCTCACCCAGACAGGGGAGAGAAAATATAACAAAAGGCTCGTGGGTCAAGATAAGGACAGGGAGATCACTCAGTAATTACTGTCATGGTCAAACAGGCTCAACTTGGGGAAATTAGTTTAATTTATTACCATTCAAATCAGAAAAAAACACCTTCCCCCCACCCCTCCCTTCTTCCCAGGCTTAACTCCACTCCCAATTTCTCTACCTCCTTCCCCTGAGTGGCGCAGGGGAACAGGGAATGGGGGTTGTGGTCAGTTCATCACATGTTGTTTCTGCTGCTCCTTCCTCCTCACACTCCTTCCCTGCTCCCGTGTGGGGTCCCTCCCATGGGAGGCAGTTCTCCATGAATTTCTCCACTGTGAGTCCTTACCACTAGCTGCAGTTCACACACTACTCCAGCCTGGCTCCCCCGTGGGGTCACAGGTCCTGCCAGCAAACCTGCTCCAGTGTGGGCTCCTCTCCCCACAGGTCGTGCCAGGAGGCTGCTCCAAGCACAGACCACCCACAGGGTCACAGCCTCCTTCAGGCATCCACCTGCTCCAGTGTGGGGTCCTCCATGGGCTGCAGGTGGGGACCTGCTCCACTGTTACCCTCCAAGGGCTGAGGGGCACAGCCTGTCTCACTGTGGGCTTCACCATGGGCTGCCGGGGAATCTCGGCTCTGATGCCTGGAGCCCCTCCTGCACTGACCTGGGTGTCTGCAGTTGTTGCTCTCACATATTCTCACTCCTTTCTTCCGCTGCAGTTCCCCCCTTCCTCACACCTTCTTAATATGTTACCCCCAAGGTGCTACCACCGCTGCTACTTAGCTCAGCCTTGGCCAGTGGTGGGTCCGCCTGGGAACTGGCTGACATTGGCTCCATTGGACATGGAAGAAACTTCTGGCATCTTCTCACAGAAGCCACTCCTGTAGCCCCCTTGCTACTGAAACCTTACCATGCAAACCCACTACGCAGCTGAATGATACTGCTGTAACATATGACCAGGGAACTCATGAACTAAGTCTCAAATCTCTCCTTGTGTCCTCTGTGGCTTCCTGAAACCACACAAATAATTTGACGCATCCAAATAGTTGCAGAAATAGTTAACACATAAATGTGTAGTACGAGAGAAGATTTAAAACAATCGGCACTCCAAACATCCAGAAGTGTTTCAGAACCTAAAATTACAAAAATATCTTTAAAACACAAGGAATTTTGTTTATATTTTTAAGGGTGTTTTTTAATTTGCCTTATGATTTTTTAGTTGACTTCAGCATCTTGCAAAAACACAAGCTGAAGTAATTTATTTTCCACTCAAATGAAAGGTCAGCTTCAGCTGGAATAAGTTTGTTTTCAAAGCTGGATTTGTGGAGAGAAATAACAAATGTTTGTTTTGTGAGCTTTCTGATTACATAGCTTACTACCATCCAACTCTTTAGAAAAATGCTATGAAATACATTTCTTTTTATAAGAAATACACACAGTTCATGGTTCATTTATCCACTAACTGTGGCAGTACATTAAAATTACCTTGACTCAACACAGACCATAACAGTGTTGACTTTCATTTACAAAACAATAAAAACACCTTTTTTCAAGCCTTTCACTGTCAAGTGATTAAAAGTATTTTTCCAGTATTTCCCAACCCTCAAACTTCTGTCTATTCATGTGGACTGGGCATGGACAACAAATTAAGAGTCAGAGCTGCAAAGACTTCAGGGCCAACTTACGTTCAGTGGACTTGATGAGCTCAAAGTAAGAGCTGAGAATCCAGCTACAGCTCAAAGTGCCAGCCTCTGACTGGAAACAGTATGTCTGCTTTTAGCTCTGGAAGCTATACTCGGAAACTAAGGAGCTTTGAGGATGCAATTTCCATGAAAAGCCAGACCAGATATCCCAGCGTCATGCTGCAAACATATGCAACTGGCTTGACATTGCCTTAGCTCGAGTTCAGCCACCAGCTCTCACCTATGTTGGCCACAACAACCCAAGGTGGTTTCCACAGCTCTTTAGGCTTCAGAAGAGCTGCATCACTTGTGCCCTGCACCAGAATGAATCCTAATTACTATACTAAAAAAGGACTTTGCTTCAGGAGATTCTCTTTTAGTGCAGGGTTAATCTAAATGCTTTCATCCACTGCTCCAACCATGGTAATAAAGCCTTTCAGATTCTGGAGGGGTGGGTGGGGGGCGCTCCATATGAAATCTGATGTCTTTTGGGCAGAAGCTCACTGTGCAATGTCTCACTCTCCTGAATGTCCCGCAGTATCCATAATACTTGTGGTTTTCCTTATCTAGAGATTCAGACCAGAAGAGGGAAAGTTGATATTACATTCTTAAAATTTGAATGTATTGCCCTTTTTCCTACATGTACCATGTATTACTGTCAGTCAAAAAACTACACTGAGATACTAAAATGTATCAAGAAACTACCAGCATAAAATGTCTACATCTTTCTTAACTCTTTGGGCGTGTTTTGTTTCCTTTTTCTGCCTCTCCGGGGTTTTTTCACCCTTTTAGTTTAAATTCTATGCAATAAATTCCACAGGCACATTTATTTGTTCCCATTTTTTACTTCATTTTTTTTCTGTCTAGTAGGGTGCAACACTGAGCATAGAAAACCTTAGTTTAGTCGCCTATGTATTGCACTTGATCTCTCAAGTGCAATCAAACATAAATTTAGCCCTGGCCTAAATTTTGCTAAAGAGACATCCAGGTCTCCCTCATTTGTATTTTATAGTTTCTAATAAGCTAAGAAGAATAATTGCCAGGCAACTTAAGAATTAGGAAAATAAAAGTATATTGCAAGAACGTTTCCAACAAGCAGAGCAGGTGCTAAAAAAGGCATGAATACCACATCTCAAAAATTTCAGCAAAGCAAAAAAATACTGTAGAATCACAAAAGGTAATTCTAGATAGAGACTCCTCTGCTGGGAAACTAACATGCAGTTTATTAAAAATAGTTCCAGAAGAAATTTCAGTAATCCCTTCTCTTTACACTGGTCACAAATCCACCTGCTGTGACTCTGGTTGTAAGCAGTGCCTCCTCAGCACCTCAAGAAATAGGTCTTCTTAGACAGTCATGGAAAGATTAAAGATTCCTCCAGTCTGACATGGTCACTCTGAGAGAAATAAGGTTGTTCTGAAACACAGCTACAACAGAGGAAGGGCAGAGGAGGCCACTAGTAATTACTGCAAGGAAACAATGAGAAAACCCCTATGCATTTCATTCTCAGAAGAATCTTTTCCTGCATGCAAGAATCAGGATTCATCTCACCTAACATCATCCATTTAATCATTACACATCTAATACAGGTTAGCCAAAGGAGCGAGACAGGTGCCTCCAAAAGATAACGTTTCCCTTTGCAATGCAGGTAATAGAAGTGAATTGCTTCAGGTGTTCAGTTGTTTTGTTATTGTTCCTTCCTGACTTCCCAGCTCTTCCTTTTTCTATAGAGCCGGGACAGAGTCCCGTACAAAGGGAAGAGAAAAGTTTCAATTCTCAAAGGCCAAAACAGATTCATTGTCTTCTGTTTCTATGTTCTCTGTGGTTTCTCTCCATCCTGCCCTAATGTCTCACTTCACATCAACTTCATTTCTGCATACACACTTCATGTTGTTTTACCAACACTTTACAAACCAAAACAGATACTGAACACACATATACCATGCACATCTGCTTTGATGCATGATTTTGGAAAAACAAGCTTTTTTCCAAACTGAATGCAGTTTATTTTGTCATCCATCTATATTCCTTTTTTCATTCCATCTTATTTAGGTGCTTATGACTCTCTCTAAATTAGTATCACCTGTTAATTTTAATATGTTGTTTCTTTTTACTTCTAGGTCATTAATTAACATATGAAATAATGCAAACTAGCTCAGATCTTTGTAGTATCTGCCTCCCTACAATATGATGTTACAAACTTTTTTTACAGTTACTCATTTTGTATCTTATCTGTCAAAACCATTTTCTACATAGCTTTGACATAATTTTGCAAAGCTTTAATAGCAAAAGCACTATTATTTTTTGTAGATTTTGTATGCAATTAAAAACTAGAATAAATAAAATCAGTCAGCATGACATTTACACGAAATACATTTCTAGTTCTAGTTCTCCCTGAGGTCAATCAAATTCATCCTGAGTGTATTTATCAGGTTAAGCTGTATTCAAATGCTGTCAGTGAGAATCACATTACTTTTCAGTAAAAGTTAAATTAAGTAAAATGTCTGTCAAACCCCACAGAACTAGATGAAAACACTTTAAAAGATGATGCTTATTCATTGATAAGTCAATGTACATCAACACACACACATATGTAGACAATCAGAAAGACCAAATTGTTTGATTTTAGAGTCCTTTCTGTTCACCTTTTCTAATCTATGTCTTGGCAAAATTATTGCATAACTCCTTAAGATCTCAAATACCGCCACAAATCTCTTAGGCTTTTACAGTCCTGGATGAGTTCAACTCCATCTTATGAAGCCGTTTCAGATAAGATAACATGCAAGAAACAGAAGTTTGACACAAGCCACATTCATATCTATGCCCTCTGTCTGTCTGACAGTGAAGTCAACAATTCTGTGTCAATAGAAGGAATAAAAAGTCTTTATTTCCATGTAATTCACTGGTAATTTAGCTGTCTGATTTTTGTTACAGATCAAGAACTTGATAGAAGACCTTTATAGGTTTATATCCCAGAAGCTTGATCTCTATTGTGCTTCAAAAATATGAGCTAATGAGTCTCATTAACCAGATCTACATACAGTTGTGATGGAATTTGCCAAATTAATACTCAGGTTTGTGAAAATGTTTCATTACATCCCAGATTTTTAAAGATCTTTACGGAGTCTAAATGCAGACATATGTTCAGGGCTATCAAAGAGTTGCTTTGTGTCTAATGATATTTATCTGAAACTTTATCCTGCCAAAACATCTTTTAAATTCTTGTTACAGATCATGACAAAGCAACATTGTCCTATTTTACAATAAATGCAGTAAAAAAATTTGTAAAGCAAGTTCTCACTTGATTCTTATTAAAGTATTTCCTTACTTTAAATACAGTAGAATTTGGTAATCTTGCAAATATAAGCTGTAGAACTGTTCAATTAATTACAGCCCAGGGTTAAACAGATTTTCCCGACCA
This sequence comes from Falco rusticolus, assembly GCF_015220075.1. Classification (NCBI taxonomy): domain Eukaryota; kingdom Metazoa; phylum Chordata; class Aves; order Falconiformes; family Falconidae; genus Falco; species Falco rusticolus. The sequence continues at coordinate 92,373,653 of NC_051187.1, forward strand.
AATACATCATACATCTTTTTGTGGAGACAAATATTATAAATTATTTTTAAAAAACAATGTTTACTGCAGGTTTTCCCCTCCATGTAGATCTGTGACAAGCATAGATAAAATGAGCTCTGTTTCTTCCTAAGCCAGGCTAAAGCATTATACAGATTGGATCAATTTCTTACTTTCTAGTAGTTCACAGGTGAAATTCTGATAGAGGATTTTTTAAACTGTAAAAAGATGTCTTTACGTGTTCTACATACTTTGCTAATTAAGAAAAGAAGCTATCAAACCCCTCAGGTATCCATGAATTAATAATACCAGTTTCTACTACTGCAGGCACCAACATTTAAAGTTCTTTGCTGCTGTAAGCAAATTCAACAGTGGGAATATATATGAAAGTTTCACAGAGCCTCTGCCACTACTCTGTTAACAAAAGGGTTGTTATTTTTTTCTTCTCAGTTTATTATGCATACACTTTAGAAAAAGAAAAGCACAGTATTCTAGGGGCTGTGGAGATTTCAGTTGCCTTTCTCATTCTAACAGTATGCAGTTCATACTCTTGCTTTGTTATGACAAAAGATATTGTCTACTTTGAGAGAGTAGTCTGTTTTTAGAACAGAGATTGTGGAAAGAGTCTCTCCTGTACTAGCAGCTATCCTACTGAATACATCCATTGAAATTTTGAGAAAGAATTTAGTATCAAAGTGGTAGTTGACTACAGGAATTGCAGAAGAACCTCACAAGCACATACATGATAGACAGATAAATTTCAGTGCAGATTAAGGTAATATAATGTACTTTAACAGAGCAAATCTATATTTTCCATACATACTGGCAGAATCTAAATCTGCTCAGAAAAGAAATTTTGAAGCTATAAAACAGACAATGAAGACAGAACTCAGCTAGGTAATAGGACTTCTAAGCAAGAAATGCAGAACAAATAAAAAAAACCTCCCTATATCACAACTGTAAGTCTACAATTCATTCACATTTCATATATAGCATGCGGTTATGGTTGTCCCCCACCCTTAAGCAGAGTCTAATTGAACTTAAAAAAGGTATACCAAAAAGCAACAAGAATAATCAACCATGATAAAAGCTTCTTGCATGGAAGTAACACAACAAAGCATGACTCTCCAGCTCTGAAAGAGACACAGCTAAGAAGGGAACGTAACTTTGTTAGAGATTAAAATACTGGGATTTAGGTGTTCACTGGTGTTCCATTTAAGTAAACTCCCATTATAGTCCATCAACAGAGATCCAGTCAGTAAAGCTGCAGAGACCAAAGAGTGATTCAGCTCACTGAGGTAGACACCTAGGTCCTGACTCACTTGCCTAATGTCAGAGATCTGGTGCCCTTTGGGATGCCACAGGCACATAAACATCCACACAGGAGTTTACAAATATGCCACAGGCTTTGCAGGATAACTGTGCTTTTCAGCAACTAGGCAGATGATGCTCAGTTCTCAAATGACACTACTTTTAGCTAGGTCATAAAACTGAGTTCAACCCCTAATGGTTGGTCTACTAAATTACTCTCTAGGCTCTACTGATTACATTGGCAGCTTGGACATACAGTACACATGAATGGTAAAGTATCTTAATCGCAAACTGAATCTCCTCTGTGACATCCCTACAGTCAAAAGTATAATGAGGAAGGCAAATAGCAAATGATCACGCATCACCTTTTCCAACATATGAACTACAAAACAGCTTGGAGGTGGCACTTTACACAAGTGCACTAGAGGCACGGCATATTCCTCTAACTCTCTGGGCACCACCAGAGACAAGCTACTGGCTCAGGCGGACCTCAGCATACAGTGGTTTTTCAAAGATATTTTTCTTGCAGTTTCCCTCCTCCCTTTCAAAGTAGTATTGCAGGAGCCAGAATCAACATATTATTCTGTAAAGGGCTATATAATAATACACATCATAACACTACACTATTACTCATGTACCCATGTAATTTTTACCCAAATACTCATCACAGCAAAATGGAGGTAGACTGAATACAGCGACTACTCACACTTCCATTAAGCATACTGATGTGAATAAGCTGTAAATAATATGGTCAAGTTTGTATTCATAAACCAATATTCATTTTAATGCATAAATAAGCTTGTAATTGTATAGCAACAAAGGGGTTAAAATGTCTGAAAGATCATATAGACTGTTCTGGCAAGAAAGTTGCAAATCTCTGCAAGGGGAGCTGTCCTCCTTATCTGCAAAGCAAGCTGCCCTACCAAGGAGATAACGGGACAGCAGGATGGCCTTGAGTAAAATTACGAGGGGTATTGTAAAACCCTGGGAAAGATTTCTACAAGTCTGCCAACTCATCACTTTTGAGACCTAAGGTGAAAAGTACACCATGAGGAAGACCTACGGCCTTCCTCCCATAGACCACTGCCCACATTCTAAAGACCCCGGCCCACAATTTTTGGAAGAATCTGCGCAAGCGTGAAGCTAATTAGCATATGAAGTGACGGTAGGCAGATTCAGGTAATGAATATGTATAGGCGTTAATTGAATATTCATTGTTTCATTATATAAATATAAGATAATCTGCCCCTTTGGGTGTGTACGATTGGTGGAAGGATCCCCTGTACACCCGGCGCCGACAATAAAGAATATTTAGTCACTAAAATCTGGTTTTGGACCTGTGAATCAATACGCATATTAAGCACATACTGGACACCTCCTGAGATTGCACTGACGATCACAATACCAAGAAAATTTAACTACCATTGATTGACAGAACAAGTGGAAACAGTATGCAAAATTTAAACTGGTCTGAAAAAACACAGCAGGTCTCTGAGCAACCAAATTTAGCTGAAGATGTCCCTACTGATTGCAGGGGTATTGGACTAGATGGCCTTTAAAGGTCTCTTCCAACCCAAACCATTCTATAATTCCATGATAATTCTAGTCCAAATATTAATGCTTACATTAATTTTTAATTGTTTTAATGTTAAATTTTTAAGCATTGGAGTTTAAAGCTTTAAGCCCCACAAAACTGACAGCATCGTGTTTATATCATGAACAATGAGTGCACTGGATAGCGAAGAGGCACCTGTCACTACTCTGACTTGACTATACTCCCTGGGCCACACGTTGCCTGAATTCACACCTCTGGGTGCACAAGTGGGCAGGGAGCTGTGCTGTTCTCCAATACACATGCCTCACCCCAAAAACGAGGGGACAAGGACTGTAAGGTGTATTGCCAAGAGTGTAGTGGCAATGCACTGCAGACACATTGCAAAGTCATGTAGTTTTGAGACAGTTTACTATTCTCATGAAATACTAAGTTATATCATCATCCTAGTAACAACATTTAAACACTGTAAAAACGTTTAAAAGTACCAGCTATAGTTCTTAACAGCCCTGTTAACAGATTCTAGTAGTTCTCTCTTCCTGCATGAAAAAAGCAGAATATTATGTAATCTTAGATTTACATCTCAAAGTAGCTCTTATAGAACCCTCTAAATGTCAGTGCATAGTCACAACCAAATGCTGTAGCTTCCAAACATAATTAAAACAGAAGACTTCTCTGGCAGTAACCTGATTTAAGTTAAAACTGTGTTTAAGTGCCTAAAGGCCAAGTCATACAAAGTTCTGAATGACAACTACATTAAAAAGGTACAATCTTACTTCAGATGAATTTCACCAAGAACATTGAGAAAAAACTCCCTATTTGAAAACAATCAGTTTGTAATTTCTTTATGAATAAAGGCAGTATTTCCTCAGTAATTGGGTTATATGTGTTTTGTTGCTTCCGAGACCTTTGGAAGACAAATGAATATACATTAAGTAAAATGTCAAGTCTGAACCAGCACAGCCAAGCCTGAGCTACTGTGCCCCACTGGGAGGCAGGATAAATTAAGTCAGTGCCGGTGCTGGATGGCTTTATGCAAGACAAGCTCACATGCCTATCTGTTCCTACTAAAAGCACAAAGTGGTCTTTAGCACCACACACAGAGACAGTCTGGTTGTGTAAAAGCAGGAAAAACAAGTGAATGGTTACAGTGAGATAGCTAATGTGCTTAAGATCTGACTGTAGAGGTGGCAACAGAGGTAGTTCTACCTTAATGTAACAGCTGTTTTAATAAAACACAAACACTCTTTTACCTAATGAAGATGTACGTGACTTTGGGGAAGAAAAAAAGATACTTCACATTAAAAAAGTATTTTATATACCATACACAATGCTGAAGTGCTCAAAAGCCTAAATACACAGCTTTATAATATTTAAGGAAGAACATCTCAAGCTGAGTTGGCATTGACTTCTAACTCAGGTATAATTTTCTTAATTGTAAAATAACGGCATCTGCTTACTGCTTGAAGAAAATGTTAGGAGAGAGATGCAGTTACAGTGTCACTGAAAAGGGTAGTTTTATACATTACCCATGAAGAAAAGATAGGACATGAAAAAATTATAACCTTGCAATTTTCTTTTGTGCAATTAATGGATTGCTAGATAGTCCTATTACCTATTGTCTGTAATGTGCATACTAATAAAATGCACAATATTTTGTATATAAACATTTACTAGGGTTCCTTGAAACAGTGATGTGAATTTAGTATGCCGTTTCCATTATAAAAGTAGCTGTCAGTTAATAAAGCCATCAGATTATCTGCAAACTTGGTATAGTCAATGGTAAATTCTCATGGTAACAAGGTAATTCCAATACACAGATGTCATTTTCATCCCTTGAATTAATTTAAATGACAATTTCTAGCCATCCAAATAATAAGATGCTAGATCCCTTCCGGTTAGAAATAGTGGCTTTAATACTGCTTTCAACTAGTTGAACAACACAATTATATGACATTGCACACATATTTTATGATCCTGGAATTCCCTTTTATAGTTCTCTAAGGAAAACATTGTGATTACAAGAAATCTTAGTTCACACATTTTTGTCAGCTGGTAGGCAAAAACAATGCTAACTTTGAAATCCTGATAAAAAATCTTACCAAAAAATCATGAAAACAAATACAACATAAAGTAGATGGGGATACTGATAGTTGACTGTTAGTCTTGTTAGTACATAATTTAAGCAGCTTTATACAAAGCTTTATAAAAAGGTTCTCTCTCTTTGCCTACATGGAAACCAGTTTTTATATTCCTCGCCCAAAGGAAAAACACTGTTGCTCCAAAACCACGATCCTAGTTTTTATGCTGTTCCATTTTGCTTCATTTCTGTAGAATATTGAATACCTCTCTAGAGAACTGAGATCAAAAAGCCTCAAGCACACAGGAGAGCTCTGGCAGCATAACAACTAACTGCACATCATCTGAGCCACTGTAAGCATTGGTTACTGAGTACTGTTAACACATCACAATAAATAAGGTCAATAAACTTAGCTTAAACAATGTGGAAAAGGCAACTTATTTCAATTAGGAACATGAGTAGACAACAGGAGTGCTCTGTTACGGTTGCTCAGCTGTTAGGTGCTTCCAGAATAAGCCATCAGAATTTGATCCCATTTCATTCCTAAACATATCAGCCATTTTTTAAAACAGTAAATAAACCAGGAGAGGTTAAAAGATCTAATATATAGCCATCCCAAAAGACACTGGAGTGGTGTAAACTGTCTATACCCTCACACACAGACCAGGCCACTTGCTAATTCTTCTGTAAATTTCCACCTGCAGAATGAAAATAATAGAAATAAATATGAGCATACACTTCTGTGCAAAAGTCAGACACCCTTTCTTAAGTCATAAATCAAAGTGGGTGTTGCTTATCTGGCTGATTTTCCACTGAAGCTTATTTAATAATGTTCATATTTTCTACCCTGCTGATTGATCTGAGGGGCAATAAACTTCCTGGTGACTGATGGTGGTAAGTAGCCAGTATGTTTAACATTTTCAACTGTTCCACATAGTCATTAAGGAACATTTGCCTAGGCACACTTGCTCCGCTTCAACATTTCTTTCCCCTGAAGGAAAAAAAGGGTTCATAATTGTGTTTTATCAGCAATTAATTTTTCCTTGCAATGGCACTCTCTTCCTCTGTCAAGACAGTATCCAATCATACATACACAAAATTCTTGCTAGACTGCTTGATTTTTTGACTAACAATCTACTTGACCAGAAATACTGGAATTTAAAACGTGCTTCTTACAACAAGACTCCCAAATTCTCAATATAGTGTCAGATGAACCCCTAGGGAAAATGAGTTTGAGGGTATCTACTCTCAATAAAAATACTTCTTCATCGGTATCTCGAAATTTGTCGCTAAGAAGGAAGCAGAACTGTTTTGTGGCTCTCTGATCACCAGGTAATGTCACCATCCTACTTATTCATATTAGGCTGCAGTCCAGAACAGCAAATTTGGTTTGAGCCCCACCAGCAGATGTTTGAAAAGAAGCCCGAATAGCACAGATATCAGCAGTATACCTAGTCTAGTCCTTGCCAGCCCTGCCCAAGCTGCCTTTTCAATGAAAACTGATCCACTTTCCTCAACACTCATCTTCAGGAGTTCATTTGCATTTCTCAGCCTATCCCAAATAAAAAGGGCTGTTCTGAGAATCCATAAGCACATGAAAATCCTGTAATAGCCAAGGGATTTTAGAAATCTGTAGCTTGAGGCAGCAGGGAGTGACACCTGAAGTGTCTTATAAAAGTCACCATGCATTTTAACCTCCATGTTGTTGCTAAACAGATCAGAAATACAAAGAACCAGCAAGCACAAAACAGCATGTCAAGGGTCCAGCGCCTAATGGAAAAGTCTAAACTTAATTACTGGTACAGAGTTGTGCATACTGCTACAATCTTAAGAATACACTAACTTCAATTCCCTATTAATTTGAATGAACTACCTACCAACGGTGTGATTTGTAGAAGTGAATGACAAATACAGATGGCCATTCCCATTTGCAAGCACTGTTTCTGTTTTAATTGCTGTAAGTTCATAAATCAAAGCATAACTTATTTGGAAATAGCTGCAATGTTATTTGGAGCTCTCATCCAAACTCACTAATCTTACCAGAGCTTTTAAACTTTTTACCTGTACCATGGGAACAAAAAAATTCAGTTTGAACTTTTTAATATACTCCTTTTTCAATATATTTTTTTCCAAACAAAATCTGGTTGTCCCACATATTCATTTAGTGCTGTGAGCTGAGGTTTTAAAATGCAAAACCTAAACCGTACAATTAATAATAAACCTCTGCCATATTTTCATTAGTGTACTTCAAATGTGGGCAGAAAGATGTCTAATGGTAAACAAGGATGGGGCCAATTCTGCCTTGAAATGCAAAAGCCACCTTACTTTTGAGGAAAGAGAGGGCAGAGAACTGAAGAGGGAGCCTGACTGAGCTTACAAATACGCTCATTGGCTTTGTTCATTGTAATAGCTTGATGTGGAAAACCAATGTATTTTCTACACATCAACAGTGAAAAAAGTCAATCTTTGTAAGAAGGGCCAGGAATCTAAAAATACTGATAAATAGAGTACAAAAAACCTTGGTTTGCTGCCCAGAGAAAACAGAATGTTTCTAAAGGTTTGTATTTTTTTTTGCTACAGCCAAAAAGGTGCAGAACACATAAATGCACCACTGAAGGTATAAAAACTTACTATATTGTACCTCTCTGAAAGCAGAAATAGCAGGACAGTAGAATGGGAGCAGCTTTCACGACTCCTGGTCACCTATGGGGATTCCTGTACCAACTCATCTCTTACAACGTAATCAGCTCTTCATGCAATGATGGAAACTCCACCACCTCACCCAGCTTAGTTCTGCTGTTGATGCCTTCATACACCCCTCCTTTGCCTTTGAGAGCAGGAGACCATTACTGACCATGTAACAAAGGAACAGAATGTAAATCAAGCTCTGTATCCTACACCTAATTTAAACATCTTGAATTCATTTCTCCTGGCACAATGAGGAGTAGATGAGTAATTATATCATTATCTCCCCATCAATGAAAAATTAACATCACTGGGACAAGGAGTTGCAGCTGTGTAACAACAGCAGTATTGCACACTAGGTTAGAAAAAGGAAACGAAAGCACTACAGGCAATTTAAAGTTAGGAGGGATTTTATTATAATTATCCTGACTGTAATATAGTCAAGAAAACAGTGAGTCAAAAGAAAGCTCTCAAAAGTTCCCAGGCCAAAAACGACAACAAGTTTTCCATACAGCCATTACTCATCCAACCTGTCTCAGATTTTTCTTCTCAGATGCTTGTTGTTGGTACAGCGTTAGTCTACCCAGAATTTAGAATGGAAAACATATGATTAAAATTCCAATTCTGCCATGAGTTCTCTGTAAGTCTAGTGTTATTGCAAAGAAAAATTGTTCTTATTATTGTGGCCATTTTGGAATGGCCACATTCCAAAACAGAATGACATGCTTTTCAGAAGTACTTTTTTCAGCTTCAGGCATAAATCATTTTTATTTCGGATGACTGAAAAGCATTTGGAGGGGAAATTCTATTAAAAGTAAAGAAATCACCCACCCACATTTTAACAGTAGAAATTTAACCAAAGCTCTGAAAAAAACAGTGCAATGAAATTTTGCCACGATCCTTTGCAAGGGGGTGATCTTCCCCCCCCTTTTTTCTGCTGAAGTAGCAGAACTTTCTTCCCCAACCCAAAGACAAACTTTATATACGTAATAAGAGTTTTCAGAAAGAAATGATATTTTTTCCCCTTAAAATTTAGTTGAGATTAGAGAGACTTAAAAAAAAATCATTTATTCTGTAAAAAGGAAGGCACAGAAATCTCTACAGAAAATGAGTTTAGCTTGAGAGCTGAAAATTTTGAACACGTGTTTCTTTGCACAGATCTCAATATGCTCTGTCTGCTGTTGAGAAACAGATCAACAAGAAAGGGAGCTGGGGATTCCCCAACTCTTGTTACTGTGAAGTATAAGCTATCAATTAAGAGATCCACCTATAGCTTTTCTACTAGAAAAGGTAATACTGTGATTTTTTTTTTTTATACTTACAGACAAATTTTACTTAGTGTGCAAAAGTGATAAAAGACTTTTTGTCCCCAAGTGACTAGCAGACAGAAAACAATGGACCACCTCAGCCCATCTTAATGTAATTTGCAATCAACTTTCATGTGATTGAGCGATCAGGAATGTTATCAATAAACAGAAAGTGCTTATCTTTAAGTAGTTTTACAGCCCTCATTCCTCAAACATATCTGTGTTCAAAACAATAACAAAAATTGATTTGTGTAGGTTTTCTTAAATCACTACAGAATAAAAATGTACCTTGAAGAGTAAGATGTGCATTCATGGGCAAAAAGTAAGGATCACAATCAAAGCACTGGTAAAGTAAATATTGATATAGTACAGTAGGTATAATACAGCAAGTATGTGTGTAAATTTAGGTAGCACTTGTGTATATATTCACACACATAATGTACATTATCACATACAGTCATCATCAGATGAGAATAATGGCACTGTAATTAGTAACCCATTCTAAGTTTAACATCATAACGACTGCCTATTGTTTCACCTGCATTTTGAGTCAGTGGTTTTTCATTGTCAGCGTTTTTTCATTGCTAAAATGTCTAAACCAATTGCAGTGAGGTTACAGAGCATGTAAAAGCTGGATGAGTAAACAAGGGTAGGAAATAGGTTTTTCTCACTGACACAGATGCAACAAAAAATAGCTTAAAAGAGAACTCCCACCTCCTACAAATTTTCTCTTATTTCTTAATATGGTGTGGAAATTGTTCAAAACATTTCATAGTGTAGCTCAGTATTGACTAAAAGTTCAAGTACACTATACCACGTAATTTAGTCCTGTCTCTCCTCCAACTCCTGTCTTTTACGAATGTCATTTAAAGCATCTCTACTTATGCACATCAGGAACAATTAAGTGCAAGACAACAAGTAATACTGTACTTTAGTACCACAGTTCGGCTGCAGCTTTATAACAATATTAGTCGAGAACCTATAAAATGCAAATTAATTGCCAGCTTTGTCATTCAATAAAAAAAGCTGATACCTTCAATCCCTCCGCGCAGCACACAGAGAGACCCTGTTCGCAGAGCTTGAGTTCTCGCTGTTGTTGCATGCTAATTAGAGCAATTAAGTGCGAGATGTCGACCGTCAGCCACAAAAGCAACCCGCTACGCTTGGTCCGTAGCACCCGCGGGGAAATTGTTAGGAAGTTTGTGCACACCGATGTTTTCAACAACCCCCTTATGAGAGAGGACCGGTTTCCCTTCCCTCCTCTTAGGCAGGGGCCATCGCAGGCAGCTCCGAATCAGCCCCGCCACCCCGGCGAGGGGAACCTCACCTCCCTGGGAAGGTTGCAACAGCGACTTACCTTAGTGAGCTGGGCAATCTTCTTGCACATTTTCACGTGCATTTCCCAATTGCATTCCTCTGCCGAGCTACTGCGAGCTGCTTTAGATCCATCGCAAGTCCCGGGCTGATGAATCTTGTTTATGCCAGAGGCCATCAGGCTTGAATTTTAATCAGGTCTGTCTGTACGCGCCGGGTAGTGAGATCCTGTCCCTGCTGCTGGCCTCCCCCGGCGCGCTGCATGCGCTCAAACCCCCACAGCGCCGGAGGAACTTCAGCCCCAAACAGGGCAGCCTCCAGCCACCGCTGCTCTCCCTTTCTGTGCAGATGTCCCAATCCTTCAGCAAAACACCCAGGCGAGAAGGCAGAGAACAGCATGTGCAAACATCCTGCTTGGTTTTTTTTTTTTCCCTCCCCTTCTCTTCAAATGGTTGAGCTTCCGCCAGGAGAAGATGCCAGCGGCTGGATGCTACACATTCCCCATAGGAGACGCTGAGCCAGCCATACAGGCAGCATCACAGACGTTGCTGGGGATCTGTTACAGAGATCGTCTGACTATTAAATCATGTTGCCTTCCTGAGCTGCCAAAGGATTGCAGAGGTGGTTATAGAAGATGGTGTTGGCATCTTTCATAATCTCAGTTAATTTTGCGATCCTCCCTAACTCCGGATAGACCAATAAAGTGATGAAGAAAACCTTGTTCAGTTTTTGGTGCTGTCCTGAAAGCTGAATGGAGTTCTTCCAGCTATGAGGCACACTTGAGCACTGCTGAGCCCAGAAGCCATGTCCCGAATCTGGTCCACTTGGCTTATCCAAAGAGACTGGTCAGTTCCCCTCCCTTACACGAAAGGCATTGGAAAGGTGCCAGAAGAAAACTGACACTATCACAGGTCATTTTTTTTTCATCTGCAAGCCTTCCCTCTCTTCAAAGAGACCAGGCTTGTGCATGTAAAAATAAATAAGAGGACAGAAAAATTAGGGGAAAGGGCATAAAGACAGCTATCAAGACAATGTGATTTTTAAAGAAGAATTTTTCTGTAAAATGTTATGCAAAAGGAAAACAGTGGACATGTTTAAACAAGTCTAGAATAAAGGAAAGGAGAAGGCAGCAAAGTAGGGTGAAGTCAGAGGTGCAGAAAAGGGAGGAAGAACAGGGAAGAGAAGCTGAAAGCTGCTCAACACCCCTTTGATATACTTTGATTTGTACTGCAGCTAGTACAAGAGACCCCATGGTGGTACAAGAGGGCCCCACTCTGCTTGTGCTGGCTTGTAGCCAGCCAGAGGGGACATGAGGCTGCTTTCCCCCTGCCCTATGCAGGTAAGGTACCTTCCCATCACACCTCCTGGCAGTGCTTTCCATTTGTCTTGGGCAAGAAGTTTCCACTTGCTAGTGGTAGGTTTGAAAAAGGGCTTCCTCAGGACTATCAGAAATGGGAAGGAGGATTTACCCAGTGACAACTAAGGGTAAGGCAAAAGGAAAAGGGAAAATCTCAGTGAGAAAGGGAAATCCTTGGTGAGGGCAAAAAGACACAAAGCACCGTTAAGAACAGACCCTCTAAGAGAAGAAGAATGCCTTCGGGCAGCGGGGAGAAGTAGGAGTGAGAAGATACACGAAGAGAAGGCATAAGAAGATAAGACCTTGGGACAGAGAAACCAAACCCTGTAATTGCTAGGAGAAAAGGAGGGACTTTAAATGTGCAGAGACAGAAAGAATCTTCACTCCAGAGTGAAAGGCAATGAACACTGACAGAGAAACGATGCATGGGAGAAGGGAAAGGGCAGAAAGGAAAACGAAGATGATCACAGCTGTTAGGAGATGCTAAGCAGAGAATAGTTGAGTTCAGACAGAACATTACTAAGAAAAAGTAAGAAAAGAGCCTTGCACCCAGGAGTGACTAAGTACGGTTTCCCCATCCACTGTCGTTAATGTCAAAGATGCTGCTGTCTGTGACTGAAACTTTTTCTATGGCTAGGGCATAAGGACGTGCCATTGTCAACTGTATCTAATAAGGCATGTACTCACACTAACTTAGTTGATATGGCTATAACATCTCCTCTACGCAGTCATCAATTTGAGAAAAAAGTGTAGGAACTTAATTATATGTACATTTATGATAAAATTGACAAGCTTATTAGGACAATCAAGAGAACACAAAGGGCAAAAGCAATTTCCTAGCACATTTTTCCCCAAAAAAAGAAAAAAACTTAGTGAAAATAGAAAGCAAATTAAGAAAAATGTGATGTGTGGCATTCCTCAGGTCAGTACTAGGACTGGTGCCGTTTAACATCTGTGTTGGTGATGGGGCAGTGGGACTAAGCGCACCCTCAGCAAGTTTGCTGACTATACCAAGCTGTGTGGTGCAGTCAACACACTAGAGGGAAGGGATGCCATCCAGAGGGGCCTTGACAGGCTTGAGAGGTGGGCCCATGCACACCTCATAATGTTCAACAAGGCCAAGTGCAAGGTTCTACACCTGGGTCAGGACAATCCCAAGCACGAATACAGGCTGGGCAGAGAATGGATTGAGATCCACCCTGAGGAAAAAGACTTGAGGTGCTGATGGATGAGAAGCTCAACATGACCCAGTAATGCGTGCCTGCAGCCCAGAAAGTCAACCATATCCTGGGCTGCATCAAAAGAAGCCCGGCCACCAGACTAAGGGAGGTGATTCTCACCCTCCACTCTCATGAGACCCCTACCTGGAGTGCTGCGTTCAGCTCTGGGGCCCCCAGCAGAAGGTCACGGACCTGTTGGACCAAGTCCAGAGGAGGGCCACAAAGATGATCAGAGGGCTGGAGCACCTGTGCTATGAAGAGAGGCTGAGAGAGTTGGGGTTGTTCAGCCTGAAGATAAGAAGGCTCTGGGGAGACAGCAGTTTTCCAGTACCTAAAGGGGGCCTACCAGAAAGCTGGAGAGGGGCTTTTTACAAGGGCCCGTAGTGATAGGACAAGGGGTACTGGCTTTAAAGTAAAAGGGGTACATTTAAATTAGGTATTAGGAAGAAATTCTTCACTGTGAGGGTGGTGAGACACTGGCACAGGTTGCCCAGAGAAGCTGTGGATGCCCCATCCCTGGAAGTGTTCAAGGCCAGGCTGGATGGGGCTTTGAGCAGCCTGGTCTAGTGGAAGGTGCCCCTGCCCATGGCAGGGGGGGTGGAACTAGGTGATCTTTTAAGTCCTTTCCAAACCAAACCACTCTATAATTCCATGAAAACTGCAAAAGGTTTTACAACTACTTACAATAAGTTACCTGTGTTATTGCGCTACTAGACAGATGGTAACATTCGTACTTTTTCTATTGAACAGCAGAGAACACACTGCACCTGAATGCATGGCTGGACAGAGACTTGACACTTAGATAAGCACAGTGAGAGCAGAGGAGCACAGACCTTCAGGTACACTGGGAAGGGAATAAACCACTGTGGTATTTTCAAGCAGGCTGTGTATGTACTTTGGGGGTTAGAAGGAAAAACTTGAGGCTTTGGTACAAGATGGTGTTTTAGCAAAACATAATTTGTCACTGGTAAAGTATTCTGAGTCCACAGAAGACGTAACACTCGAAAAGCTTCAGTCAGTTATCATGTACCAGAAAATGCAACTACAGAACAAATTCATAGGTGACTCAAGTCAATTAGCTCCACTACTCAAAAAACCCCACTTTGTTTCAATAACAGGATTTCACTAGATAATGCCAGAGCTTTTCAACAAGAATTTCACCTATTTTTTTCTTCTAATTGATCTAGACAGCACCTACAGACAAGGCAGCAAAGCAAGGATGTCACAAAGCATAATTCAAGTGTGTACTATACATATGTGGGTTTTGTGAGAACCCCATGGAACACATAAGTAGATTACAGAATGTTCATGAACTTGGGGAAGTATATGGCACACAGTTTAAATAAAATTTCAAGTCTCAACAGAAAACACATACACTTCTGCTTGAATTATTATGGAAGCATTCATTTTAAGTAAACTATGAGAAGAAGGTCACTACAGTCTTTGTAAGTCTATGAGTAACTACACATGTTTGTACCTTTACTGCTCAGACTCATTAACTGATTTCCTTTTTATCATAAAACCCAAATCATCTATGAGTAAAAGACTATAAGCCTTGCATTTTTGGTACCTCCTGCTTGTTGAATACACAGACTGTATAGCTTCGATTTTCAGACTAGCTACTATAAATTCTAAGACATAAAGAAGATATTTCCATCGCAAATATTTAATATATAAATTTGCACCTTTAACATATTACAAACAGCTTTCCCAAAACCCAATTAATACAGAACCCAATTCTTCCACTCTTTGTCTGAATACCAGTACTACTGAAGTCAGTGTGATTTATTTTTTAATACATGAGGACACAGTTAAACTGATCCCCCACATTACACTCTACTGCTGTTCTGCAGTCCAATAAAATTTGTACTTGAGAATGGTAGAATAATACAGCTAGTCATTGTCATGTTATGTTTCAAATGACAAAGCCATATAAAAAATGGATTTAAAACTTCTAAAGTTAGTGTCTCAACAAATGAAGCTGCAACCCTAAGTGAGATTCTAATTTAATTAATAAATCACTATCCTCATTATTGATCTCCACTTAAATTCATTTGGGTCTCTGAATAGCTTTTTGATGCAGAATACAGAATTCAGGGACTGTTCCTTCCTTCTTATAAGAAAAGAAAAAAAAGGGAAGTAAGGATAGAGGTCAGAAGACTCACAAGAAGAGCTATCCTACTTCAAATAAAGCTTGTTTGGGGATTGAATGTAAGAAAAAAAACAAGTATAAAGTGGTTCTGCTACTGGTACCTCTTGGATAATACTATATACATATATATATAGTATTATATAGAACTACTTTATAATTTCTACTTCTTCCCACCTCATAAAGCAAACAGGATTTGACAGTCCAATTCAAAAACCACCGGAAGTGATACTGATTGCCTTATTGACTGAAAACAGTAACTTTAAAAAAATGTATATACAATTTTATAGCCAATTTACATACACACATTTTGGAGGAATGTGGTGAACAGAACCTCTGATTACTACTGCATAATGATGGCCCGATTATGGATAAAATACTATTCTGCTTATGTTTTTAATAGAGAAACTGGAACCAACCAGATGCATCTGTTATAAAGGCCACTGAACACCTACTAAAGAGGACAGCAACAACTTCCCTTTTAAAACCTTTTTTTACCCAGTGACCTACATCTAAAATTACAACAAAGTAACCAGTATGCAGCAAGTTTGACTTACCCTGTGGCACTCGTCTTTGCCAACACAACAGGTTTAACAAAGGGAAGAGAAAGGACCTAGAACAGTGAGTCAGAAGCAGAGAGACAACCAGACATAGACCATAGCAGGTAAGGTCAGCATTTCAAAGGACAAGGAAAAAAGCTTGAATTATTAGAGCACACTTCCCTCCAGAGCCTGGAGCACCAGCCAAGGTTCTGACTTTCATTAGTCCTTTGTTTTTTCTGATAGAACTGTGCAACACACCAGCCACAACCTCTAGGCCTGTGCTACTGGTGAGGCCCTTGGCCTCCCAGTCAGTCCTTGTAGCCATTCCTCAGAAAGCAGCTAGCCTTTACTGAGCTCTGAGAGTTAGCTCAGAAAAGGACCTAAGGCCCAAGGCTGAGCTGACACGGGGTTCCTGGGCTCATGGGCAAGGGGTGTGGCTGGAGGCCCCAGGTGTGGCTGGTCAGGGGCCATTAAGGCTAATTAATACAGTCAAGGCCCTGAAACATAACTTGTAAAAAATAGACAGCAAACAACTCTATCAGTTGAACAAAGTATCTGGTATCACAGGGAGACATACTTTATGTGGAGCAATGTCTAAATGGCCAACATTTGTGATCCTACTTCAGCATGTTATATACCACCTACACATGAAATACCAATATGCTGGGATACTGGGAATCTGGATCTGTATGGCTAACTGGGTTAGACTTCAGTTTTCCATAACAGAAGCCTGATTTCTATTTCTACCTAGAAATACAAAGCCTAGCAGAAATATTTAAAGCAGACTGGAAGAAATAAATCTTACATCCTAGATGAAACCCATCATAAGGGACTGCAAGGTATACACCAGAGAAAATCCTCATCTGTAGATCTGAGATGCAGGCAGGCACAAATGGGCTGCCAAACATATGTGAATCAAAAATAATCCAGTTTGCATTATTAGTTTCACTTAAAATAAAAATCCTGTGTTTTTAAAGCCACAAGAATCACAAAGTTTTACCTGCTCTTCTCTTCCCATTTCCATCCTTTTCTCCACAGACTCCTGTAGCAGAAAAAAACTACATGAAGCTAATTGTACAATAAAAGTATCTTAAACATAAAGATGGTTACACATTATATTCCCCTAGAAAGCATAACCTTACAAAAAACTCATTGAGGATTTGCTGTTGATTATAGGTTTTTGTAGAGTGACTATTTCTCCAACATAAAATAAAAACTTTCAGAAATAAAGTTTACATATAAGATTCTTTGTTACTATTGTGCATATAGAATCTCTTTCCTGCTTTCTAGAAGCATAGACCAGATCTGTATGTTTTAAACGTTAATACAAAATACAAACGACTCACCTTTAGAAAAAGCAGGTATCCATTTTAAACACACACAAATGTATAGTACTACAATATGTCAGGGAAAAAACTGCTATGTGTATAAATGATTTTTAAATTTATTTTTATCTATAGAACACTTTTTCTCTTGCTGTTTCTGTTCATTATTCACATACAGCCTTGTTCCATAATCCTTGGCACTACTGTAAAGCGAAAATAATTGCATTACTTCGTTGATAAAATCTGCTTCTTAAAGAAAACACTGGGAGAACTCAGATCTGGAACAAGACTGACCCCTAGTGCTTATTTTTTTTATTTGTTAGGTGGGTTTTTTTCTTGGCCAAAAATTACCCTTCTTCAGGACAGGTTCTGCATACTGGACCAACTGTCATTTGTTGGTATGTCACCTGTCCTTACTGAGTAACTCATCATTCGAGGTAATCAGACATTTTTTTTTAAGCTTATATATACCTTAACTCCCGAGAGTCTACAATCAACTACTTCTGTTCGCATTTTTAATGCCTTCTGTAGCTCTGTAATTAATACATGCTCAGATTTTTTCCCCTCAGCTACTCATTCCCTGCCCCTGCCTTCCTTCTCATTAGTATCAGTCCCTGTCTTAACAGTATGTTCTGTAACCTGTAACATGTCTCTGGAGTTTGAGCTTAATTATCTTTCCTGTTTTTAATGAGATACAGAATTTACTACTATTCTCAAGTTAAACGATTTCTGGGAAAACATCAGCTTCACAACAAACACTTGAAATGCTTGATTTTGGGAAAATTTCCACTAGTAAAATATTCCATCCAAAAGGAATGCAAATATGTGTTCCAACAAGTCAGTTATCCATGCTATCTATCTTGGCAATCCTCCTTACAGCTGATATAAGAGAGAAGTATGTTTCAATAAGAAACACACGTCTGCAAGTTGGATTCAGCTTAGGTAGTCCACCGAGAGAACCAAGTAATAGCTACTTAACTGGTTACCTACTGAACTTAATCCCCGTTGTCACCTAAATATTTATAATAGGCAAAACCGATCGTTACAATAGGCAAACATATCTTGCTTCAGCTACAGTAGCTGAGCAATTTTTGTCTCATTGGATGGCCGTTCGCTAAAGGGCTTTCATTACTTTTCGACGCAGGCCGAGCTTTCTGCATTTGGTACCCCAAGTGCTTCCGGTGTAAGGCTCCCATTACAAAACGCAACTATACACATTTTTCCAGATGATCACGTCCAGAGGGGCCTTTGGGAGAGTGGCTGAGGGCTGCACCAGTTTGTCAGGTTTATTCAACTATTCTGCACCAACATACGTACTGGAAATCCTCTTACCCGACGCTTCTCCTCAGCCGCTGCACAGCTGCTACCCAGCCTGCTTTGAAACAGCCGCTCCCACCGTCAGCGCCCGCCAGGAAGGCGCAGCCGAAGGCGGCCGCAGCGCCGCACCGCCCCAGCCGCTCCCCTCTCCCTCCCAGCCCGCCCCAGAAGATGGCGGCGCGAGCGCGCGCTCCCCGACCAACGGCCGCTCCGCTAGGCCGCCCGCCGTTGCCCGCCCCCTCGGCGACACGGCGCGGCGCTGCGCGGCACAGCCCCGCCCCGGCCAGGCCCCGCCCTGCCTCCGGCGCGCGCAGACGAGCACGCGCCTCCCCGGCCGCCCACTGAGCTTCTCGCGAGATTAGGAGCGGTACTCGCGCCGAGTTTGAAGCTGGGGGCGCGGGCGCCGCTACCGTTGCTGGTGCGCGCGCGGCGCCGGTCTCCGGTGGCGGCCTAGCGGCTGGGCCGGGCCGTTGGTCGGGACCCTCGGTCCGCAGCCTCGGTCCGCTTGCGGTGGGCGCTCCTTGCGCCGTTAGGAGCGGCCTTGCCGTTGCGGGGCCTGCGCGGGTAGACCAGCTCTCTGCCTTCCTGGAGCCGCGCTGCGCTAAGGGAGCCCGGGGCAAGGGAGTCGCTCCGTGACCGTCTCCTTTCTCTGCAGCCATGGGCGCGGAAAAGAAGCTTCTGCAAATCAACGAAGCGTTTCAGCTGGCCCAGAAGCCGTATCAGAACCGTGAGAAACTTGTTGTGGCATTGAAGAGCACCTACGATCAGGTATGCCTGCCCTCGGGCGTGCCGGCGGCTGGGCGGAGCGGTGACCTGTTAGGCTGAAGGAAAAAGCTGCTTTGCTTCTCCGTCAGGGGGCAGGGACCCTTGTCGGCCGCCTTTCCCCTAAAACAAGCATTGCGGCCAGTATGCCTAAGAAGAGCCCTAAGAATTAAAAAAAACCCAAATAACGCAAAACAAGCCACATACTAAACTGTTGTACACAGTTGTCTCCTGCGAACATGGCTGTGAGAGCCGCCCGCGGCAGGTATTGTTATTTATTAATGATGTTGCTGAGAGGTATTTGGATACCCGAGTAGTAGGTGTGACTGTGTAATAATGGACTGGGGTGTCGTTGAATGAGTATTGCCGTTCTGAAACCTGTTAGCAGGTAAACCTCAACTCCAGAATGGAGCTCGGGGTCCAGACATATGCCTGCTGTGGAGTTAAAGCAAAATAGCCAAGAGGGCACGTAAGCGGGTGTGCCCCAACTGCTGGCTTTGGCGCTTAAAAAATTTAAATGGAAGCTGTCAATTATAAACCCGTTTATTTTATTTTTCTCTGATACTGCTTTTGAAAGATGAACTGGGTAGTTACCTTCTGTTGTGGTTTCATATTTTTTTTTGCTTTTTTTCAGTCGAAAGACAAGGAAGATTTTAATGAAAAATTCATTCATTTCCTTAAGTATGCTATGATAATCTACAGACGGGAACCAGCAGTGGAACAAGTGATCGATTTTGTGGCTAAATTTGTTACTTCATTTTATCAAATGGAGGAAGGGGACGGTAGTGAGGAGGCAGAAGAAGATAATTTACTTATGAATTATGTGTTTGACTTTCTGCTTGAGGTATAGTAACGCTTATTATTAAATCTTTAACATAACAAATGGAAACTTAATGCAGTGGGGGAAAAAAACTTGCTGGCACTTGAGATGTCACCTACAAACTAGAACTAAAAAACTGAAAGCAAGGCAAAGCTAGTGCTTTTGAGTAACCTCTCCTCCCTGGATAACCCAAAAACTGGATTTCAAACGTTAGGGCCATGAGAAAATAAGAACTGTTTTCTTAATTTGTTGTTAGATGTGTCATGATAGGCCTTATTATAGGTGCATCATTAAGTGTGAAATTGTGTATGTGTTATGGAAACGAAATTATACTGTTGCTTTGGTAAGTATAAGTAAAAATATTGAAATATCTTTCATACAAGTATGGTTGGAATACGTATTATTCCTTTCTGCTTATTGCAAGTTTTTATGTAGAGAGATCAACAGTTCCAACTGCATGCAAACACAAATACTGTCATATTTTCTTAAACTAGTGTTTTGACATGGAAAAACTATTGATCAGACCAAGATCGCTAGTCATCATTGCTAATATTTTTTTTCCTAATAATGTTTTATGGAGACAGAGCAGTATATTAGCTCATGTACTGTAGTCTGTATTGAGTGGTATGCATGTTTCTTCCTTTGTGAATTGCTAATTATGTAAAGTGCCACTGATACAGGTGATGGATCATAATTGTTTTCTAGTTCTGTGACTTTTTAATCTTATTAAAAATAAATAGGAAAAGCTTTTGGAATACAGAAGTGCATCTTTCATGTGCTGTATAGAATATTAACTACTTGCATGTGCATATTGTTGGAAATAAGAAATGTGTGATTATGAGTACTACTTTTTTTTTTTTTTTTTCTTCCCTAAGTCTCACAGTGCAAACAGCCATGCGGTTAGGTTTCGAACGTGTCAACTTGTTAATAAGATTTTGGGCACTATGCCAGAAAATGCCCAGATTGATGATGACTTATTTGATAAAATTAACAAAGCTATGCTGATTAGACTTAAAGATAAATTTTCAAGTGTTAGAATTCAAGCTGCCTTGGCCCTGTCGAGACTTCAAGATCCTAAGGATGAAAACTGCCCTGTTGTTAATAGTAAGTACTACTGGGATTTTTCCTTTGTTTAAGAACACTTGTTGATTGACATTACTTTGAAACATTTTAAAGCATTTTTTTAAGTAAACAAATCTTAGAGGGTATTCTTGTAATAATTTGTAAAATGCGCAGCTCTCTGCTGGAGGAGGTTGTAGATGGGAGAGTTGTGTGTGTTCGAGGGGAAAAGACAGAGCAGCTTGAAGGAGAGATCCACTGTGGATTAGATGACAGACAAACCATATTGGGCTCAGGGTCTTCTGTGAACTGAATGTAGCTGTAGAGATAATTGAAAAACTTAATTTTGTCTGAAGTTGTGGCTGTTTGCCCCATGAGAGGCTAACTGGTAACTGACATTGCTTACCTATGCTTTTTTTAGTTGCTTTTTTTTTGTCTCTGTGTGTGTGTGAATCTGGTCTCATGTATGGATCGCTTCCTTTAAGAGATCACCACCCCTGGAACCCAGGTTTCTTAATGCTGTTTTTGTGTGTCTGTGTGTTTCTTTTTCTTCACTTAAGCCTCTGCTTCCATTGCCTTAAGGTAGAGGGACTGTAGGTTTGTACCAGCACAGTTGTTATGTAAATCGTGCCCTGATTAAACTTGGCTATTGTTTTTTGTGAAGAGTAAGTTTGTTAGTTGGGGTTTGTTTGTTATTAAGGTATCTTTTCTGAAGTGGTATTTTCTAAGTGTTTGTTTACAAGTTGCTTATTTAGGAGCTCACAAATTTCATAGTCAATCATCTCACAGAGCAAGATTAATTTCAGTGTTCTCTGAGTAAATTACTTTTGTCATTGCTTTCAATGTTAAAGAATGGTCAAGAATATAACAAAAAGCATTATGTGAGAGTTATACTGTTAGAGTTTATTAGACTTAATGGATATTGAAGTTTTCCACTCACAGGAAAATTTGAGGATCCACCTCAAAGGTAAATGAGGATGTATAGCTAGTGACTAGAGGTCATAAGTAGCCAACATTTGGAAGCATGGTGGGATTTTTTTTTTGTTGTCCCGTAAATTAAAAAGTGGGGTTTTTTTGTAGGTGGGATCTAGAATAGCAATTTTCAGAGTTAGTAACTGGAGATCCTACTTATGACTGCAAATATTATTTTCATAGATTAATTCCTTTTGAGGTCATAGTTCAGCATGTGAATGCATAAAATCTTAGGGCTGGGACTGTAAACTATTCCCTAAATTTGTGTGAGCTGGGCAGGGGTGATGGAGGTGTTTTAATAACAGCTGCTGATTTTTTAAATTTATTTTTGGTATTCTCTGTTTTCCTGTGACGTTTCAAATTCTTCTGAAAAGCTTATTATGACTGTTTCACTTCCAGTCTACAACACATTGCTTGAAAATGATTCAAATTCAGAAGTGAGGCGTGCAGTGCTGTCATGTATTGCTCCATCAGCAAGGACTTTGCCAAAAATTGTAGGCCGCACTATGGATGTAAAGGAATCTGTCAGGAAGCTGGCATACGAGGTGAATTAGATCGCTTTAATTTCAAAGACTGACTTCAGAGAAAAGCTTTAAATTGTTTATTATATTTGACTGGTTAAACACTCAGAACAGTTAAATAATTTATTTTCCTTTACCCAGATTATGAGGAGGAGTGATTTAATGTGAGTTTTCAAGTTAAAACCCATAAAACCCGTGAACTTGATTGCAGAACTTGCTTGATAGAACTCGGCTTTTGAGGATCAGACAGTAAAAGTAGAAAACAACAGATTGTATTCTTACTTTGTATGTATGCATTTTGTGATGTTTGTGAAGCAATTTTTCTTTTCTGTTATTACATAATAGATAATTAATTAAAGTTGGGTTCACAGCAATACTAGTGTAAAAAAATTACATATTTTGATATTACACTTGAGAACTATCAACCATTATTTAGGTTTACATGTGGAGGTAAGGGCGGGAAGGTATGCTACCATGTGTGTTTCTTATGTAGGCACCTTATGCAAGAGCTTCAAGTAAAATGTTCAATTTTTTCATACAGAACCATTTTCTGCTCTTTCTCAATCAGATTAAATTCTGTTTTTTAGCTGAATCCCTATGTTAGTAGGCCTTCAGAAAAGTACATGCTTCAGTTATTCCATTGCAGATATTCATTGCTCTTAGAGCTTTAAGGAGAGAGAGTAGTTTTTGTGTCCTGGTGTTGTATTTAAGTGGAGCTGCCAAGCTTCAAAGCCATTTGTTAACCTATTTCTTAACTTATTTTATTTTACATTTTCTTCCATGCACAAGAATCTGCTTGTTAATGCACTGGTACGATGCTGATGGCATAGGTATTACAGGCTTTTATTGACTTATGATTTCTGTGAATGGATAAGACAGAGTTGAAACCCACAGGTAGTTAATGAATTCAGTTTTTATTTGTAGAAATACATTTTAATGTCTTAATTTTTTTAAGGTTTTGGCAGAAAAAGTTCACATGAGAGCTCTGTCAATAGCACAGAGAGTAAAATTGTTGCAACAAGGACTTAATGACAGATCTGGTAAGAGATTATCTTTTTCAACATCTTAATACATGTTTAAGAAAGAATACTTTCTAATCTTTTATGAATGATTCATGTGGAAGCTGTGATATCAATAATAATGAGTGCAAAGGGAGTCATGAGGTACCAGGAAATGTTTAAGCACAAGAAATTCTGATTGCTGCTTTGGTTTTCCAGTCCCTTTATAGTGGACAAAGCAGAAAAGGACTGTACTTTCAAAAGAACTTGAAAGCCACTGGGCTCTAAAATAGGACCAAATGCTATTAAAATGAAAAAACAAGTGTGATTAAGCACAGAAGTAGAAAAATGTAATTATTTAATTCAGTGTATTTTGAAATATGTTTCGTTACAGATATTTTTGTAACAAATACATTAAAGAATTGAAATGTAAACATTAATATCAGATTGATAATTGTTGGAAATATTTCCTATGTGCTTTTGGAGAGAAATCTTCTCAACTGGTTATTTTCTATTTAACTAGCTTTAATATTTTTTAATGAACTTTTGATTGACCCTCATTCATTTCATCATGAAGCAGCTTTATTCTTTTTGATGTCTTCTGTATTGTATTATTTTTATATAAAGAGCCATTCAGAACGTACCTATAATTGTGTGTGGTGGTGTTGCAAAAGATCAAAAGGTAACATGCATCAGAGCGTGACAATTTTGGCCAGCCTATGTAGAACACAGGGGTTTTTGCCTTTTTTTTTTTTTTTTTTTTCTTTGCAACAATGGCAATTACATACATGACTTTGAGGATAAAAGCTGCTAGTTTTAGTAAGTGCTACTGTGTTATCAGTGTACTTTGTTTGGAAAGTCTGTACTAAACCCTGTTGAATTTTACTCTGAGAAATTTCCTTTATTAGTGTTGCTTGTGAATGGTGAGAAATGACCTATATAGATATTAACTTAAAGAACAAAAGTACTGTGTCCCTTGGTAACTGGAGCTCTTAAAGGTGTGTTATGAATGCATGTTTTTATTGGTTTACCTTTTTCCTTGGCTAGTTGGGGACCATGTTATTATGTTCTTGACAGCAAAGGAAGAGAGGATCAGCTGACTGCTTTGTTATGCTGTATAGAACTACACTTAAAAAGAAGTCCTCCTCCTGTATAATAAGCTTTAATAAGCATTTTTTCCCCACCTACCCTGAATTGTTCTATAGTAGCATAATGAAGTTTGTCAGGTTTTGGTTTTGAAGTCCAGCACTGAAAAATCCATGTTGTGAATTACTGTTTATCAGGATACTAGTTTGATGTTTGACCTAACTAGCTGCTTCTTGTCTGCTGGCTGTCCTCCCCCTTCCCTCCCAGTAATGCTTTCTTTTGACTCAGGGTAAATGAGTTTTTGATGTAGTAATTTCTCAAAACTGGGAGGGAAACTACCTTCGCTATTTTTTCCTGTGATCCTTCATTTGTCAGGAACAAGGATTTGTTACATTCCCTCACTGGGAAGGTACAGTGTTTCTACACAGCCTATATTTCAGTGACATTGAGATGTTCAACATAAAGAACTGCTATCTTTTATGATCTAGAGCAGATACTTTCTCTGTTGGTGTCTGTATCTTCCTTAGGATGATTCTTCATCCCAGCTATTGAGGACTTGCTCTTTTTCTTGATATCTAGAATCACAAGGGAAAGTATCTGCTAGGCTATGTAGTGTGACTGATACCATTACCGTCAAATGCTTTTTGCTGGGCAGAAGAAGTTTATGTTCCAAACTGGCTGCATTTGTATATACGTCCACTAGTATTCCCTCATTTTGATCTGTTTTGTAAATTCTATTATCTCAAATATATATAGCTTTATCAAATTTGCTTATTTGAGTAACTTCTAAGCTAACAGGAGAGGAACTTGCTTGCTCAAGATTGCTGGGTTGAAATTTTGGATGTTTTCCTGTATTTGCTTCAGAGCAAGGGTTTATAATTAAACAAGACCTAGAAAACAATCTAGATTCTGCTTTGTTCTGTTTTTCAGGGTGCATTCAGCTGTCAATTCTCCACTCTCATTTTCTTTCATTCTGCCACGTTCTACTAGTTTATGCTTTTCACCTTCTTGGAGAGATTTCTCTTTCTTAGAACATTAATTTAGCTCTTTCAAGGCCTTTTTACAGCTCTTTTTGAAATCTTAACTATATTTAAGTGCTGTCTTCTGTTATCGTAAAGGTACGTTTAAGAGGAAAAATGAGTATTGTCAGTGTGTGTGGACTTAATTTCCCTTACATTAGATACTGTTTTCTAAAAGGTCCTAAGAGCATACTTGTATTGATCCCTAGTTATTATGTTTTTACTTCCATCAGACTATTAGCCTTTCTACTTCCCTGCTTAAATCTGTGTGTACATATTAATGATTTATGCATTCTAGATGTTCCCACAAATACTTTTTTCCTTGATTAAATAGGACTCTGCTGATCCAGAAACTCTGTTCACTGTGGCAATGGGAAGGAGGGACTTAAAGTATCTTTATGTAAATGTCATAATCCAATTCGTTCAATTATTCAACACAAGAATTCTGTGTGGCAGTTCAGACCTAAATGTCTGTACAGTAGTATCCTGCTTCCAAAAGTGGCCCATTCTGAAATGCATGAAACAGGGCAAGTGTATAACATTGGTTCACCAGAATATTTCCTTGCTCTACAGGAGTTTGTGGTTTGTAGATTTTCTGGGTTGAGGTGCTGTCTTTAGATGTAACAGTTTTTGGATAGAGGTGGGTTTTTTTTATTCCCTGTGGGGGGAGAAAATGTGTTGCGTCAAAGGTGTAGTAGTGCTTCATAAGTAGTTCTTGCTTAACTGTTAGGCTTTTTTCTTTTTTTTGAGGTAACACTAAGTTCAACTGTGTAACAACTTTTCTCCAGAAAGCCTTCTACAGAAAAAAGTTTTGTGAAAATATATGGAAAACTTGATATTTTTTGACCTTAAATGGTTTAAAACATTAAAATTCCTGTATTATTAGATGCTGTTAAGGAGGTAATGAAGAAGAAGCTGCTTCAAGCCTGGTTACGATTTACTGATGGGGATGTTTTAGAATTGCTTCATCGACTGGATGTGGAAAACTGCGCAGAAGTGGCCATCTCAGCACTAAAGGCTATTTTTTCATTATCTCCACTTCATGACTTTGTTCAGAACTTTAAAAACCTTGACAGCAGGTATGCAATTTTCATTCCCAAACTATTTTGTATAAGAATATTAAATTACAGGTGTTAACTAAATGAGGAGCAGACTATTACCTGTGATAAAAGACTGATATTCTGGTTGTAAGCCATGATGTCTCTCCAGTGTTTGTGTACTGAAGTCTTTTGGGTACGTACGCTTTTTTCTTTTTTAAAATATCCCTGTTCATCAGCTGAAAATGATTATGCCAGATAAGCAAGAGGAAAAGATGAAAAATGTCTTTTACTACTTGTTTTCTGAACACCCCAAAAATCACACTCTTAGAATTTAAGAGGAGGCAGCAAATTAATTAACTAAACATGTTTTTCTATGTATTCGTATTTCTTAGTCTAATTTATGGTAAGCTGTACAAACCAGTACAGGAAATAAAACAAAGGCGATGCTCCAATTTACCTCCACAACTGTAATTTCCTCTCGTCTTTTAACCTGTGGTACTTAAAAGCTCTTTTTCTGTTCCTACGCTCTCTGTCTTTCTCCTGGTCTTTCTCACAGATTTTTCTTGTCCTCTTTGGTTTCCCTTCATCCTTTCTGCTGAGCTAGAGGCAGCACAATTTGGGGCTGGTTCAGTTATCCATGAACTGTTTGGAGGATCAATCAGAATGGAATTATTTGGCTTGTATTTCAGTGTTCTTTTGGAGGTATTGATTTGTATTAGCAGAGCTTGACAGAAGTTGGTATCTTAGAGGCTTGTTTTCCTGTGTTAAAGTTTGGTAGCATTTGACTAAGCGAGTTCCTAAGCTATGAAGAGGGTGGCATGATGAATGTTAAGATCCATAAAGCAAAAATGAATGTGTGAAGAAAACAAGAAATAAGAAGTTGTAAGAAATTTCTAAGGGAGGCAAAAAGCGGTGAGAAGAAAGGCTTGAGTTGAGGCAACCAGAGTGGAATGATTATTAACAGTGATAGGAATCTAATCTCGTATGATCAAATGGCAAATTGTCACTGATTAAAAAGTGGTAACAAAAATTGTACTCCATCTTTTCGGGGGAAAATGTGTAAAGTCATCATATGAAGTGTCTTGCGTTATAGTAGTAGCTTATGACGGATGCTTTGAAATCAGCTGAAGCTACATGCATTGCACTCCAAAGCAACAGAAGTGGGCCTATCTAGCTTTAAAAAGCATCAATAATGATGAGATAACTTTCTTACAGCCTCTGGAAACGTGCCAATGTCTTAAGAGGTTCAAAGGAAAAAATTATGTAGTTATGGACTTGTCAGTCTGACTTTGATCCTGTACAAAACAAGGCTTCCATTCTAAAAAACTGGGCTAACTGAGAATTTTTTTAAGTAGATCAGGTAGACTAATGACATTTTGGAAAGCGAGTGAAATTATTCAGCTTGTAATGAGATTATTTGACTTATGGAAAATATTAGGCTTTTTCTTGTATGATGTTTCTGAGTACCGCTTGATTGATGCAGTATCAATATGATAAAGGCTTAGATTTTTGAAGTCTGACTTTTTGTTGAATTTACTTTTAAATAAAGACACTTATCAGATTAAAGGGAAGCCATCAAATGGTCAGTTTTCATCAACATGTTGTTGGGTTTTTTTGGTGGATTTTTTTATTTGTATGTGTGGCCTAAAAGAACAACAAAGTTGTTATCCATAGTTTGCAGGCAAAATGAGATTCAAGGGAGTGAAAAATACCACTGACAGTGACACTGTCTTTTCTGTTTTGAGGTAGAATTGATGCACAACTTAATGTACTGCTTCTGAAAACAAAGATTATATGCCATGCTTAGTATAGAAAACACTATGCTTATAAAAAGGAGTGGGGGTCCTATGTCTAGTAAACAGGATGAGCTTTCAGAGATGCTGAGAGGCAATTCTATTACTTTTTGAATTTGACATACTATGATTGCTACTCAAATACTGTGAAGGTCTTCATGAACAGAAGCTGAAAAAATAATATAATTAATAGTTTAGTTTTGCAGATTTGTACAGTGATAACAACGTTTCATAGTACTTGGGTGGTTGCTCTAGTAGGACAGAAGGACTGAGCAGAATATTCCTGCAAACTGATATGAACAGCCTTGATTTAAAATACTGAGAAGGGCAGTGTAGCGAGAGGCTCGTGGAGATGGAGCTCTGTGTCCTCACCTAAGAAGTTATTTTTGTCAGTCTTAAAGTATTTCTGTGGCAAATACCTTTGACAGGATTTTATTTTCATTTTAGGAAGTAATTTTTTTCTGTTCATTTGTTGTCTTTGACCCTATTTTATTTATCCCTGTGTATTTATTTTTGTTTAGAAAACTGATTCCACTGGAAGACTTAACACCTGAGAATGTGTTATATTGGAGATGTCTTTGTGAATATCTAAAATCAAAAGGTGAAGAATGTGAAGATTTACTAGAACAGATGTTGCCAGAAACAGCTGTATATGCAGATTATTTATTAAGGTACATTGCATTTAAAAATTAATCTCTTACCACTAAAATATATGTATATATTTTTTAAAGTGGAGAATATTTCTTTTATTCAGCTATTCAGGTTTCCCTTAAAGCCAAAGTTGTGCTTGAACAGTGATTTTTAAAAGTTTTGGGGTTTTTTTTTTTTTTAGAAGACTTTGGAGAGGATTTACTTTTTTTACAAAACAAACTGTGAAAAGCAGATTTATAACTTGAAAACAATTTTTGGAATGTCCTTTCTTATGAATTATTGGCAAGATGGACTGCTAGATCAATAGCATAATTTAAATAATAATAGCATTTAAATAATAGAATAATTGTTCGGTAATACGTAGCTATCCTTTGTTCATCTGTTATGTAGGTGGCTGTGTTTGCAAAAAGCTTGTGGAAGGAGGTTTTTAGAGCTTGCAGAAACCAATACTTGTGAAAATAAAATACAGTTTGGCTGCTGTACTCAAGGGAAGGGTTTTTGAAGCTGAGCGTTCATTCCCTTTTTTCTTCCCCTACTCAAACTTATGTTTGAAGGCAGGGACAATGCTTCTAAGTGAGCCAATTACAGAATATTTAGTTAGGAGGGGAAAAATGAATGTTTTAGGGCCATCTTTTTACCAAAGTGAAGAAAGGTAAATTATTTTTTTGTCTTAGCATCTCTACTCTAGTCTTAACATAAAATTCGAATAGAATTTGTTTGTAGGCATGGAGAATGCTGAGAAATCTTAACTGAGGTATTGTACTTGCAAAATGTAGAGTGAAGCTTCCTGGAATGCTTATAAGTTGGATCTGCTGAAAAATGCATTGTTTTGATAGATGTTTCCAATTAAAAATATGCATATTCTTTTCTCACATCAGTGGGTGTAGTATACTAGTAGTACTTATAGAAGTTGCTACTTTTCAATGTGGAATGTGCTAACATATTTCATAAACATTTAATAAATGAAGTGTCTGTGCTTCCTTGATTTTGAAATGTGGATTGTTTGGTGAATGTAAATTTTTTTTTATTCATAATTAATTTAACAGCCCATAAATAATTTATTCTCCAGAAAAAGGTTTTCCCTTTTTTCCATCTAATTTTACTCAAAATGCCTTCAGTTATCTTCCCGTCCAGGAAGAGGCTGAGTAAGATTAACTAGACTAGTATTTGTCTGTAGTATCAACTGTTAAACTGTTCATTGGTGAGCTGTGTCACCAGTTGTTTCATGTAGATTTGCAATTGTACAATCCAAGTCTTTATTTGCACTGTGAAAGTATTAGTTAGGAGCAAGGAACTGCAAGTCATTAGTACTTAAGAAAAAGATGAAGGTTTCTATGCTTTGTTTAGATACTTCACTATTATGTGGTGCAGGTAATATTATTGTAACATGATCAGAAAGCTGCCTACATTGTTGTAATTTCAGATGTCCTTAAGTAGTGGCTACATGCAAAGTTTCTGTCCTAACTTTGAAGACATTTTTTAAATTTGCTAAATTTAATGAGCTGTTGCTGAAAAGTATCTGCAAAGCTGTAGTAAAAGTAAGCTTTTTCACAGCTCTTACCAGTATTTGAATTTTATGTATTACATTATATTCAGTATTGAATTTTGTACATTATATGTTTCACTCCAGATTTTCTGAACATGCATGCTCTAATTGATGGAAAAAACTTTGATAAAAGGACAATGACTCTAGAAAAATAAAGAAACAGAACAAACTGATTACACTTTCCATGCTATGTGGCTGAGTGTATCTGACAACATTGTTGTTCTTCCGTGATGGCATATTTGATCAGATAAAGAACTTAAAATTCACTCCACACTTTAGTGATTTTTTTCTTGTATTTTGTCTTGTAGGCAACATAAATATTTCTGAACATGTAGGAGAATAGACTACCTAAATATGCAGAAAAGTAATAGCTGTATACATGAAAAATGGTACACACATTTATTCCTAAGATGTTGTCTTTATGCAGGGGTACAGAACTGAAATCACATGTACAAATATAACTTGTCATTTTCTGTTTCTCACTATTTTGCATTCTCAACTGAGGGATTTTCTTAATGAAGTGCATTAATAGTTTCAGAAAGTTTATACCATATAATGTATTTTAAAATTAATCTGTGAAAAGGAGGACACAAATATGAATTTTTAAGGTTTGTAACTAAGGTAGCTGTTTGTTTATACAGGACAGGAAAGTGGTGGGGTTTTGTTTTTTCTGGAGGGGAGGTGGTTTGTGTTTGGGTTTTTGGGTTTGGTTTTTGTTGGGTTTTTTCTTAACTTTCCAACAGTGATTCTGAATGTAATTATGTCTGTTTCTATTTGGATTCAGTTACCTTCAAAATATGCCAGTTCTTAGTGAAGAACAAAGAGAAGACTTTACTTCTTTTGAAAACCTGATGACAAAAGAATTTATAGGCCAGCAACTGATTCTTATCATAGGCTGCATGGATATCATGGAGGAGGGAGGAAGGTAAGCTTAAATATAAAATCTGTCTTACTAAGCTTATGGTACTTACGCCTGTAGACAGGCATAGAGTCTGCTGTAATGCTAGCTGGAAAAAAGGCCCGGGCTCTAATGGAATTGTTTCCAAAAGTGTGCCAAATGCAGTCTGGTTACTCCTCTGTAAAAATGAGTTTTAATACAGATATAGCATTGTTTGGGGAGAGAAATTCAGTTGTTTTCATAACATATTCTTGAGATTCTGAAGTTACAAGAATGTTCATTTGGAACATAGTATAAAAAATTAAAGGAGACAAATGCATTGCTTCTCAGCAGATGACAGTAAGTAGCCTATGTGTTTCTTACGTTTTTAAGCCCAATCTACTAATGCCTAAAAGGTTACAGATGTTCTCAATGCCAAGCTGAATTGGAGTGTGTTAACTGAGTCATTCCTATAATTTGAACAGCCTTTTGATGTGAAGTAATAAGTGAATAAATTTGGAAGTTCATGCCATCACAGGCATTTTATGAAAAATTGCAGTTATGATAGTACAAACAGCAATAATTCCAAACTCTCTGTGTAATCTATTATACGTATGCCAGACTGGCAAAATAGTATAACTTGTAATTTATTATTTTTTTTCCCCCTAGTTTCCAGCCAGGTAATTTCTATGAAAACATTCTACAGTATTGATACTCTGACTATTTTCTGCTGGTATGACCTTTCATTGGACAGTAGTGATACCTGATTAAAAAATTTAGCGTTTTCTAATCGAGAGAAATTAGGCAAAATCAGGAAAAGACAAACATTGCTAAGTGAGAAAATATGTTCAGCAGTTAATATAGCTATAGAGAAATTTCTATTACGAAGTCTTCAACACACTAACTCAGAGTAGAATATTAACTCTTATGTCGTCCATTTTCTTGAATAAGCAAACAGATTGGTTTTGGTTTTTTTTCTCCTTGATGCAGAAATCATCTGTTGGCAACTTTACAAAAAATTCTCATTCTACCTGCAACTTCAACAGCTCTTATATCCCTGCTTGTGGAAAGGTTACTCATTATTGTTGAGGATGATGACAGAAGGATTCAAGTTGTAAGTAATTCTAAAGGCTCACTGTTTTCTAGGCTCTAACTTCCCTGTATATAAAATGGCCTTTATGAAGCATTGTTACAGAAATATCAGGAGTTAAAATATTTTTAATTTGGGAAAACACGTATGTTCTTCCCCCACTTTTTTCTTTGCGTGGTTGTATTTAGTGGTTGTCCAAAGATCTTTATCTTTAAAAGATTTGACTGGTGTTGTAAATGTAATCCTTAAATTAGGATTTGACAGCCTGTTTCAGAATCCTTTATCATATTAGATCCAAACAGTTTTAAGTAAAACATTCAAAGTGAGGATTCAAATTTCTCTTCCCTCCTTCTAGCTGGGATGAGTACTAAAAAAAGTTGTATTTTATATGCCAAAGTCTTTATATATAGCATAATTATTTTAAATTGACTCCTAAAAAATAGATTCTTGGTTTTGCTCAAATATTTCAAATGAACCCTGGATTTACCTCAATCCAGTGGGTAAAGCTAGGATATGGTTTGTTACACAATTGCAATGGAAGAACTATGGTAATCGTAACACTGTAGTGCAGCAGTAATAGTAAGTGGGTGCATTTCTGTTATTTTAGTGAAATACACTGATTCAGTACATCCTGTTGATTTTGGTACAGCTTGAGAGGAAGTTAAACTGAGGTCATCTGATACAAGATAAATCAAATTAAGACTGTCCCATCTCATTCAGTCTTAAGTTTTTCCTCATGCTTCATTTCAGTTTTTAAGATAATAGGTCTGACTTTAAAGGAAATGCCTAACGAACTGAAAAACTCTTAGCCTAGTTCTGCTTCTAGTTCTATGGATGTATTTGGCTTGAAATTAAATTGCTTACGTGGCTTCTTATACTACATATGGTGGTTTATAGATCTTTAAATGAGTGTTCTTAGTTGTATTTTGCTTGAAGTAGTAACAGATGAAAAACCTTACTCTCGTTACCACTAATTCTTTTTAAAGCATGTGTTCAGATGTGGAGGAGATGGTGCCTGTTAACTGTTGGCATAGAAACTGCTTAACTTATTCATGCATATACAGTCTTCTGCTTTCTTGCTTGCCTAGGTAAATGGTAGGAAACAGTAGACTTTCATGCTTAGACTGTTGTCAAAATGAGGATTTATTTGCAGTGAATTCGCTGTTAAGGGGAACTACGCAGCTGTTCAATACTTTTTCAGAAGGATGGCTATTTTAAATTTGGAAAAGTTATATGCTTAGTGTCTGACATTTGAGCTAAAATTAATGGCATTAATGTACTGTTTGTAACAATAGATCGCAGAAATAGTATCAGAAGTTCATGAACCAATTATTACAGTCAGCCAGCCTGTTGATGCTGCTGAAATAAGAAAGCGGGAGCTTAAGGTAAGCAAGACTGTAGTTAAATGAGCTTGAAATATTTTTCTTGTTATCTATTAAGAGTTTTATATAGTAGTGTGTTATTGGCTCATGTCAGTAGTGTATTGTTGGCTAATACCACAAAGGTGATAGTATTACATTAATTTTCTTTTTATTTTGTATTTCAGTTGGCTGAAGTAAAAGTGAAACTTTTTGAAGCAAAAGCAGCTTTGGAAGAATGCATTAGTCTGCAAGATTTTAATAGAGCATCAGTATTAAAAGAGAAAATAACTGAGTTGGAACACATTAAAAATGATCTGATAAAAGAAGCAGATCAACCTGAAATTAAAGAAATGCATGTGAAGAAGGTCTCTTCCTTTCCCGTATTCCCAAGTGCTGTTTATGTTTTGATGTTTATACATAGCTTTAAAAGAAAGTGTAGTTTGGCCTTGTATCATGTAAATTTTTTAAATTGGAAAGGTACACTTAGGGTATTAGTATTCTCCTGCATGTGTAGAAGCTGATGATATGCTCTAGCAAACAAAGAAGTGCAGTTAAACTGCTCTTTTATCCTTGACTAATTAAAGAATTCTGAAAAAGGTCTAGTTTTCATTGCTTTTACTCTTAACTTACTGAAAACATGAACCTGAATCTCTTATCATTTATAGACAGATTTTGGTTAATATTCTTGCACAACAAACGTGGACAGGAAATACTTATTTGGGTAGGGAAAAATTGTTTAATGTCCCCATACTCCTTGTCACAGCCATCATTTGTATTAATGTTTTTTTCTTTTCCCTGATCCAATTGAAGAATGATCCTGAAACACTGTTGAAGTGTCTGATGATGTGTTATGAGCTTCTGAAGATCATGTCCCTTTCTAAAGGAATTGATCCAACCATTAATGAAATCATTGAATCTCTGGTATGTAGGATTAAATACTGTTTACGTTATAATAAAAATGGATGCATCATAGCTGGCCTTTACATGCTGGCAGGATGGTTTGTGATTATTTCACAATCACTTTGCTGTATCTGTCATGCTGTGTGTGGTGCTTCTGAGCTTTCCCAGAACCTAGTGTCTTGGAGGTGCAGTCCAGATAACACTGTTCTGAGCTCCTCTGCCAGGACTTGTTGTGGCAGAGTCATACTAAAATAAAACAGGAATACGCTAAATATTTGAGTAACATAACAGTGTTAGACAGTGCTGAGTTATACTGTGCCAAGTGTGGTACTTAAGCATCTGTTTACTACCCTTGCTGGTACTTTAATTACTTGGATTTTCTATCAGCCAAAGTTATGAGATCTCTAATAGAGAACTTTTAAGGCTGGTTGGTTTGTTTTGTTCCCTAGTCAGGAAAGACTTAAACTTGTGTAAAACTTTCTTTCATTCCTTCCATGTATAAGGAAAGATGTTTGGGGGGAATTTCCCCGCTCACCCCCCTCTGTTTTCTTAGTACCTTTTGAAGAGCAAAATATTTCTGTATTGAGAAATAAGGCAGTGGCATTACAGGCCTCTTATAGTCTACAAGATATACTTTCTAGTTTTCTTTGTGAAAGTATAGTTTTTAAGATTAACGTTTCTAGGAATCACAGACTTAACTGCTACTGAGTGTGCAAACAAAATGGAAAACCAGTAATAGGTCATTGTATGAGTGGTGCACCCGCATCTGAATACTCTGGGCAACTCTTAGCCCATCTGTCTAGAAGGTTTATATTTGAATTGGAAGTGGTCAAGAGAAGGGCAAGGAAAAGTATGGAGTCGCTTCTGTGTGAAGAATGACTAAATAAGTTACCTCTTTGAAACTTGGAAGGGAGGATTTAGCAGTAGTCTGAGAGAGGGTGGAAGTCGTAAGACATGAGTTGTAAGACACGTCGTGGAGAAAGTGAATAAGGGTTGGTTGACCGCCCCATAAAGCTGGCAACTAGCAAGCTCAAAACAAATGCAATGAGTTCATTCTTCACGTAACATGTAATCTGTGGAATTCATTGTTGCAGGATGTATGCATGGTGAACACTTGCATAAATTTCAAGGAAGACTGAGCAAGTTCAAGAAAAATATTAGGTAGATAGGAGCAGCCAGCCAGCTCTGGTGTCTCTCTGCTGCAAATTGTTGGGACCTTGACAAGAATTCTTGGAAGTATCTACTTAGTCTGTTCATGTAATACTTTATAGGAATTTGCTTTTCATCTTTTTTGAAAATGAGGCAATGGGCTAGATGACCTGACTCAGTATGGGCATTCTTAGAACTCAAACTACAAAGACAATTGCAAAAACAATTTAGATTAGCTTAAATGAGTGGAACCACATCTGATTTCTTTCAAATGTATAGAAGTATTCTTAGAAATCCTAGTTAGTGTTGATATGCCCCTCAGAAACCTTTTATTTTTCATTAGGTCTTTCTTTTATTTTCATATTTGTGTATTCCACTTTTCTTTCTTCAAGATCCTGCTTTTGTATTGTTCCTGCTAGATTTTCACATATTACATGATTTGGGATATCTTGTTGTTGTTGTTTAAACTTGAACTTTTTAGTAAATCCAAAAATGTGAAATGATGCCATTGTAGCGTTCACCCTGTATCTAGTCTGGGGGTTTTTTGTGTGGTTTTTTACCATTATAGTTTTAAACTATTGCAAGTATGTGTAAGTGGCATCTGTGTCTTGCAGCTTGGAAGTAGATATTGTTTCCCTGCAAGAATACTCATGTCTTTTATGAAGAAAGGTGTAGGTTTGTTGTTGTGTGTGGGTTTGTTTTTTTGGTTTTTGTTCACAATGAGTAGTCAAGTCAATTTTGTTTGAGAACAAATATTACTAAAAACAAACACAAAGCAAAACCCAAGTGATTTTTGCCATTATTTTATTGCTGATTTCAAACAGCATACTCGATCTGCTTCTGTTTGTTTATACCTAGATAAACAGGGTATACAGATGAATTATTTTTAGTTTCATAGTAAGCATGTTTTAGTAGTCAGGTTTTTTATCTTCAATTTAAGCATTTCAATGAAAAGTCTAATGTTATTGTTTCCAGATACTTCCTGGCATAACTAATGTCCATCCAGCTGTGAGAAATATGGCAGTTCTGTGTTTGGGTTGCTGTACCCTTCAGAACAAAGAATTTGCCCAACAACAGCTTGCATTGCTGTTACAGGTAAAATGGTGGGAAATGGAATGATGGGCTATGTGATTTAGTAAACAAATGTAGTATTCTAGCTATAACAAGCTGTTCTACATAATTACGTTACTTGAGAACCAGGAATTCCTGATTTCCTGAAGATTTGGAACTGGAGAGCATGGTTTCATGTAGATTTTTCTG
Source organism: Falco rusticolus (assembly GCF_015220075.1). Classification (NCBI taxonomy): domain Eukaryota; kingdom Metazoa; phylum Chordata; class Aves; order Falconiformes; family Falconidae; genus Falco; species Falco rusticolus. The sequence continues at coordinate 92,410,713 of NC_051187.1, forward strand.
ACGTCTAGTAATATTCAAGCTTATGTTGTATCTTGGTAGTAGCATGCCGTTCCTTTGTAAGGGCATCTGTTGTCTTGAAATTTGTAGGGATTCTTCATCTAGAAGATCTCACTTTATTTTCTGAATCTGGATGAACTCTGTCATGTACTTATGTTATTACAATATAGAAAAGAGAAGCCGTAGGATTCTGTAAGCCTTCCTTCCTTGGGAAACCAAACTGAAAATGTGACTGTGTGTGTTTTTACATTTCTGTTACATACTTACCTGTGACCTTGGATATCTGATATAATTTCTGAATTATTAATTTTATATGGATTAAGGAAGAGTTGTTAGAAGATAAAGCAATAATCAAACCAACAAATGATAGCACGGTGAAACATCTATGGTTATGAAACTTGTTGGATGCCGTAATACCCAAATCTCCTTCCTTTGTGGTAAATGTTCTGATGCTGAGCTAATTTATATAACATGTGACACTACTGTTAACTTTTCAGACCCTGGCTTTGAGAAGTGTAGGTGGGCATAGCGCTTTATTAAGAGTGTGTTCATGTACACACTTAAGGCAGGCGTTGAGATGATATGCTCAGCTCAGACAAGATGATAGAGCTTCTGTCACCATAGTAAGAGAACTTTGGGTTCCTAAAAAGTTAGCATATATTATTTTTTTTAATCTGAGTATGTCTCATTTAAATCCTCCTTAAACAAATAAAATGATATTTAGTTGTTTTAGCAACTTAGACTTTAGATATAAATCATTAATTTCTGTAGGTACTAAAGCCCATATTCTTTGTGTAGGCTGCCATCAAAAGCAGGGTATTTGGCTAAACAGAGCTAGGATCTCTAGGCTAACCCATGATACATGGTTTTATCTGAATGTTAATTTGAACTATAGTACCTGGACTTTTATTACCATCTTGCTTCATGCTGTCCTTTTACATAGTGTTTATTTTAATTAAGCTGTTTTTTCTGTAGAACCTAACACTATGGAGCTACTATAGGCAAATAGACTGTCTGTTTGTCCAGTGCCTTTTTAAGAGTTGAACAGTAAAATTAAATCTCACACATGCATGCTCACTCAGTGAATGAAATTAAATTGATTTTATGTAATGGAAGTTGCATAGGTGACTTGATAATTTATTTCCCAGGTTGTGTTATAAATTCAGGTTTAAATTTGTATCACATGTTCCTAAAGCCTGAAATATGTCCCAAGTATTATAAAAAGTTTCCCAAAGTAAATAATCTTATTAAGGTAAAAAAAAAAGTTAACATTGGTGGTCTACTGTAAGATAATGTATGTATTTTCCTTACTAAACCTAGGTTTTACAAGTAGACAATATAAAGGTAAAGCTCAGTGCTTTAAAGGTGCTCTTTGATCAACTAATGCTGTTTGGGATTGAGCCATTTAAAGCTAGAAGAGGCAATGACTCTCAAAATGAAGATGCAAACATTAGAACTGAAAATTGTGAGGGAGAAGGTGAAACAACAGAGGAGGAGGAGAAGGCTGCTACAGTTCAGAGCCTCCTGCAACTTCTTTCTGGTTTCTTAGACAGTGAGGTAAGAAATACTATAAAATTTGCCTTAGTTTTGTTTTAAAATTACTTTTGCAGAAAATGCCATTAGGTTGCATGTGAATGTTACATGATGTATAATTGAAATGAATGGTCTAATGTGTAATAGTTGTCCTAGAAAACGACCACAACTTTGTCACTGATACAGACTAATGTTACTCTTGAGCTAGCTTTGAATTTTGTGCAGGTGCAAATATGTGGATGTAAAAAATTGATTGGAAAAATAGGATGTAGACTATTACTATAAAGTATTAGTGAAAACTGCTGTGGTTGGTGTATTGTGTGTATGATCAGTTCTTTCTTCAGTTTTCAGAACTTAGGACAGAAGCTGCAGAAGGCATAGCCAAACTGATGTTCTCTGGGAGGCTGGTTAGTGCCAAGCTTCTTTCTCGTCTTATTTTGTTGTGGTATAATCCTGTGACTGAAGAGGATACTCAGCTTAGACACTGTCTAGGAGTGTTCTTCCCTTTATTTGCGTATGCAAATAGGTATGGCCTTTGTAAATTGTTACTTACATTGTTAAATACATTGGTCTAGCAGCTTTAGGAATCTTTTGATCTTGCACAAATGCAAATTAGACCTTAAGGTCTAGTTCAGCCTCCTATGCATATTACTTCTGAACATACATAATCTCAAACCTATGACTATTCTGAAGACCTTCCATTAATTCCCTTTTATCCCTGTGGCTTTCCATTTGTTTTTTTTCTTTCCTAAGCCTGTAATTGAAACTGTTCTTCAAGATACTGAATAAAAGATTAATTTCAAAAGATGCACTTTACTTATTTATGCTGTTGAGCACTACAGGTAGACTTTGAAGTGTCTAAAAAGTAGCTAGCAGGAATGCGTAATAATTGGTGCCCAGCAGATATCAAAGCAGCAGTCTGGTTGGTTGTAGTTTGGGTTTTGTTTTTGTTTTGTTTTTTAACCAAAGAATATCCCAGTCTAAATTCACAGCAGATTCAAAATCTCCTGTTTATTTTGGTAGTAGACAAAGGAGGTAGAGAGCTTATGTAAGGAGGTTGGAGCTTAAATAGTAATTCTCATCTCTTTGCTCCAAGGAAAAAATACTTTTCAGTTGCTGCTAGTGGTTTTAGCCAGTCTGAACTAGCTGAGGTTTTAGCTGCCTTTTTTTTTTTTTTTTTTTTCCCCAGTTATGGTTAAGATTTAATCGGGGCATACTGTGTATTACCTTATCTATTTTCCCAAACCAAACTGAATCAAAATTTTTGTGGTCTATAAATTGTCACATTAAGAGTAGTATAAAGGGGAGTTGGTTTGGAGAGGAAAACAATCCAAACAAATTTATTTTTGCTGTTGTCAGCAAAAAAAAAGAGGAAAAAATGCCTAGTGTTCCCCAGAATGGGATTTCCCCTACTTCAATTCTTTTGAAAAAAGGTAACAGGAAAACCTAATTCCATATGCTTCCAGTATCTCTGATACCGACTAATGAATTTAAGCTTTTAATATTGATAATATTTTACCTGTGAATGTTGTCTTCTGACCGTGTCAATGTTTTAGTTTTCTTTGAAATGAGTCCTAATGATTGCCCACCTGAGTAATTTTATGTGTTTCAAAGCCATTTGCAAATGACACACCTCATAGATGATCTTTTTCTTGAAAACATGGTGTATGCTTTAAGCAAAAACTGGAAAAATAAGTGGAGAAAAATTCCTAAATCTTAGTCAGGCTCATTGATTTGGAACCTCTGTTTAGTTAGGAAACCTCATTAACTTTCTGTCTCAATACATTATCTGCACTCTGGATCTCAGATGATTCATTTTAAGATGAATAATGGAGTGTCTTTGCTTACCAATACTGTATCTTTAGGAAAAAATTATTAATTAACCATATGTAATTCAGAACTGTTGGCAAAATTGCCATGCAGAAAAGGAAAACTCAGGTAACGAATGAGATTTGGCTGAGATTTTGGTACTGATCTTGCACTAAACTTTAAAATTTGATTTGTTTTTGGGTGCTGCTCTTAACCTCCCCATCTGGTCACAGATATAATCAAGAGACTTACTTTTTTGAATTTAAATATTTGAACTTTCTGTGAGGAAGAGAAACGTTGATGCTGCCATCTACAGATATTCTGTCATGTCAATAGAGTGGCATGGCATGCTTACAACAGGGACAAGATGCTGTAACCAGTGAACAATTCTTATTCATGGAATATTTTCTAAAGAGTAATGAACCCTCTGGCAGCTCAAAAGGTCTTTTTGTCAGCTGATTTGGCTCAATAATCCAACAGCAGACAATCTGCTTTTTAAAAATTATTTACTTTCTTAGTTTTCTTCTGTAGTTATTTGGGTTCAAATAGTAGGTTAACAAGTATCGGAAACAAAAAGGGTTTCACTTCAACTAATACCTTGTACTTTTGGACACCTTACCTTTTAAATTGTTTTGACCTGTCTCGTGGAACTACGCTTTTAGACAACTTGCTGCAGAACCAAGTGCAAGATGATTTTTAGGTTTACTTGGCAGGAGTTCCTAATCCTTCTGAGAAGAGAAAGCACAAGTATTTTTCCCAAAAATCTTGCTAACCACTGCATTTTTTTGCCAGGCTTTCTTGCTTTCTTATGCAATGAGAAGTATTCCCAAAGGAAACTGCTAGCAGGAAGAAGGAATGAGCAGGGACAGGTTACTCTAAATACACATTTCTCTAAATCTTTAAATTTTTCTGTCCCTTAAGTGAGAATATTTCTGTATGTATCAGGTTTTCAGTAGTATGGATGAACTTTCAAACTGTTCAGGGGCAGGAAGTATTACTTAAAAATTGCTTGAAAATACCATGTGCTAAAAACTTAAAAGAAATTGGTTCTGTGAAGCAGTTTTGATATCTTGATCCTGCTGGATGTCTACGGAGCTTGGCTGCTCTCACTTTGACTGATACATTGTAATGGGTCTGTGAACTTTTATCACAGAAGAGAAAATATAGGGGTGAATTAAGGTTTGATTTTTCTCATTACACTGCTAATGTTTGACTCAATTGAAACAGGTTTAACCAGGAATGCTTTGAAGAAGCTTATCTTCCAACTCTGCAAACACTGTTAAATGCGCCTGCAACTTCACCCTTGGCTGAAATAGATATCAGTAATGTATCTGAACTGTTCGTGGACCTGACCAGACCAAGCGGACTGATGGCTCAGTCTAAAAAGTCTCAGGACTATCAGGTACAGTGTGGCTAAACTGGAGAAAAAGTGTCTTTGTATCTAGAGATTTAAGAACTGACCCCCTTCACTTGGGGCTGTCTGGACTTCGTTGAGATTCCTGGTGTCTGCAACTACATTAAATGAGTAACTGTTCAGCTAATTAAATCTTTTAGCTTGATGCCCTTCCCTGCCCCCCCCCCCCCCCCTCCAGTTTCCCCTCACTCTTACAATTAAAAAAATGCTAATAGGAACTTGCACCGTGGCTAGTTGGCTATATTGGGGAAAAAGATTCATAAAAAAACCAGTTGGTGTATGTACTCAAAATACTGCATTTTAGGAATGTTCACTCTGTAAAATTAGTCATTAGCAGCTTAAATCAGAATCTCACTGCTGTCTTTTGTAAATAGTCCCCAGCAAAATTTCTGATGCCTAATTTCTTTCCTTTACAGGATTTAACGGTGCATGATAGTTTAGCAATGAAAATTTGCAATGAAATCTTGATGGACCCAACTGCGCCAGATGTTCGTCTTCATGCAAAAGCTTTATGTTCACTAGAACTCAGTAGTTCTTTCACAGAGAATTTTCTGGTTCTGCTCAATGAGATTCTAGAGGTAGTACATAAGTTATATGGTTCTTACTTTTGTAATCATTAGCAATCTAATAATCTGATCATTTAAAAATAAAGTACCTTTTGTTTACTATGACAATACGATTAGATTTTCTCTTTTTAACCAGTCTTTGAAAATTCTTTTGGTAAGTCATTTACAAAAATCTGAGCTGATATCACTGCATAATTTACACATTTCAGCTACTGTAGATAGTAAAACCAGTGTGAAAGTGTGCCCAACTTGATACATTTAGTACAGTAAGTTATTTTGATAACTATGGTGTAATTAACTTCTTAATACTGGATTTTATTTAAACAAAGTTGGATTGTTTTTTTTTTTTTTTTCACAGTTTGGGTGGTTTATCCTTTAGTTTAATAATTAACAGTTGAAATGTTACACCTAAAGTTATGATGTAACTGTAAGATCATTAGGCAACATGAAAAGGGTGCCTGATTTAAGGTGAAGTGGGAACAGATTACAAGACTGATGTGAAAGTTTTTACCTTGCTGCTTTTATTAATATGGAAAAATAAAGTAAAATTTGAGTGTGACAGAGGAAGAAAATGTTGTATACAGAAATGCTGAAAAGAATGCTGATCCACTATGGGCATGTCATCCAATGGTAGCTGTGTTCCAGGACTCAGCTGGAAAGGTCCAGTCACTTTAATATTTTTAGGTTTCCTTAAAGCAAGCAAACAAAAAAGTATTTTGGGGTTTCAGTGCCTGGTGTTGATGGAGAAAGTGTTTCTCCTTTCAATTTGATTATCTTCATGTCACACGTTGTATCGTAGTGCAGTAAGTTTAACTAATCCTGTTAGTGGGTAAATTTAATTAATAAAATAAATAGTTGTAAAATTAAGTAGCATTTAAACATTAAATTTCTCTTTTCCAGAAAGTGAAAGATAAATGGTGTCAAAAAGCTATTCAGAAGATCAAGGTGAACTTGACCAAAGATCCTAATGTGAGCAAAGACCACTGTGAAAGGACTGAGGAGATGGGCCTCTCTGAAAGGGCACAGGAAACTGACATCACATTACCTGAAAATACTATTCAAAGTGAAGAAGGTAATTCAGGAGAGGTGTAGTTTAGTAACAGGTGTTTGAAGAGTGACTTCTTTAGATGTTATGAAAATAAGTTTTAGTTTTCCTCCATTAAATTAATCTTGAAAAATGGGAAAAGGTAACATCTAGTAAATGTGTATACAGTTTAAAATATTTGTACTGAAGTATTTTTCCTTTTTTGTTGCTTTTTGATCAGACTCTGTATTTTCTTATTCTCAGTATTACTCCAGTATAACTAGTGCTGTATTTTGAGTGTCAAGCTCGCCCTGTAGCTCATTCTTCCCAACAAAGACAGTAATAAAATGAGGTGCTTTCCCCCCACCCCCCCACTGTTTGGCACACCCATGAGTCTACTAAATACCTGACTAACTCATCTTTAGAATGTGACTTGCTAACTTGGAGAGAGAAACAAGTGCTTTGTGGAGTTTTTAGATTCTGGAGTTACCATGCCTGTGCTTCTTGCAGGCTGTATTGTAGCAGTGTATAGCTGATATCTTTGGTGTTCACATCGGTCCTTGTTATGAGCTCACATGTTGGAGCCAGATTTGGTTTTATGGCTATTTAAGAGCTTGAAGTGGAAGAAGCCGGAAGACTTTCCACCACCTGCACAGCTTATGCAGCTGCATGTGCTTTAGCAGGGTAGATTGTGCTGGTGGCACAAAAAGTCTAACATTTTTCAGCAGAAAAGCAATTGGATGAAACTTGTTTAGGTTTGCTTGCAGCAGTAAAGCAAAGATACTGACGTGAAACTGTTTTCAGCAGATCATGCTTTCTTTCAGCATTCCTTTTAATTATTTATCTTTTCTAGTGGATTATTTCCAGGCTTTAATCTGTTGTTTCTGGAAATGTCAAATACTTCAATTTCTCGTATCTTCTATGTTTATGTCTCCAAATATTTATTGGATGGAAAGTTGGAAGTATGCTTTGAGAAAATAATTATACTGTTTTCTGCTAGCATCTGATAATACTTTTTGGTATGAATTTCTCATGAAGGAGGATTTTTGAACACTTTATGAAAGCAGGCTGTAGGAGAAATGCATTTTTCCCTTTCCCTCTCCCATCCCTCCCCAATGATCCATTTGGGATCATTAAAAATAAAGCAGCATTTACTACTTCAAATTTGTAAATAATAGCTGTGAGCAGAAAGGGCAGCAGATACTATTTTTCTATTTCAATTGCTGCAAAGGAGATTTAGATTTGATGTTAGGAAACAAGCTTCCCAGCGATAAGAGAGACTGCTGAAGAAAGAGAATTCCTAAAATTGTTAGAAATGTTAAGACTAGACTAGAATATTGCAGTTGGAAATGATCTACAATGATCACCTAGTCCAGCTGCTTGACCATTTCAGGCCTGAGCAAAAGTTAAAGCATGTTGTTAAGGGCATTGCCCAAATGCCTCAAACACTGACAGGCTTGGGGCATTGACTGCCTCTCTAGGAAGCCTGTTCCAGTGTTCGACCACCCTCTCAGCAAAGAAATGCTTCCTAATGCTCATATTCACCTGATACAGCTGGTCCCTTGCAGGTTCAGTGTCCTCAAATGGAAAGTCACTGCTCCCACACCCGTGGTCCTCCAACTCAGGACACTGGGCGGCCCGAGGTCTATCAGTATTGTTAAAGGCTGAGGCAAAAAAGCATTGAATGCCTCTGCTTCCCTTCATCCCTGTTAGTCAGGTGACCACTTCAACAAGTATTGGTCAAATGCTTTCTTTAGACTTCGTCTTGCTTTTAACACACTTTGAAAAGGCCTTTCTTGCTATCTGCCACAGCACTGGTCAGTTTCAACTCTGAGCTTTTTGGCATTTGTGGTCTTCTCCCTGCATATATGAACCACAGCTCTGTAATCTTCCTCTGAAGTCTGACCTTGCTTCCAGAGATCGTACCATTTCTTTTTCCTTTTGAGCTCCACGAGGAGTTCCCTGTTTAGCCAAACTGGTCTCTGCCCCGCCTGCTTGACTTCTGACACAATGGAAGGTGCTAAACAATTGTCAGGAATAATTTAGATGTGATTGACCTATGCTGGGGCAGGGTTGTAGCTGATTGACATTTTAGGCTTCCTTCTAGCCTCATTATCTAATTTCTAGTCTAAGGAAAATGGGGGGTTAAAATTATGTGGCTTTTTAATGTAACAGCAAAACCTCAAAATATTAGGACTTAAGATAAATTAAGAGTTAATTATCTATGACTTCTGCATGTGCTATTCTGTTTAAAAAAATAATAAAGATGCTTTTCAAACTCCAGTTAATGAAGACAATAGTAAATCAACTGCAAAACTGAGATCTACCAGAAGCAGAGCTGGGAAAGGTATGCATTAGCTTTTTCTGGCTACAATACTAGTTGTTTTTAACAAAATAATTTCATGCTAACTTCTTGTGAACATATAGATACAAAAACCATTCAGTCCTCATGCTCCTTTATAGTTTTAAAAAATTTTGTTAAAAGGTTAAAATAGTCTGTTTTGTGGAAATTTTTAGAGGCTGTTAGCCTCTCCCAACAACACAGTTTTAAAAAAGAAAAAAAAGTCAGACTGCAGGATTTCAAGGTGATTTGGCCAGTCATTTATGGTAATGTACAGGTGTTTATGGAAGAAGTGGCAGGTACATTGTGGGTTTTTGTTGTTGGTTCTGTTTTGTCACCACATTGTGTCTGTGGTGACTGCATATTTATCTGTTTCAATCCAATATCAAACACTGAAGAGATACAAAACTAGTTTAAGAAAAGAAATGGTGCCATGATATAAAAAAGAGATTTTTGCTTATACTTAGGACAACGGAAAGCAGCAGCAGAAGTGAGGTCTGTGAGCAGAAGAAAAACTGGCACAACTGTAAAATGCGGTAGTGAAAGGTAAATCCTTTTCTCTCCACCATCAAAACCATAATGTTTGTTCTAGCCAGGACATGTAATTCAAGTGTTTTTATTTCCCAAAACCTGTATCTTCAATATCCTCTATTCCTAATACACAGATAAATATTTGAGAAAAAATCTTCTTTGAACTGGTACTTTTGAAACCCTCGCAGGTTTGACAGCTTCACATTTTGTTATTGTTGCCTAAGAGCCTGAGGATTTTTTTTAACATACCTTTTGTGTGTAGAGTTAACATACTTTCTAGCCAACAGATTAGTTTTTTCCCTTTTTTTTTTTTTTTTTTTTTTTTTTTGGCTTGCATTATTACTCTTCTTCCAGTCACCTGCTTTTTTAACAGCTGTTCTGTGGAGGAATCAATTTTTTTATATAAACTTTTTCCCCGTCCCCCTCCACGTTTTTGTGGCTTGTTTTTCAAGATGTAGTTCATAAGCTTCTGGAAATGACTGATGAGTATACACAATGCATTCCTTCCATTATGATCTTATAGGATACAAGCATTAAAACGACATTATCTCTGTAATTTTCAGCTGTGCTCACTCTTTCTGAAGCAAGTAATTCATGGACTTCAGGGTCACCAGAGTCAATCATTCCTATTTGCCCATTTGGTCTGTTTATTTTGATACCACTTAATCTTTCGGGAGTTTTGCTTATTTTGCAACTGCTAGCACTTGGTTATCTTTACTGATACTGCTTTGTCACTTAGAAAACATTAATATAGTCTTCTCAAAAAATAAAGAGCTTGTAATTACTAAGTAGTACTTCTGCTCTATAAGACCATGTTTCAAGTTTGTTAATATAAAAATTCTTCAGTTTGCTTAGACTTTTTGTCCTTACTTTAAAATATTTCACATTTCAGTGGTGATGAAATTCCACAAGCGGTCCCAATATCAAGTTCAAGGCCTTCAAGACGAGCAAAAACATTGGCACTTGAAAAAACAAGAATGAATCTTTCAGCATTTCTGAGTAAGGAAGCAGATGAATGAATACACAAGGAGAGAAAGTGTGATCTTTGCTAATGCTGGTAGTTCAAATCAAATCTTATTTTCCAAGTCTGATGTTTTGTTAGTCATAGTTAACTTCTTACGTTATGATCATTTATAATTCTAGATTTTTCTAAAACTTTTTTTTAGATAGATGCTTTTGATATCTTTCCCAATATGAAGTCCATCATTTGTGTAATAGAAACATTAAAATTTTACCTGAGCAAAACTTGGATTTATTTTTTTTTTTAACTTTATTGAGAAGAATGCTTTTTATCTGCAAATAAAAATGGCTGTTTGTGGGAAGTACTTACTAGTTAAAGCTGCTTTGATATTTTATGTTATTCAGAGACTGTCTCGCCTGGAGGGGTTGCTTGTGATGGCAGCAATTTTGAATGCACCTACTTTCTTCATTTATTAGTCTGTGCATCTGCTGGCCACATTTTGTTGTTCATGTTAGGTAAAATAGGATTAATCTCAATTATGAGTTCTGCTTCCTGCAGATGCGTCCACTTTATTTAAACTAATGTCAAAATGGTAAAACTGAGTTACTGATTTTACAAACCTAAGCCTGGAAGTCTGCTACTGATCTTGACTTTGCAAAAAAAAAAAAAAAAAAAAAAAAAAAAAAATCATTAGTGTACTTTGTACTTTTAGAAAAGCATAAAAATATTTGTGGTACAAAATAAGATCCAATAAGGAAAGGGATGCTTAAGAACAGGAGGGACAAAAACCCGAAATACTTTATAGAGACAGTACACAGACCTTATGAAGTGGCATACAACTGCGATTTCTTTCTAGCTTTGAAGTTCACAAGCCTTTTTTGAATGACATTATCTAGGAATAGTCACGCGTTTTACAGAGATGATAGAAGATTAAACTGCACGTAGTAGTAGTCACTGGTGGCTGACAGATTAACTCTGGAAATGCTAGTTTTTTGGTTTGGAAACTGTCAATCATGCCTGTCTGTTACAATATAGGTAATTTCCAAGGTAGTCAGAGAAAACTCAAGTGATTGCTTGACATGCATCTCAAGTACTGATGCCAAATGTAGCTTTTTAAGGAACTTGCACTAAAAATAGGTAAACATACTGTAAATGATGCTTGGTAATGCTCAGAAGTGGTTTATGCAACAAGCGAAAAGTAGTGTTCTCAAAGTGTAAAGCCCGAACTATTATGCTATTTTCAAGCTTGCGTATGGAAAACAGACAGGATTGTGTTGCTTTTCCTTCCTTTCAGTTTTTGTTGGAAATGTGTCAGACTACAAAATGCCATGACACGCTTTGCTGCTGATATTTGCTATTCAGAAGCTTATGTAACTGTAAATTATTTTTATTCGTAATTCTAAGCAGAATTTGGGAGTCCAGAGCTCCCTCTCTTGATAATTGTTTTCTTCAAATCCCCAACTCGTGTTCTAGTGCGAGTTTGCATACATGCAGCCACTTGAGGTTAGAGATGGTGCCTGTTCCCTTGAATGCCACCTGAACATAGTTCAAAAAGGTGAAGCATGTATTTCAGTCTTCCTCAGCTGACTGTCAATTAAAGCTTCACTTGTGCTTTAGCCTTTTGTTGTTGTTTGGTTTTTTTAATTTCAGTTACATTATTTATTTCATCCTCACTCCCTCACTTTTGGGTGGTGGTTTGTTCTTCTGCCACTAATACACTTTCAACAACTGCTGCTAGCCCACTCTTGTTAAAATGAGGTGAAAGTAGGGTTGAAATGACCTATCTTCCTGGCTGCTTAATTAAAGAATAAAACTTTAATCCCCAAGATATTTTAATTGACTTAAAAACAGCCTCTTCGGTACTCTGAACCAGTTAGTGTGCATCCTCTCTTTTTGCTAGCTAAATGCAACAGTGGGTCAAACATGAGCCACACTAGACCTAGTCTTGACTCACAGAATAGTTTGGGTTGGAAGGGACCTTTAAAGGACACCTAGTCCAACCCTCCTACAAACAGCAGGGACATCTTCAACTAGATCAACCTGGTCCTGAATGTTTCCAAGGGTGGGGCATCTACCACCTCTCTGGGCAGCCTGTTCCAGTGTTTCACCACCCTCACTGGGAAAAATCTACTCTGAATCTACCCTCTTAGTTTAAAACAATTGCACTGCTAAATAGGAGGTTCACATGGGCTTACTTCTCTAGAGCTTGCCCAGGTCCCTCTGGGTGGCATCCCCTCCCTCAGCTGTGTCAACTGCACCACTTAGTCACCTGCAAACTTGCTGAGTGTGTACTAGAGCCTGCTGTGTCATTGAAGATATGAAACAGCACTGTTTCCGGTACAGACCACTGAGGGACACCGCTTGACACTGATCTCCATCTAGACATTGAGCTGTTGACCGCTACCCTCTGGATGCAAGCATCCAGCCAATTCTTCATCCACTGAACAGCCCACCCATCAAATCCGTCTCTGCAATTTACAGAGAGAACAATGTTGGGGGGGGCTGCGTCAAAGGCCTGACAGAAGACCACGCAGGTGACATCCATTGCTCTTCCCTTGTCCACTGATGTAGTCACTCCATTATAGAAGGCCGCTAGGTTGGGCAGGCAAGACTTGCCCTTGGTAGAGTTACGCTGGCTGTCTCAAATCACCTCCCTGTCCTCCGTGTGCCTTAGCCAAGCTTCCAGGAGGGTCTGTTCCATGAACTTCCCAGGCGCGGAGTTGAGGCTGACAGGTTGGTAGTTCACAGGGTCCTCCTTTCTACCTTTACAAATAGGTGCAATGTTTCAATTTTTTCAGTCACTGGGGACTTCACCTGACTGCCACGACTTCTCAAATATCATGGAGAGTGGCTTGGCAACTATGCCAGTTCCATATTAATTAATGAGAAAATAGCAGTGGTAATTTGTTGTCAAACTTATAATGATCCTGTGTTTGTTCCTACAGTATTTTTTGTTTCTTAAAACCAGTTTTGTGATTGTTTTTGTTTGCTTGCCTGATCAGTCTCTTCAGACTACAGAGTAAAAAGAATTCCTCTCAGTAACAGCCTCCTTTGGCGGGTTGCTATCTCAAGGGTGAGTGCTATACCAAGAACAATTCTTTTTCTAGCTTTGTTGGTTATTGTCTTAAAGAAGTGGTTAGTGAGCTTGGGTTATGCCTCTATCTGACTCTCATCTGACAACTTTTGAACTCATCAAGCAACTGAAACAATATGACACAAAGGAAGGAATCATAATTGTTAAAAGTAAGCAAAAAAAAAAAAAAAAAAAAAAAAAAGCTGCTTGGAGGTGAGACATCCATAACAGAAAGGCTCTGGTATTTACTCAGTCTTTTACATGAGAAAATCCATGTGGTATGTCCTTCAGGCATACGAACGAGATACTGGCTGCATTGGTTCCCCTGCTTGTAAGCCTGTTTCTGTGCCCCTCTTGGGACAGCCCTGACTCCTTGCTGTTCCTTGTGCTTTGGTGGGGCTCCACTGAAGTCAACTTCAGTGCCTCTCCCCCAGGAAGTTTAGTTCTTTTTTTGGCTTTCTTGCTCCACAGAAGCCAAGTGCATGAAATAGTTGAGATACATAAAGACCCACTAGACAGTGTGGCATGCTGAGTGTTCGTTCTCTTAATCATGTTCTGCACTGTCTGACACTTCAGTGACCCAGGATCCTTCTGAGATCCTGTGAAACTTGAAGGAATTCACAACGATCATTTTATTTCAGTTACTGGATTGCACCTCCAAACCAACAAACTTCTGCGAAGAACTGCATCTTCATTCTGTTATGTAAGATGACAATTTTAAGTGATTCCTTAAAACCTTTGTTTTAGAAAACAGTGTCTTCCAAGGAAATTAGCTCTTGGCAAGAAAAGGACAGAAGACTTGTAAGAAGTTGAATTAAGAAACCTCTACTCTAGCTATTGAATGTATGACTCCAGGAAAGAGAAATCATATCATATGGTTTTATTCTAACACTTTTGTTATAGCTCTGTTAATAATAAAGTTTTGATGAATGAATTACATGAACCTTGCTAAAGCTGATCTACACATGGAATGTCTACAATGTAGTCAGCTACAACCATTTACTACTTTGACTAAACTTTAAAATTTTGGTGTTTACATTGAATTTCCAAAGTACACAGGAAAAAAAAAAAAAGAAATAGGAGGAGCATTTACATCCATTTTAATTGGTGGCAGGCATAAATTCATAAAAACAAAAGGGGAAGAAAGACCATTTAGCAGAAACCTCAAAAAGTGCAGATACAGATTTGTTGAATGACAATCTTTCAAGAGATTCTCCTGCAGGCTCGGCATTCCTTTTAGACGTTATGGTCATTAAACACTGTCACATAGAAGTTCTCAAGATAAATGAAGATGAAAGCATACTGCAGAAACAAACTGGTGGTGTGATGCATTTCAATCCCTTTGCAAAGGAGATCTCGGATAATTTACCTTTTTACTGCTTTGCTTCAAGGTAGTCTGTCTCCACCTGTTACAGATTTGTTTGAATTATTATTACCATAAATCTTTACATGGTAACCTATGCCACAAATTACATAATATATTAACTTTCGTGCACAAAAATAAAATCGGGGAAATAATTAGAGAACATAGAAAAATCACAATACTATTAAAGGGGAACATCTGATTTTGATAATAAATTTGTACTGCAAGAATTTCATGATGGTCAGATGTGAAACTGTATATTTAAAAAAAGAAGTACATCAAAATGAATAATGCTAGTAGTAATATAAAGCCAAATCACACAAGATCATTTCAAGATCAATGTAATAAATGCTTATTATTCAGCAGAAAAAAAAATCAGGAACAATGTACAAAATAATAGTGCAAGAACAGCTGCAATCTATTTGTTCTCATCAGTTTTGAGATTTTGGTTAAAAACTTTACAGCTGGCGAGAGATGCTGCTGAAAGACTCAGATTCCACTCAGTGGGCTGATTAAGGCACATCTTTATGGACTTCAAATGTTCATTTTCTGTGTTCATGTCTATTGAATTCTGTGGCTCCGAGACTTTCACTTGTAGCGTGCTGTGAGGAAAGAAGTGGGGGTGGGAGAGGGAAAAAAATGAGAAAAAGTTTAGTATGCTTTCCTCTTCCCCTGCAAACAAGCAAACTGATAAGAGGCAAGATGAGGTGGTGGCAGAGCGTGTTCTGCTGGGTGTTTTTTTTATTGGTTTACTGCGTTATGTTCCAGAAACACTGAGATGAGAACCTGACCGTGCTGCGTTCTCCCTGTTGTGAAAGGACATCAGGCTTGTTTGCATTGCAGTAACTGAGGTCCTGCCAAGTTTTGGAGACTGTCCTAGGTCAGTCTCCAGCTCGTGCTATTCCTCTGCAGAGGAATAAGGGTGTTCTGCAGGCTGGCCCTTCTTAAATAGCATCCAGCTGACTACTGTAAAACCACAGAGCAGGAACTGGGCGAGAATTTGTTTGGGTTTTTTTCTGACGTTAATTTAGTACAGTCATAAAAGGTTTTTATTTTGTTTCAGATCTAGGAAAATAAGTCCTACAAGAAGATAAAAAAACTTAGCTTTTTGTAGGGATCACAAAGCAGAGGCCATAAGTGTAGATTCAGTCATAACTCTCATTGTTGCCATACAGAACCACAGAACAGACTCATAGAATGGGTTGGGTGGGAAGGGGCCTTTAAAGGTCATCGAGTCCGACCCCCTGCCATGGGCACGGACACCTTCCACTAGCCCAGGTTGCTCAGAGCCCTGTTCAGCCTGACCCTGAATGTTTCCAAGGATAGGGCATCCACCACCTCTCTGGGCAGCCTATTCCAGCGTTCCACCACCCTCATCATAAATTCTTCCTTAATATTTAAAGCAGTGTAATTGTGCACGTTCAGAAGACAAGAAGGTACAGTTTGGCAATCCTAATTTTGAACCTCTCCACCCCTGCTATTTTTTCCCCTTTTTTTTCCTGCCCTACCTCTTGCAGTGATGCGTCCTATGTGCAATTCATTGTTTCTCACCATCTTTTTCAAAGATTTCAAGAAGTGCAAGAATGATGCAGAGGTGGAGATATTTTAGAGATATTTCTAATTACTGTGATACTAAAGTTCTAAGTTCTAGGTAGTTTAACTAAGGGTAGGAGGTAATGATCATACTATAAACTGCCTGTGCACAGTTTCTCCTATCAAGGAAGTGTTTAAGCAGCAAGACTCTCTTAATGGCTCTTACTTGCTGCATTTCAGGAAACCAGGTTCATCACAGGCCTTGAGTGTAAATTATCAACGATTGAATCTGCTGAAGTACGGTGTTTGCATGGGTGAACAATCTGGCTGAGGACATTCGGTAATCATAAGACGATAACCTAAAACATAGTAGCTTGTGTTACTCAAATACTGGTGACTGACTTTGGTTGGACTTTTTCCTATGTCATGGCAAGAGGGAAAGACAGCTTGTGTAACAGCTGAAGTGACAAGTCACTGTTACTTTTCACAGATCGTACGAAATACAATTTTCATTCTTTTACATTTTTATGCAAGCTTTCTAGGCTATACGCCTTTCTGACATGGTAGTGAAACAGGCGTTACTGATTTATTAACCCTCGTTCCCAGCCCTCCCTAACTGGGCTATTGCTCCCATGCCCTGCATTTCCTTGTGCCTTTTATTCCCCTGCCTCTGTCTTTTGTCCTGTTTTTGCCTTGTACCCTTTTCCTTCATTCTTTTCTGCTTTGCACACACTCTTGTTGCTCTGGTCTTTTCCTTCACATAGGAAACAGAGTGTGAGCACAGGTGACAGAGAAGACTGTAGTCAACAAGGTTACTTTCTTGAAGTTACCGCCTCTTCAGACTTGAATCTTTGCCCTCACTTGCTGTGAGGAAAATCAAAGCCTTTTCTTACGACCATCGGATTAGTAAGTGCAGACATGAGATGGTGCTGGGGCTGAAGTGTTGCAGCTTTCCTTATCCCCACTGGTTCTGTGCTTTCCAGGTGTGGCCAGGTAGCAAAACTTAAATTTAACAGAAATAATCAACAGCTAAATTAAGAGATAGGGCTTGAATGTTATTTTGTTTGGGGGTTTGTTGTTGGGTGTTTTGTTTCTGTTTTGGTGGTGGCTGTTGTTTTCTGAAAGGAACGTAAATGCCTTGGGAATCAAGAAATGGCAAACTGAAGTAGTATATACCTGCAGCGTGCTTTGAAGCACAGCATTTCTACTGTCTTTAAAGCAGCAGATACAGAATTAATGCTGAGCAAGTGCCAGACAGAGAAAGCTAAAGGTTCAGGCTTCTCAAATGATTTGGCATGTTACTTCTGTGTATAAACTATTGATTGTACTAAGTCAGTATGGCGCATTTTCCAAACACCACTGCTAGCAGTAACACAGCTAGGGTTTGGTGTAATCGTGACCGTAATTCCCCGTTTGCTTGGACTGCAAATGAAAACGCAGAGTGCTGTAATACAACCAAACAGCACTTTCTGAGTAGTCAGCTGAGGGACTTTCCTACTCTTTACTGTTTATTTTTGTACAGGTTTCAAACTGGCACTGAGGTACCTGCTGATAATTGCCATGCAGTAATTCACCTCTTACAGAAGAACCCTAGGACACTAGAGACTTTCACATTTTAAAGAGAATGCGTAAAAACAGAAATAGGAAAGTGTTAGTGTCTTCTTTCAGTTCCCCAGTACAGGTAACATCCACATAAAAAGCTCAAGTATTTTAGGAAATTTTACATTGATAAAAATAAAGTAGAAAATAATATGGTTAGAGATCTGCATTAATGTATTCATTAACCAAGAAGAACCTAGTTTTTCCATCTTTTCATTCTTGTGTGATTTATTTTTTTGCTGTTGATATAACAAGGTACAAAAATGGTGTATTTAAATAGTATTTTTTAAACACAGAATGTAATTAAAGCATAAAATTAAATAGAAAGTTTTAATTTCTCCAGCCAAATCTATCAATAGATTCTACTCTTAAATTTTATTCTGCTTTGCTTACAAGAGGCACACTGCATTAAGCACTCCTAGCAAAAGAAAGAGATGCTTCATACAGCAGCCCTCCTGTCAGGAAGAACTGCAGGTTACAGCCTGATGCCACCAGCAGCCATGAAGCCCGTTTGAGTAGAGCTTGGAATTAGGCTGTATAATACCTCTGCTCAATATCCTCCTGGAGTTCTCCACTACCAGTTCTTCCACCAGGAAGAAAACGGAGGTCCCTTTATCTTCCTAGACAATAGGCATTCGCTAATCTTATATAATGGTCTCTTAGAAAGGTTAGATTTTCCAACTCTGAAGCCATCTGTTTACTTTTCCAGCAATTATAATCTGTTTTGGTTTTATTCACTTGGGATTGACTCAGTTAATCAGTTTCTGTCCATGTGATTTGTGGAAGTGGGCTACAAGTGCTTCTGTAACATGGAACATAAATTCCAGCCATGGCATATTCAATAGTTTTGCTTTCACTAGGAATTTGAAGACAGGCCAACAGTGCTAGAAGCCCAGTGAAAAAGAAGAAAACCATTTATATTTTTAAAAGTTCTTTTAGTGATATTTCTTGAAAATTCAGATGCTTTTCTTCAACTGTAAATATACTACCCTCTACCAGCCCTTGTCCTCTAACTACTCTCGAAGTGCTGGTAACATATTTAAAGGTTAATTTAAAAGATTTCATATTTCAGAGTGCACAATAACTGATTCCAATAACTGTCTTAGAAAGTAAAAGTGAAAAAAAAATATCTAGAAATAAAAGTATACCTTTTTGATCTGAAACAATAGAAATAAAAAAAAATACACCTCAGGGAGCTAAGTTGTATGTTTCTGCAGTCCTTTAGCATGTGCTGTGTAACTGCTCTGTATAAGGAGCATCTTCAGTCTTACAAAGATTTTTGACTGTGAGTGAGCATATGTGACCTACAGGAGAGGCAGGAGGCACCAGGTACCGCACTGAGAACGATGTGGTGTGACACTGTGGTGGACACACCAAGGCCGTGTACAGTGACAGGACACGCTGTTTTGTCAGTGCAGGCTAAGGATGCCCTCATGTGCTCTTGGCTTTCTTTGGATGCTGTTGCACACAAAACCAATGGGTCTAGAAAACTGTCAGTGAGGACTCCAGGATAATTTTTTTTTTTTTTCATATGTTGCAACTCCCAGTTCCCTAATCGCCATTCCTCAATCATCTCTGAATTTACTACTTTTCGACAGTGAGGGGAAAAAGAGGCAATTGCCTGTTACTTTAACAAATCACTGTAGCCAAATCAGAATAATACTGATGGACTGTGAAGTCCTGTATCTAGTCTCCCCTGGCTAAGCAGACAACCCTACGTGTGGTTAAGTCTCCAGGCCTGCTAGGACCTAAAAGGATCATCTCTTCCCACAGAAATTTCCTCCCATCATTAAAGCAAAAGGAATTAAAATAAAATGGTCTTTGAATTCAACCTTCTACTAAAGCAAGCAACAAGGGGCCTTTCCTTGCTCCCCAAAAGCTAAAGAAAACCCTGCCCTTTTCCACACTTCCAGTTAAAATTGCTTGAATACAAGTATTTCTTTGTGAAATATTGCGTTTCTTTCTCTAGTTTTACCAAGTCATTGTTATGATAACAGAAATACTGATTTTTAATAGCAGGATGTGAAAACAATACTGTATAAGTTGACAGGCTGACAAGCATGAAAAGAAAAATAATATTCTTTGAGCTGCTTATTTTCTGTGCAGTTTGGATCTGCGTTCTTCAGGAAAAACAGGAATTTGACACCTGTTCTATGAAAATGACAAAGTTAAAAAAAACATCTGGCTAGCTTAAGTCCATACATTTGCTGAGTTAATCTGTGTCTGCGACAAGTCAAGGCCATGCACAAAAAGTAGGGATAGGGATAAGTGTTTTTTATCTGTTGGGTGACTCCTCTGCACTTCCTATCAAAAAGATTACCATCAAATGTTGTGTGTTTGTATGCTGAAAAATGACTACGAAAGTACCACTATAGGGTTATATTTCTCTAAATCTTTTGCAACACTTACAGATAAAAATGTCCCCACCTAGCTAAGAGCTATGTCAGACTGGTTTTAACCCTCCTGTCTGACAAAAATTCTGCAAATTGCACTTGTTACACACCTCCATCAATGATGTGCAGGTTGATAGCTTGGAAAGTATAAGATCATTTGTGATACACTGCACTGATTTGAGGCTTTTACAGAAAGGTTTCAAAAACACTGAGTAGAAATAGTAAAACTTTAGCAGCATAAAACAATTTTATCTATACAGACTATTCAAACATTTCCCAGAAAAGGAAACAGTGGAATGTATTAGGTTAAAATCTGCAATGACTATAGTAGCCTCAGCATGCTTTCCAATAGAGATTGATTTGATAATGCAACATACATTGAAATTCAAGTAAACTGAGCACACACAGTCAGATTTGCTGTCTCTAAAATTTAAACTCATCTTTCCACAATGCTAAAAAGCAACAACAAAGAAATCTACAAATAAATTTTTAAATGTCTCATTACTGTTTCTCAAAGGGATTCTCATTGTAATAAGAAATAATAGTTTTCAGCTGAGTGGATGGAATCCTATTTGGGAATCAGAGAGAGAGAGAGAAAGAAATGCTCTGGAAATAGATGGAGCTGGGGAGATAAGCAATATCCAGAGAGTCTGAAAAATCTGGACTACTAAGACAAATAAATCAGTACACAAGACAGAATCAAGACAGAAGGTGAACTGAATTGAGACAAAAAGACAGGCTGAGGCGTCAGAACCAGTCACAGTCCCACCTGACATTATGGTAGAAAAGTTTCTTTTGCTCTTCATACTACCTCAGAAATGTTTTCTTGGTTTGAGGGGGAAAAAAAAAAAGTGGGAAGAAGAAAGGAAATAGGAATGAAATGCATACAAAATATATGAGAAAGATAACTAAAAGAGGCTAGTAAGAATTTGCTGAGAACTTGTGGCACATCAGGGAAAGAGGCTTACTTACTGGTAGCTATTTCCTGAAGCTATATATTGAAATATCCACACACTGTTGAAACTTTAATTTGCACTGAGGCAAAATTATATAGCAGTGGATGTTTGTTGCACCTTTTACATCACTAATTCATCTTCAAAGAACACAGCAGAACAGCAAAACCAAACAGCATATTTTATGCATTTTCAGGTGAAAGTTTGTCAAGTGGAATAGATGACAACAGTTTCAGAGTGCAGTCATAGAAATAACGTGACTTTCTCCCCCAAACCAGTCAGCTACAGCAAATATTCTCATTCCCTCAAACATAATAGATCACAGGCAACATAAAAGGTTTAAATTGCAACTTCACTGCAGAAATTGAGAACTGAAACAAGTATTGGAGGGGTGGGGGTGGGTGGGAAGAAAGAAGTTCATCAGACTTGCGCAGCCATGGAAGTACAGAGCTCAGTGCTAATGAACATTCTCCCCAAAATACAGGACGGATTTGAGTGTATGTTGACAAGTTTAAATATAGACAACATTCCTGCCCCCTTTAATGTTATAATTATTTAAAGCAGCCTGATAAAGTTATTTAGAAATGTGATCTTTTGGACAAGAGTCCTTATGTTTTGTAGTAATACAGATTATTTAGCAGTTCACAGAAAGCACAGGGTTCTTAAAGCACAAGGAAACAAAATATAAATGTAAGCTGTCACTGAAATGGGCATGAAGAAGTGATAAAAATTTTAGGGCATCTTTTTCTAGTGCTGATAGTATTAAACCTGTTTAAGAAAAAAATGCTCTTATGATCTCATATTGTTCATAGAATACTGTCTTCAAGATCTTGGAAACAAAAACCAGCTAAGAATCTAACAGTTGTAAGGAAGCATCATTAATTTGATGATGAACAAATTTAATTCTTAGCAACTAGGCACCTTCATGAAACAAGTCTGCCTCTGATCATCAGTTCCATCAAAGAAAACTGCCTAATTTCTAAGCATTACTAGAATTTAGTAGCATGCAAATAAATAAAAAAAAAACCCTAAACACCTGTTGTGCAGATGACTACTG
This sequence comes from Falco rusticolus, assembly GCF_015220075.1. NCBI lineage: Eukaryota > Metazoa > Chordata > Aves > Falconiformes > Falconidae > Falco > Falco rusticolus. The sequence continues at coordinate 92,432,860 of NC_051187.1, forward strand.
TTGTATTTACCCTAGAAACATACTATAACAGAAAAAAGGTTTTGCTATTTGTATTCTAGTTAATCATAATTAAAAATGGTTTTGAACAAAGTACAGTAAGACTAAGGCTTGGAGGTTCAGAACTATGTATGCTGGTTTGGGCTGTTCTCAGAGGAAACAGAATGCCACCATCTCAACACAGTGATAAATGCAGCTACGTAAATGTTGTCATTGAGCTGGATTAATCTTGTATCTTTAATTCATAATAGTTTTTTGACATTAGAAATGCAATTATGTTATGGAGGGAGATCATCTAATAAATATGATGAGAGTCCCTGGGTGGTTTATAACCCACCAGACTTCTGAGTTACGGAAGGTCAAACAATAATTTGCAAATAAGTCACTTCCTTTTCTGAGATTTCTACTACTTAAATATAATTTAAAAACAGCTGTGAGTAGTAAACTGATAAATATGAATGTCTCAGCAACAAATCTGATATTGAGAAGAATTTCTTCAAACACACATCTCAAGAACTTCAAACTAGAAAGACAGGTATCAACAACCACCACAATTTTAAGAATGGATACCTTCAGTATAGCTTTTAAATCTTTACTTGTATTGTAAATAAATTTCTGAAATTATTGCTACTGAATGTTTTGAAATTTAGACTAAGTACCCCAATAAAAACACTGAAACCTAACTTTAAGTACTTTTCCCCCAAAAAATTTAGCCTCCCTTCCAAATGGAAAACGTGACATAGATAAAAGAGCACCAGCACCACCAAGTGAGAATAAGTTTTGTGGTTTGTTTTTTTTTTTTAATTAAGAAAAATATCACGTGGCATTCTTACAGCTTCTAGATAGGAATTTTTCAACTAGGCTTCCATTTCACGTACAGAAAAATAATCCGTTTTTTGAAGCAAATAATCAAGATTTCAATAGTTTGAAATAGACAACTTTGAGGGCAAGCCTGTATCAGTAAAATATCAAGTATAATCTCTGCGTATTTGTGCAGTCTGCACCTTCAATAATAGGAACCTGTGACAAGATCCACCTGAAAAGACTGACCCCCCTTAATAATCTTAATTTTTATGTATGCATGTATTTTAATGTGAAACGTGAAAGTCTTATTATTCTCATTCCTAGCAGGACCACAATTTGGAAATATTCTACCCTGAGCTGCAAAATGAAAACAAAGAATAACAATACCTACATAAGACCTGCTTTGAAAAACATCAGCGTAGTCACGTTACTCACTAATGTCTTGACAACTGAGAGAAAACATTCAAAACCAAATAAAAATACATAGGCTTATGCTTTTGAAAGGATTTTAATTCCTAAGCTAATGTTAAATCAAGGCCATTTCCACTGGCAGGCATGCAGAAAGAAAAGCAGGTCTAAAGTCAATTATCACTGAAGAAAGTGCTGCAGCCAAGTTAAGATACCTGCCCCACTTAGAGATAAACATGATAAAAGACAGAAGCCTAGATTCCTTTCCCGTATGCTTAGAAGTGGAAACAGAAAGGAACATGCAGCAGTAAGTAGAGGATGGAGAGTAGGTAAGTTGGCATACCCACTGAAAGAAGTTTGTGAAACTCCTTCTAAATTTAATTTCTGAATTAATTAGCTGAATGCAGACATAAGTCAGGTGAATTTCTGCTGCTGAGCAAAAAAAAAAAGACAATAAAATCTGTCAAATTGGCAAGACCAAACAAAATAATAGAGGAAAAAAAAGCTTAGGTCTGCACAAAGCAAGACGTTTCTCTAAAGATTTACTTCTCTTAGTAGAGCAAGAGATGCTATTATTACTACTCCAAAGAACATTGAGGAATAATCAGAGCAGCCTTACTGATGTCTAGAACATGAGAGAAATTAGCATCAGAAAAACATCTCCTTCCTTCAGTTATAAAAAAAAGGAAAGAGAAATATAAATTCCATGACCTGTTCCACAAGAGCAGAACATGCAATTTGCCATGCGAATGGGCACAGAAACAGTAACTTTTCCAGAACTATAAAGTGGCCAGAGCTGTTGGTCCAAAAGCATGGAGCTAGGAAGACAAAAGTCTGTTTATACATCCTGATTTTGGAAAAGATAAAGATCTTTACACTGTAGGGAAAAAAACAAACCAAACAAACCCTGGTCTTCAATAAGAAAAAGTGGATTAAAAAGTAAGCATGCCTATTTAGAAAAGAAGTTCCATACCTGGGTGGTGGTGGTGAAGAAATCTATGACAAAGGCTGACTGACACCTTGCTCATATGGTATTAATAAATCTCTTATCAGGTATAAGAGATACTATGGACTGGCATAAGTACACAATGACAAATATGCAGTAAGCAGCAAAGGGAACGCAACTGGGCTGTGCTCGTCCTGCAGCGCTCTGCAGAGTATGCTTTGGCACTCATAAGCAGAGAGATTGGGAAAAAAGAAAGCTGATGCGTGATCTGAGAATCAATTAAAGTTTGGTACTAAAGGAGAGCAAAGTATGAAGAGAGGATGCAGATGCGTGTGGAACCACTACAGTGTAATGTCTGAATGGTCTGAGAAGCGGTTCAGACGTGGGTGTGGATAAAATAATAAAAGCAATGGCATGAAATAAACAACAGTTCAGCAGGGACCATGACAAAGTACTAATGCGGGTTAGGCAGTTCTTTAACAAAGGCATAGGTGGCTACAGCGGATCACATATGAAGCACAAATCAATGCTATATTGCTGTAAAATTACATGTATCATGACATATAAAAAGCAGTGGGGTAGCTCACATGGGAAGAGATAGTCAATGACAACAGTGTAATTTTCATTATGGGAGCTAAGCTGTTATGAGAAGCAGTTAGACACCCTTTTTGCCCTCATCAGCTTCCCTGAAAAAGTATGCACACTTTCTATGCTTCTATAAGGGAGAAAAAAAAAAAAAAATGCAGAAATCTGCAGGGAAAACATAGCTAGTCTGACTTATTAAAGCGAGTAAGATAAAAAATAATGTTGACAAAAATTATACATTGAGGAAAAAAAATAAGTGAGCATTTAGATGAGAAAACAAGTTAGTCGGCTGAAAGCCGGCAATCCAATAAGGAGGAAAAAGAAATAGCAGATGAAGGAGATACGAAAACTGAAGTAACTCAAGACGATACCTTATGCATTGAAAGGAGAAGACGGAAAGAGATGTGTCTCAAGATCAGCATTATTTTATCAACGTATACTGCAACTTATCAAAATATTATTTTGAGTCATAAACTGACTAGGAACCTGACAAAAATGTGTGGAGTATATTTTAATTACTGCTCAGTTACAATAATTTCAATACTTCATTTGACTAGCAGTGAAATTTCTATTTTATTGTCTAGCTTTTTATAAGGCACTATTAAAAAAAATCCTTGCAAACAACAAAGTAATTTAAAAATGCTAATTAACTTCTAAATTGGGACCTCAGTCTAGGTTCTATTTGCAGTATTTCACATATAGGTACTTAAATTGGTACATTAGAAATGTTCTCAGTTCACAGGTAGCGCATATCCCTATACAAATACATATATAGGTACAGGTCTATAAATCATACATTTCCATATACTTCTATTTTTAAAAAACGCAAATTGGGTTTCCAAACATTTTCTAATAATAAAACATTTTCCAAACATTTCCTAACATTTTCTAATAAAAAATATCTAATAATATCTTTTAAATAACCGTGAAGTAAACTATGTTAATGACGACTCCATCAACTTTCTTTGCTAGATTAGGCACGAGAATACCACCAGGGTTTCTATTGCATTGAAGCCACAAGCATGACACCACCACAGCGGTATACCGCTGTACACAAATACCATCAAGCGGTGATGTCGTGGTGAGTGCACGTGAATGCCAAATGCTGCTCTTAAAATCTTGGGTGTCCCATATAAAACAATTTCCATTCAGATGGATGTATCTAATTAGTTGCGGACTGTTGTAAAAATAGCTGGCTTAATTAGAACCTGAAGGCTGTGAACAGCTTTCAGAAACAGCCTGCTAGGGAACACTCAAGATTCAAGGCCGTTTTAAAGGGCAGAGAGTCTTTCTTTTTGATGTTGACCATAGGAAACACCAGATTAAAAAAGCCTTATGGTAAAAAAAAAAAAGCTGTTCTTAAAATATGGCAAATGTCTTATTTGTATTAAATTAATATCCAGTTACCAAATGAATATAAGGAAGAAGGAACATAAGAAACGAAATATAATTTCTAACAGCTACTCAATGTTTACCTACATTTGAAACAGAATTTCAGATAAATGAATAAATTTAGCACCACTTTGTAAAGCCCTGCAAACAAACGTTTAGACTTCCTCCTGAAATACTCCAAAATAACAAAACATTTCTATTAGTCTCAAATCCTGCTTAAATATCTTTAAGGCACAACTGTGACATTACAGCAAAACAAAAGGATACCGCTAGCAAAAGGATAAAGAGTGAATAAATGCGGCATTGTATTTGGCTTGAAAATCTGAAGGTGTCGTCGTCAAAGGACAGACTACAACTATCTTTTGATTAAGTGAAAGAGGAATTAAAGGAAGGAAAGTCTTTCTAAGAAGAATGAAAAGAAAAATTGAAATTGAATATTTATATTCTCTGCCAACAAATACAATAGATTTTCTTCTAAAACTCCAGACTACTTGAAGAAAAGCCAAATAATAAGGGAGAAAATGAAGAGGTTCATTTTAGATGAAGAAAGTATCCTAGCTTGAAGTGATTGGAATTGATTTTTAAAAGCTTTTCTACGTGAGCTCCCACCTTGATACGAAGGGTAAATAAACAGGTATGTCATATCATCACAGGATGTAGTACTGCTTGCTACTGTAGTAGGTCCACAGCAGCCTCCTTTGCATGTGATAAATCCACACCCTCTCAAGTAGGTTTTAAAAATATTCAGTACATTGTAAGTTCCTAATATGGAGTCTTTTACAGTGTCCCATTTTATTGTTGGATAACAGTTTCTCTTATTTTAGCTTGGCTCTCTTGAAGCCTTTTGGCCAAGTCAGGCAAGTGGGATCTTTAGTCTTATAAGGAAACACACTGAATCACTCTTATGGAAAGAAAAGATAAATGCTTTCCCAAAAACATGCTTACGTAATTTTGCTTGCCACCACAGCGAGTAATAATGTTTCAGTAGAGCTAAAGAAATAAAAGTGGTCAGAACATAGATTTACAGTAAAAAGAAACTGCCCATCATACATCAAATGCATTGATGAAGCAACAGTTCAAAAGTCAAGTAGTAACAAACAGCATATGGACCAATATGTCTACCATCCACCTTATCTTGAAAAAAACAGGCAATATGAAAAAGTGATTAATTCTCTTCTATTACTACCATGAGTAAATGGCTAGTTCCAGTTGCTTGATACTACCTTGAGCTGCAAGAACTCAATGCTTTATTCCCACTTGCACATTTTAACAAAAACTGAATATACATAAAAATTTGATACTAATATTCTGCCTACCTGCCACAGTGCTTTGCAATAAAACAGCATCACACCACCTCCCTCTTTCAAGAATATTCGGTCAGACACCAAGATCAGTAAAACTTGGAAGAAAAACTTCAAATGTTGACCATAAATGTGTATGTAAGAACATTTCAAGCATGACAATGGAACAATGATATAATTTATGATATCACACCAACAAAAATAGAGTCCAAAGAACATACAAATGAATAATGATGTTTTCATGTGCACTGAACTTCCAGATGCAGGAATTATGTTTGAAAACACCTGCATGCACAGCTAGAAATCATGTACCTTCTTTTTAGCCTGTAGGTATACTCTAGACTAAAAATGTTCATATGATTTCCTTGGCTAGTGCAGACAGTACACAATGTTGAATCAACATGCCAAAACAAGACATCCATTTCTATACCAGACAATCCTGATACCACAAGAGAACCCTGAAAAAAGATTCAGGGTTTCAAGTGTGGAGAAAAATCCAGAATCGTAATTCTTTGGTTTTTAACATTTCCTTTATCAATGAACTTTCTATCATATCTTTTCTAAAGACAACGATTGATATGAGAAACTATGAGTAAAAGGGAAAATAACAAAAATTGTAAATGAAACAATGTAAAATATCAAAACAGTTATCAGATTTCCTAAAGATACAAAACTAAACGAAGAAAGTTATCAGGTAAATAAAATTGAGTCCCAATTAAAACTAACATGAGACCATATCACAGTAATAGGTCTTACATTGCCATAGCAAGAAAAAGTTTAAAGATTAATATAGTTTGAATCCAAAATTTTCTCAACTACAGTCAAAAATATGAAATAAAAGTATGAGAGAGCTCTGTCTTCATTTGCAAAAAAGGAACAGAGAGATGTTACCCTTTCCTTTTCTAGTTCTAGCTTTTTTATAGCAATCTTGTGTCAAGGTTTTAACTTCTTAAAACCAAGTTTTTTATGTTGAGTTTGGCCCCAAATCAGTGAAATAAAATACAAAATAATAGACTAAAGATAAAAAATGTTGTACTTAAGAAAAGCAGAGTTACATTGAATGAACTAAATATGAAGAGCTTCATATATTACATAAAGCACAAAAGAAATAAAGTATACAAAAGCCATAATGTTATTTATATTACAACTTAAATTAACTTTTCAATTTATTATCAGGGATAGTTTTCTACAATGTACAATACAAAGGGGGACATAAGATTTGGTCTGATATTCTGAATTTTTTTTTTATTCTTTGGACAACATAATTGAACTAGCTAATACAGTATCTTTTCTACAAATGAATACTTCTGCAATAATTAATTCCTATTGCAGAATTATTTATTTTTTACTTGGTATTTTACACCTTATTTATTTTGCGGAAATGAGTTAAGACTTCTGTTTAAGGAGATCTCTTCACCGAACAGAAGAAATAATTTTGTAAGTGAACCTTCTTTGTAAATAACAGAATAGCCTTTCTGAGATCACAAGCTGTACTATGATGCATTATAAATATCCAGCTTTAAAAATGGATTTCACACCAGCCTAAAAAGATTCCAAGCCAATGCATTTAACACAGTAACTGTATATTGTATTTGTCTAGAATAATTTTGCATTTTTAATTGTTCTGTTAAGGATTTAATGTGCAAACCCTTTAAAGTCAGCAGATTTCATTTGGCGTTGAATGGATGTTAAAATGATCTCTGAATACTTCTCAGAAGTATCTAGTACTATTTTTTACTCTACAATTATAAAACTATTACAGATTTATATCAGAATCAATGACGATTTCTTTTAAACAACTATATGTTAATACACTGAATTTCTTTTTCATTTTATAATTTACCCTTCCTCACAATATAAGAAGCTACAGAGCAGAGTGATATTTTGTTCCTTTTGAAATCAGTAATCAGTTGCGACTGACTTCAGACATGCCATAACTCAATCTGTTGTCTGTCCATCTCAATTACATTAGTTAGCTCTTTTTTTTTTTTTTTTAATCTTGGTGTCTTATCACCATAATAGAATGTGACACACCTATTTTAGCTGAAAGATTTGTGTAAAGTACTATATACAAGTTAAAATTGCACTTTCTGCATTATTCTGATGCTATACAATGTTTAATTTCATGACTTCCCTGAAATTAAAATGAGTATCATGCAATAAAAAAAAAGTATTCAAAGTGCTTAGTTGTTTGACTTCTCCAATTCTTGGAGATTCCAAAGACTGGAATTTTAGGATGAAGGGGGGAACAGGAACTTACCTACTTGGTACTTTGGGTAATAAGTTGCCATTTGTCCACTACTGCATGACTGTCTCTTATGCTTTTTTCTTATATTTGTATCAGTGGTCTCCCATTGTGGAGTTTTTCTTTTGTTTATTCTGATAAGAACTTCAGAACTACCAGCAGGATTATCATCATGGTTTACACTACTTAATTTTCTGCTGTGAAACTGGTTATCCAGCCTTTCAGTCACTTTAGAAGAATTAGATCCTTTAGATGTTTCCATTTCATTTTCTTGTTTCTTTAATGCATTTTGCTTAGTAGAATGGGACCTTAAAAGAGGATGTCTTTTTTCTTCCATATAGGTCTGAGTGCTTTTACTTTCAACAGCTTCAGCAGAATAAATGACATTATTTAACTTAAATGAATTGTGCTGCTCAATATGGTTGATTTTTCTCAGAAATATCCTACAATCTTTAAAGGTTTTGGTTTTCCAAGTATTTTCAAACAGTTTATCTTGGCTTTGTTCTTTTCTAACATTTTGTTGGCAGCAAATTGTTCCATTTGTCTCTGCATGTGACTTAAGTATATTTGTTAAACCAGGATGTGGGTTAAAGTCAGAAGATCCCATCATCTGTTGAACAAATGCATCTCTGGCTTCATTTTCAGTTGGCAAGAGGCTACTCTGAGACTCAACCAAAGTCTGAGTGGGCTGGATTTCTACTGTATTTTTTTCCTGGAGCTTGGGCATTTCATCATTGGTTTCCCCACTTGTACTTTTAAACAACTGGCTTTGGCAAAAGAACTGTAAATTTTTCTTTTTTGATTTCCAGCCTCCAGGAGGCTGATTATAGAGCTTTTTTGTTTGTCCCCACCTATCATGCTGTAACTTCTTAAATTCATTTCTTTTTAATCTGGCTAACGTGAAATTACTTTTCATGCTCAAGACTGGAGACCTCACCATGTTATGTAATATTTGTAATTTCCCTGCTGGTTTAGAAGGAGAGGATAGTGCAAACTTTTTAAAGTGCTTTCTGAAAGGGCAAGTACTAAGATCAGGTTGTTTAGTTTCCATCTTTACCTCTCTAGTACTAACTACTTCTAAAGGATTGCGGGCATTCGCCTTCCTCACTAGAGAGAGAGACTGTGTTTCTGTAGTTTGCATAAACCAGGTGCAGAGTTCATTCATATTACACTTTTTCTGAAAAAGCATTCTTATAGGTGATGTTTCAAGTTCTACAAGGCAGGAGTCTAAAGGATTTGATATTTCAGTACTACAGTCTTGTTCAGTGGGATCCCTTTTTTCACATACACATTTATCAAACTCATTTCCCCCCACTCGCAACCAGGTATTAGTTATCTGTTCAAATCTATTATTTAGTTCTTCCAACAAAGTGTCACTTGAAGTGGAAATAGGCCACCACCTGAGAGAGGGATTCGATGAAAAAATGGGATCCAATGATACTTCATTAATGGGCCCAAATTCACCATCCTTAAGACCCTTTTTTGTATTTCCTGAATTTCTCAGTTCTGAGGTATCTTTGGATGCTGTGCTCTGACTTGATTTCCTGTGTTTTTCCTTTCGATCTTTAGCTTTTTTCAAATGGAGTTTGTAAGATTTACGTAGTAAGGCACTTCTACAAGTAAATGCACTAGAAGATGCTAATGAATGTAAAAAATGCAGCGAGGGTTTTCTGTCTCTAGCAGAATGTCTCAATGGAATTTCACGTTTTCTTGACACTGTTGTGATAACATTGTTTGATCCATCCTCTCTAGAATCTTTCCGCATGCTCTTTACTTGACCTATATTATTGCACAGTTGATTTTTTCTCTCCTGTGGTACGTTTTTTTCCAACACATTCTGCTGTTGCAAAGGAGGCAAACAGTTGCTAATACTCACTTTTCTTTCCTGAGGTGAAACCCTATTAACAGTTACTGATATGCCAGAGATTTTTACTTTTGCTGGCCTACCGGGTTTTCGAATGGTGGTTAATGGTTTCTTAATTGGCTGTATAATATTGCTGCAAGGATGTGGTGACGCTAGGTTACTCTTGATAGGTCTGACATAGTCATAACCACAGACCTTGTTTTCAGTAGAAGAATTCTGTAAGGCTCTTACTATTTCAGTCAAAGCATTTTCAGTTTCTGCACTATGCTTTGCTTTACTGTGGTCATTGGCAAAACTAGAATCAAGGCGTTGTGTGGGCAGAATGCTGATTACATTTAGATTACCTTCAGAAACATGTCTCTTTGTCCTTCTTGACCTTCCAAAAACAACCGTCACAGTAATGTTTTTGTTGCTATTAACTTCTTCCATTACTGCTGCAGCAGATTTGGTACCTCGACTATCACTGCTAAGTTCAGGTCTAGGTTCTGTGCTTTCAGTCACATCTATTTTTGGTTTTGGAGGCCGTCCAATAGGTCTCTTAACCTGCTTAACAACTTGAGGACCTATTTTCTTTGGTCTACCAGGTTTTCTTTTTAAAACTGATTCACTGCTGCTTGATTTCTCCGCAACTTTGTCATTCTGTTTCGCATCATTTAAATTAGCTTGACCAACTGGACAAGAACTTGTAATTGCTTCTGCATAAACACAGCTTGACTCCTCCTTGGTATCATTTTCACTGTAATCACAATCCTTGACACAGATTGCATGAGAAAGAGCTCCTGCGGCCTTTTTGTCTAACAATGTGTTTGCATGCCCCTGAAACAAACAAATATCTGTGCTTCCTTTAGAAGATGCAGCTGCAGATGTCAAAGTATATTTGACTCCTTCACTACTATTAACCTCAGAGACAAACATAAGCTTAATAGGACTAGAGTAGTTTAAGGGAGATGAGATCTCCACAGCTTCAGAAGTTGTATGCGAGTCCCCATTATTGGAAGCTGAACTGGATGAATCAAAGGTCAGAGATCTCAAAAGGCTATCACTAATTTCTTGATCTATAACCATTTCTTGTTTCTTTGTTGTCACACACAGAGCTTTGATTTTACTGCTGCTTAGTACAGGTGAACGTGGAAGGAAGCTTTGTCCTGTGCATCCCATTTCACTCAGATTGAAAGGTAAGACTCTTCTAGCAGCTGCGTTCATAAACTGTTCATAAACATTCTCTTTTAATTTTTGGCTGATTTTGTAACTATCCAACAATGAGCTGTTAGTCTTTCTAGCAAAGTTCATTGTATCTTCTAAACGCTCTACAACAACTTGCAGATTTGTGTCTCTCACAATTTTGCTTATGTCACTGCATCTTTCAGCAGGAACATCTTTATTTATTTTCATTTTTTCCAAACTTTCTAAAGACTTTTTTGCACTGGATGACTTCCTAAACACAATATTGTTCGTTACATACACAGAGTACCATCCAGGGGGCACAATGTTACATTTAGTTCTTCCCAAGTTTCCATTACTTTCGTCCATTAAAGGAATCTCATCAGTCTCTTTTAAGGTTGCATAATCTCCTTGTGTGTTTGCAAGTTTTACCTGGCTGGCTGCAACAGCACTTTTTTCTGAAAGAACTAAAAAGCTGGGGCTGGTTTGAAAATTAGTAAGAGGTAGTTCGAAAGACTCTGTTTGGTGAACTGGAAAGCACATTGGTTTGGTTTGGCAATTCACATATGGATTACTTTCAAAATGTTGCAAAGTGTCATCTTCTACCACCGTAAAACTGTGTCTTTTATTTGGATATATTTTGTCAAATTTTTTTGTAGATTTCTTTGCATTTCTCTCAGAAATTGATTTTTTTCTTACAAGAGTTTCATCAAGGCTTGCAAGCTCCCTCTTGATTTGCAAAGATTGTCGCCGAATGAACGGTGAATCAGGAGAATTATACATTGCACATAAAGTTTCCTGACGCTTGCGAAATCTTGTTTGGATAATTTTATTTTCCATTTGTTTATCATGTTGGCGAAGTAATTCCATAAAGCTGTAATCACTTGCCTTAGCATTATGCAAGAGAGATGTTATGAAGTCTCCTAATTTGACATCATTTTCTGGTGCCCTGTCACTGCTAGAAAGTTTTAGAAGATTTGTTGCTATATCTGTAGTGTCTATTGATTTTAACTTTTCATTAATACGATCCATTAAATCTTGAAAAATGTAAGAATGTTCACCTTTCTCAGCCTTCTCAGAAGTTACATAGTAATTGTTGCTTTCTTGGTCTGTTGCTAGCAACATTCCATCTGAATATTTGGTCTCTTTTCCTCTGCATGTTCTACCTTCATATTCAAATTCTCCTGCGTTTCCTTCCGCTGGCAAGAGGGATGGAGGCTGGTTGATGGATATTTCAAGTTTGTCATTGTCTAAAGTTGGAAAATCTATAACAGATCCTTCCAAAGATTCAAATTCTTTACTCTGTACAGGCGATAGCGGAGGCGGTGATGGGCTGCGGGATCTATTTGAATTTTTAATGCTGTTCAAGAGATCACAGTCCTTAGTTGAGTATGTACATGCTGCTGCTTTCACAGAATGCCTGTTACAATTTTGCATTTGTTCAGCACAATACTTATGAGAACTACATGCTTTGTTCATCATTGTCTTAATACATCCCATTGCTACAGCTTGGCATGACAAAGAATGGAAATCTTTAATACAGACAGACAGAGGTGGTAAACAAGTGTTTGGTTGTTGATTTTGTAAACAGCACCTTTTTGTTAGCATATGTCCATTGCAATTGCAAAATGAAATGTGAACATCCTCTTCAGTAAGGGAATTGGGAGTTTCAGAGTGGACCAAATGTGTTTGCTTGCAACTGCAAACTATAGGAACATTTTCATCTTGTATTAAAAATTTTAACATAGCCAAAGTCTGTTGCCAGTGATATGAACAAAAAGACTCCAAAACTTTGTTTAGTGTTGATTTTCCTTTTTCCAAATTAGCTGTTTCCTCTGAATTTGCATCAGCTGTTGAGCTTGAACTGAAAATGAAAACAAATCAAAACAAAATATAAATTACAGTAAACACCATATCTAATACTTGTTATAATGGTTAAACTCAAGCCTAAACCCCTGAAGTTTGCAAAACAGTTCTGTTCTATTTGCACTATTCAATCATACTTGCAAGTGTCACTAGCAATGATGTGCATTTTATAGCAGCGATAGTCCTGTTATAAGTAAAATAATCAGGAAGAAATTAAGGGACAAAAAGAATAGTTTGAAACATAGCTTCTCATATCTAAAAGTAATTTAGATAGGAGATTAAAGAATGTTAACTTTCTGATATATCAGACTACCTTAGTCATTAAAGAAAAACCTCACCAAGAACCTAAGGAGCTTCGTATTACTCCCATTTCACAAACTGAGGCACAGAGAGGGTAAATTACTTGCCTAAGGTCACAATTCAAAGGTTGTGGCAGAGACAAGAATGGATCCATCTCTCCTGAATCCCACCCTAAGCTGTTCATACATTAAAGTGTATCGAATGCTCTTCAGGATACTCAAAAGATCCTTCTAAAGACATTTTTGTTTAAATATTTTTAAAGAACACTTAATAGGCTAATGGAATATTGAAAAAATAGCCACTTGCTACTGTCACTGTTCTTTGCAGATAAGAGTTTTCTTCTAGTTTTTAAATAAATGACAGTGGTGCATCACAGGCTCCTCATTGCGATATATTAGACACACATACACGCGTGCATGCACACACACACACGGATTCCTTCTTTAAACAGAAACAGAGATAATCACCACTGGAATAAACCACTTCTGTGACAAAGATTAATATCCTTTAAATCTCGAATACAGGGTAGGCCTATATCTAAATAAGACTTCTGAGACGTTGTTCTCAAAAATATTAACTCAAAATAAGATCACTTACACTACCTTAACTATTTAATTGATTTCTTATAAATTATTAAAACTAATGTCACTACTTACCTAATCAATCATTTATATTGAAAAGCTGAAAGTTTTCCATGGTAGAAATTAATACAGATATTTCTTCAATTAAATACAAAATCCTTTTGCTGGATAGCAACTATCAACAGATAGTTAACACCTAATTCAAATGTTTTACTGAAACCAATTGCATGGACAGAAAAGGTTAGAGGAATTCTGTTTTAGAAAAGTATGTATTGTTTAAACATATCACCAAACTCTGAACATGACACTAACTTTTTGCCCTACTATTATCTCCCGTTTTTTGCATTTAAGCCTGCACTTTGCAAAAATTCATTTTGATTAGGCTTACAACTGTATTATCGAGGAACAAACATATTTTAAATTTAATGTGCTGTATTTACATAAAGTTACCTATTCATTAATTAGCTCATACCTGATGTTTTTAGCATCAATAATAACTTTTAGCTTCAGGTTTCTAACTGGAAGTTACACATGCAAATTTGTACTTTTATTGACCCACACGGATTTTAATGTTTAGAGCTTAAAGACAGCCAATTACACTTAGTCATTCCTTATGTTTCTTCCTTCTCCTGCAATATTCAGTATGAAACAGAATATATTCAAAATCAAGCATCTAGATGATAACTAACTCATAAAAGCTTAAGATAATTGTGATGGTACTAGCTGAAATTGCAATTATTTTTAAACTGAAATAATTGAAGACTTAAAAAGAAAAAAAAACCCTTTCCACTTGCAACCTAAAGTAAAACCAGCATTATTCAAGGGCACATCATTATCAGGATTTAACTGTTTTCGAACAGTTAAACTCTCCTCCACTTCACTGAGGAGAGTCTGAGTGACTCAGTCCCACAAACTCAGGAGTCATGAGGCGTTGAAACATTATCACTACACTTGTGAAATCAAAGCTTATTCCAGTAATACAATTACGGATAAAAATTAATTGCCCTCCCCAGCACTATGACTTTAATTAAGTAATGTTCTGAAAGGCCAGACAGAAAAAGATGAACATGGCACTAGGTCTTCAGTACTATTTTGTAAGTTGCAGTAAATTTGTTAAGTACTCATTTGCTAAAAAGAAGGCTGTAGTACAGTCTTTAGACTGAACCTCTGGACAGTTATCTGTCTGTCTGTCTAGACTTGCAAGGTATGTCTAATGGAGTTTCACTGCAGAGCTCTAATTGTAGAGGACCTGTATTCGTAACTACTATTTATATTATACTCATTGTTGGGAGAAACTTCCAGAGCCCTAAAACCTTCTCAGTCAGTAACCAAAACTTCCAAAAGCCTCAAAACTGCTTTGAATTTGCTATGTGGAGATCAGCCTGTTACATAAAGTAATATCCTGGTTATCATACACATATTGGACATTCTTCCAATATGATTTCTTTCCTGGTTATCTACCCTTGCATAACATCTATCAACTGCTTTCCTTTCACGTGTGTTAGTTTCTAAAGACCACAGACAACTTAACTTCATCTATTCTACTGTAGTGGTACCACGCTCCAAATGTTCTTCCAAGTCTGTGAAAACACATTAGTCCCTTACTTATCCGCGTAGTAAGCTCTGTTCCTAAATGGCAACCAACTTAGAATGTTAGAGTAACACATTTTTTTCAAACTGTCTCTCTATAGAGATGTCTATATTTTTAAACAAACTAATTTTTAGTAACTTTTCAATATAATTATGGAATTATATTTTGGTTTCCCATAATTTCTTCCTATAGTCCTTTGAATTTGTGTTGTCATACAGTAGTTTAGACTATCCTCAAGATAAAAGGCTTAAACAGTAATTTCACAGAAGGAAGAGCTATCACCCTCACAACTGCATACTTCCTTCTCAGAAGTCTTATGCTACCTACAAATCACAAGAAAAAAAGATGGCTATAAAAGAGTGGGTAAGAAATGGAGAGGTTGAGAGGTGTGAGGATCAATATGCACTGCTCCCCCGGTACCTTTTGTGCACAGTATCTCTGAAGACAAAAAAGTTACGCACGGAGTGACACTATTTCCCTGCTAGAGGGCAGGGGTAGTTAATAGCATGGAGTGGGCATTGACCGGTGTCCAAAACTGGCACAAAGGCAGAGATGTGATGGGGTTACGTACTAGCCTTTCAGCATGTTATTTTATGTGTAAAAAAGTAAACCTTTGCCTCCTCCACAAATCCAAAAAACTATCAGGAAAGAGCTCTATCAGAGGACTCCCAAAAGATGTCCTTCCCTAGCGTTCTATCCTCTGTCATCCAGAAACAGGTAAGATGGATCAATCTAGCAACTTCTTTGCAGGCTGGGAACAGGAACAAAACTGGAAACAGAACATACTCTCAGGTACTCATACAAACAGTAGAGAACTATTCTAGAAATATAAATTTGTCTCAGAGAAATGTTTGTTTTCTGACTTCACTAAATAAATCCTTCAAAAAAGCTATATATTATCTGTAATATATAATAGATAATTTTTAGCTGCAAACTAAAGGATGTAACTATTATAAAATCAGTTTTCTGAATATCTTCTCATTTATGTATAATTTCTACAAAATCTTCCTTCCTTAAAGCTACTATTTCTGATATATAAAATTCTCATAGTACATTAGTCATTATGTGCTTAATTCGTACAGTTCTTTATCTTATGCCACTGCTAATAAACTTGTGCCTCAGGAGTAAGTCAAATGAGTCAGTGTACAGGCTTTTGTTTCTTTCTTTTTTTTTTTTACTGAATGAGCAAAATCAATCACACATCAGTGTTGTAAATTTATGTGCAAAAGCATTGAAGTGCTTTACTACAAATTACAACGTAGAAACACGTTAACTAAACAATTAAATTCATACAATCAGATTTAGGAATATAACAACACAAAGAAGAAACAGAATTACAGTACATTTACAACACAAGACAAATACATGGAGTTCATTAGAAAATATTGTAATAAATAATTCATGAATTATAGTGCAATTGATTTATGCATAAATATAACTAATTGCCTAAAAATCAGTTGTTAACAAAAATCTGTCAAAAATCAAGGCAGCCACAGAGTTTTACTAAATTACTGCGACAATGGAAATACTGCAATTAAAAAACAAATACAAGTATTTGTACTGTAAACAACTAAAAAAATCAGTCTCACTAAAGTTAATATACAATTTAATATAAAATTGTCATTAGCTACCAGAAATGGTTTAAACAGCTTTACTGAGCAGTAGTTCTAAAAACAGAGGCACTGTTTTTTAATATAAAATACTTGAGAAACATTCAAATAAGTAGAAAGCATGTAGGGCTTGCTTTCGCCTTCATTTAAAATTCTGCTGAAACAGGAATTTTCAGAAATTGTCAATTACTAAGTAGTGACTGGTAACTGAATATACAAAACAGTTCAAAATGTGTAATTTAAATGACATTTAATGGAATACATAGGGGTTGGGGGAGGAGAATCTACACATTTCCCTGCCTTTCCTTAGTTGTGTAATCAAAGGTTAGCCTAATAATTAGAAACAAATATTCTGTTCTTTAAACACTTACAGGTTGAGTATAATCTATAAACTATCAAAAAATATTTTAATATACTATTTCTGACCAAAAAATAAATACAAGTACTAAAATGCTGAAAATTAATTATAATATTACATACAAAACTACTGAGTACTGTTAAGTCAATAGTAAAATGATCCCTGATTTTATGAATCCTGTTAATTTTTTGGTCAGGTCATCTTTTAAATGACATAAAAAGACTGTAACTTGCCTTCAATATAAACTTCTGACTGATATTTATAACATTGTCTGAGAAGTAGAAAACATCAGTACGGTACAAATATTAGGCAATATATTGAAGCCCAAAATTTTTGCAAGTAAAACTGTATAAAGACAAATCTTGAAACATTTAAGTTTTTTTCAGCTTCATTTTTCAGTGGGGATATATTCACAAATTAATCCTTCTGTCCCTCACAAAATATGGCTTAATTCTTTCAAAACAAAAAGATGACCCTGACATCTGCTGTTTTGTGACCTCCTTGTTATCAGGTACACTTCTGCTTCAAAAAAGGATTCATTCTGTAATATGCAAGTAAACCTTCACCACTGAAGAAGATTCAGTATAGATCTGAGAGACCAAAGAACTGAGACATTGGTTGTGCAGTTTCAAAGGATTATCCTGTTTTAAAATGGAAGTTATTTTTTAGTAGCATTAATAAATATGGGCTAGATTTTGCCATCAATATTGCAGTATGCTCTCCACTGAATTTAATGGCAAGTTTATCTATAAATCAAATTACCTGATGTGGCCCATATGCGTCTGATGTCCTGTTTCATTTATATCATTAACCTATACACCTGCAAATTTAAGTGGGGATAAAAAATCATGCATATGCACCAAATGTATAAAAAGTTGGAGAAAAGTCTTTTTCTATGCCAAATTAGATGTATACAGAAAAAATAACATTTGGAGAGGAAAAGGGCATTGATGTTCAGTATTGACTGTATGAAGCAAGCCCCCATTCTTCATATGTAGACATATACTTTGTGATATTACACAAAAAATTAAGTATGATATAAAGTCCAATGTGAATACTTTGAAATTCATGTAAAAACTGCAATAAGAAGGTAATTGGTCTCCCTTAAATTCTATTAAAAGTCACATATTTAAAGTGAACTGCCTAACTTCTAGCTACCAAATTTATAAAGAATTTATATTCTTGAAAGTTCAAAACAGCTTCACCATTTAATATTTGTATTTCTATCAAGACCCTGAACTGCAAATTTGGTTATTAGCAAAATGATGATGTAACTTGGTATTCATTTTGATAAACTGAAAATGTTTTGAAATGTCACAGCAGCAAATACATTACAGTTACAGTGAGGTTTTTCAATAGGAGTGTGACACAATCCTTAAATAAATTTTAAGTAGTCATAACATCAACTAACCATCACGTTTAAACAAAAAAAACCCAAACAAACCCAAATCATTCTCAAGCTCATTCTGTGCACATTATGAACATGCTCTAAGTTGCATTCCAACTTTCTTTTTAAACCTTACAAGTTACCTTATTTGTCAAACTAAAAAGGAAAATTATGTTAAAGTTTAAATTATTTTATGTTCTTAGTATTTCATCTTCATATTTAATAATTCTATAACTACAGTAATTTCTCAGATTTCATAAGTGTACACTTTGTAAACACCAATTTCTTTCTAAACAAACAACAAAATTTTCTTAAAATGATAAAAAAATGCAGTTTATGCCTGCTAAACACACATTTTTAGTAATGAAATGTTTTCCTTACTTGTATTGGATATTTAAGTAACGAACTTTTTTTCTTTCACAGAATGTACTATACCCTACTAATACTTCACAAATCCACTTCCTTGTAAGGAACTAGCTCTTTAAAAAAAAAAAACCCTTGATTTGTATAATCTGAGTTACTTACAATTTATTGCAAGTATTCTGTGAAGTATAAAAGTCTGCTAACCCTTGGTTGTGTATTTCCATAATAAGATGGATTATTGAATGGGTAGGGTGGTTCTTCACCAATTAAAAATTATGCTTCACATGACAAATACTTGTTTTCCCAAAACATCTTTATGCTATTGACTACTAAATAAAACCTGAATCTTTTCACCTATTTATACAAGGATTATATTAAATACACACTATCAGAATTAAGTGAGCAACTCTATAATTCTGTCCACAGTGAAAACCCTGAATAAAACTATTTTTCAAAAGGCATGTATGTGGTTTTTGAACTGTATAATTTCACGTCTTCTGTCAGAGTGAGCATATGTATTTCTCACATAGTGTGTGTATACAGACATACATATACACACACACAAAACAATTTGCTAAGAATTATTCTTTCTACACAGGCTTGCTACTATTTTTGCAGCTGCCAGTCCCTGAATCTGTCATATTAAATAAGCCAGTATCTGGTAATCGGAGTTTCTTCTTCGGCGGAGTCTTCAATGTTCCAGATCTTTCTTTTACTTTATATTCTAAAGTGCTGTGAGGTACCCCATAAATTCCTTGTGCTTTGGAAACACTCATTTTCCCACTCATTACCATTGCAATTGCTTCTTCCATTATTTCATGATCATACTGCCGATAGCGGCCACGTTTTTTTCTTGGTTGCTTATTATCTTTACGATCCAAACTATCTTCTGTGTTTTCTGAGGTTCCATCTACTGTCCCATTCTTAGCATTAAGACACAAAGGAGAGAGGTCCCCATGCAGAAAGTAGGAGTCAACACTTGAGTGAGTTACAGGTCCAGAACATTCAATTTTGTTCTGTTTAGGAAGTATATTTTTCAATTTTTGAAGAGCTGATCCTTCTAAGACTGAGGAGGTTTTAGAAACGTGGTACATAACATCCAGAAGACCAGCAGTATCAGACTGTGGTTTGGACACAGAACTTATTCTTAGCTGAGGAATTTTTAATTGTACAGTAGGACTTGAAGTTTCATACTGTAGATTTTCACTTTTTTCTTTAAACTGAGTGACCATTCTCTGTAGAGTTAACTGGTGGAGGTAACTGGAAGCTGTTGGGAATTTTAATTCTGAGGTTTCAAGTAGACTGAGTTTACTTTTTTCTGTGCGCTCTGCTTGAGCTCTTGCCCACAAGGCTACTTTTTGTAGGACTGCACAAGTTTCTTTACTGTCTTTAAATGAATAACTATCATTGAAATCTCGAGTTTTGTTTTTAAAAGGTGCAGGCTTTCCTGCTGGTAAGGCTTCTAAGTGGAGAAGTAAAGTTTTTTGAGGTATGCCATAAAGTATGCCTGCTTTATTTATGTCCAGTGCTCCAGACTGAATGTCTTTCAAAGCTTTTGAGAGCAAACCATCTGCAAACTCAGCACTTCTTTCCACATAGTCCTCTCTGTGTCTGTGTAGTCTCCTGGATGGATGGAATGAAACGATGGTAAACTGATGTATGAGAGACTCTCACACAGCTATGGAAGGGAAGGGTCCACTCCTTTATTATACTCCTTGCTTCGGTAACATCACTGCTTCTGATACTTTTAAGCCTTTGAGCTGTGGTAGTTAAATGATTATCCTAGCAAAATGTTACAGTTCTGGTAGGACAGTGTGTCAAAAATCATACGCTGGCTTCTACAGCAGCCCTTCCAAGAACTTTATATCCTAGCTCAGTATTGGCAATATTCTCATGTGCTTGCTATGTTCCCTTGTTCGCATACTTGCAGAGCAACACTGTTATAGTTTTAATTATACAATTAACGTTCCATTAAATACCCAAATCCTGAAGGAGTTTTTGTTAGTAGAAACGTGACGTTACCGCTAAACAAGTAATAAAAGAGTCAACCCCCTCATAGAAAATTTGCAGCAATAAGTACATAACTACACACAAACATCCCAGACTTACACAAAACTAGGCTTTCTACAACAGTAAGATAAAGTGCTGAAGCTAACAATCAAGTCCATTTTGGCAAAATAAAACACAGTGTTAAAAACTTCTAGCCACTACTTACAGCTCTCTAATTACAAAGTCATATTAATTTTAAAACTTCTTCATATCAGCAAATTAATAAAATGCATTTTTACATCATTCAAATACTGCTTTGTAGTCCTATTTGTAATAAGTTATCTGGTAAGACGTACAGGTGACAAAAAGGGTCCTGCTATGGCTAGTGGATGGGAGGATGCCAAGATAATAACAAAATCCAACAAAACAATGTGTTTCACTAGATTTGTGGTAGCTTTCAGCAGATGCAATAATGTTTTTGTTGCTGAATAAAGAAATTTAACCATTTGCCACCACACACCATAGTCAGAACCATGATGTAAGTAGAAGTATGATGATAAGAGCTCTCTCTCACACGCTTGCTCCCTCTCTCTCTTATTAAGGAATAGTATAGATAATAGTAATTTAATTTGTTCATGTTAGCTGAAGAATATTTTAAGTCTAAAATATTAACATGGTCATTTTTGTCCAAAATTGACGTTTCCTAAATATCTTCTACTGTGCTATTACTTTTACTGTGTTATGTAATCAATTTTCAGTTCATTTTTAGTAACATGAACTAAAGTTTGGTGATTGTTCTGATAACTTTTCTTTAAACAGAAAAAAAGGAAAAAGACAAATGAAACATATGATATATACGTAGACACACACCTATGAATGACAAAAATTCTTTTGAAAGCAAAATAGGAACCACATGTGTGTGTCAGTATATACAAATATGTTATGAACATAAACCCTGACTTCAGAGAAGAGAAACCTGGATTGTCTTTTACATAAGCTGAAGAGAGTCCTAAATGTTGCTTACCCAGACACTGAGTTTTCAGAACACAATGGATCATATTTTGGTTCTTCCAACCTTGCGCTTTTCTTTGTAGAGAGATCTAGCACTCCATCCCCTGCAAAGAACGAGTAGTGGTGATAGCAGTTGTTTAAGGATGATCTCAGAAACTGTATTAGCAAGTGTTTGTACCTATGGCACAATTTTTAAGGAGTTACTTTATCCTGTAAAATTTCTGACATCTTATTCCTTTAACAATGTCAGATGTCAGCAAATTGGTTTATATATTTGATTTGTAATAAAACTTTTTAAAACTAAAAAAAAAAATCCACTCAGAAAGAATAAAATCTAAAAGAAGAATCTGCCTTAAACACGTGACCGCTTTCCTAAAAATGACATATGCACGTATATATATAGCGTTGTTTACTTTCAAGGCAACCAAGGCAATACACTTGATAATATTATTATCATCCATATATTCACATTTACATACTGTAAACAAACAAGTCTTACAGTGAAAACTGACATAACTAAATCATAGGCTTACAGGATATTTCAGGCTAATAGGGATTTCAAGAGGTCTCTAGATGAACCCCTTCCTCAGAGCAGGGTCAGCTATGAGACCAGACCAGGCTACTGGATGAGAAAGTAATAGCCCTGTTACTGGGATGAAAGCTCAAGCCCAATATAGCGTTTTAAATATATGAGACATGTCATAAAAGGTTTGTTTACACTTATTACCCTGCTGCCCCCACATCTATGTAATAAAGAAACTAGAGAAGTGAAAAGACCTAGACTAGGTGGGAGTCCACCCTGTTAAGTCATTGGCAAATGTTAAATTCAAGATTTAGTTGGCTGCTGAAGTCTATGAGGTATTGAAATAGAAAACAGTATTTTTTAAAATCAGTATTTAAGAATGTTAAAAATTAAAGAAACTAGTTAGCACCTGAAATATTCCTCCTGGTTTAAGTCTTTGGTTTTTGTTGTTTTTTTTTTTAATCACATTTAAATTACAGATAAATCCCCTAAATACATTTAATTTCATACCTTTCTTCCTTGGTTCTCTGTTTCAAACTTGTGCTGTTTTGTGTGCCTGAGCTCTGTGAATCTGATTTTGAGTTTCAACATGTAGCTCAACAGTCAACTCTACAAGCAATCTTATGCTAGCCCTTTTTACATTACTGCCATCTTCATGTTAATGTGTATTATTTCTAAAACATCAGTCAACTCTATATACTTCCCCACAACCTCAGATGCAGACATGAAGCATTGGTTGAATAGTCCAAATGCCAATACTTGAATAACAAGTAAGAAAAATTGTTAGGGAAACTCTCCTTTATACCAATACTACAAAGAAATAGTTTTGTGTGACAATCAAATCAAGCTCTTTGGTTTGGACTGTTTTTGAGAAATTTTGACTGGTTTTCCTCAACTATTTTGTATTATTTGAAGAAGGGTAAAGAGACAAAAAGTAGCATTTGAAAGTCAGCATAAGGGTAAAAAATATTTATAAATACGGCACTTGTCAAAGATGTTACTTTCCTCCTAAGTATGTTCCTTTCAAAGTCTTCCTTAACCCTAAGAAAGTTAAAGGAAGGACTAGTTAACGTTAATCAACCTTTGTGATGCCGTGATATTCCAGAAGGAAAAGTCAATTAAAAACACTGCAGAAATATTCTCCAGGGACTATTTGGCCTACCCAGCTGTAAAGTTATCCTGAATACCTAAGCTCACAACATCCCTGAGTCCTGTGCAACAGACAGGTTTCATTTGCTGTGTTCTGTCAGTCATCCAAAGTACATCTCCCTGTCTTAAGTGTTCATGCGTGTATGTTTCACAACAGTTTCTCCATCTTCAGTTCACATTCATAGGCACTAAGATAAAAAAAGTTCAGAAGAGATAACTGGACAAAGTCACTGGAGAAAAACCTACTTAAAAGTTCACAACTTAGCAAGTTATGAAGAGCTAATCATCTCTATCTATTCAATCTACAAAAATAATTGAAGTTAACTACATTTTTAGGAAAACACATCCCAACAAACGAAACCCAAATACTTTTGCAAGATTCCAAAATAATTTTCATTTCCAGTCTTTCAGAATTGGTTTTGACAACACAAGGCCATCAGTGAGTTGAAAAATGACTAAGAACAGAGTACTGAAAATGCAGGCTCCTGAAACAAAAATTAGATACATTTTGGGTCTCCAAGGGATAAGCAGAACTGCAAAGTCATTTCAGGGTCAAGACAGTTGGTTCCTCCAACACACAAAACTTATTCATTAAGTATATGACAACTCCCTGAAAACAATGCTTAATGGGAAGATGATCCTTAGTAAAAAGTGTGAAAGATGCCAAAAAAGTGATAATACATACAAAATACCAGATAAAGTCACCACACACCACACTTTTATTCAATGATTTCACTCAAAAAAAAATAATCACCCCCAAAAAAACTTCAAAACAAACAACAAACCAAACAACACAAAACCCCCAATGCGGATCCACAAAGGGCCGATAAGTCAAAAAGATTAATTAAAAATACACTGTGGCTCCTGGTTTTGATAGATCTTCCTGCTTTGTAGTAGCATTGTAACAAAGAAGCACCCACAACTGGTAGGAAAATGAGAGCATTTGCTATAAAGCTTTGACAAAGAAATGCTACCTAATGAAATCAATGTATGTATATATAGACAGCAGAGATGTTTACTTTGGTTCAGTAGGTACAAGTCCAAAAAGTTTGCAAAGAGGCATCCGACAGGTGGACAATGAAACTTGAAAACCTGTTATTTGCAAGGTAGGAATAGTGGGTTTTTTTAAGATGAGTCAGAACTTCCTATCATTTCTATCAAATCACTCAAAACAGCTATTTAGTCAAGAATTCTGGACAAGAACTGAATAAGATCAGGAACACGAAAACCCTGTAAGGTGGTTTTATAGAAAAAAAATATTGGAAGTTTTTCAGGTCTGCTGCTCAGTCTTCTAATGAAGTTAATTCCGTGCATATTAAATAATATTGAACTTCAAAGAAATGGCCCAACCTCTGGCCTTTACTTCTCAGCACCAGATCATCTGGTGCAGCAATACCAAGCTGTAACTGTGAACAAAGGTCATCTTCAAAATAATTGGGACTACAATCACTTGAAACTCCTCCAAACCAGTGATGTTAGAGAAACGGCAGGGGGGGGTGGGGGGTGGGCGGGCGAAGAACAAGCAACAGAAACTGTATGGGTCATCCTTGAGTTCCTACAACTGGTATTTCTGTACTGATTCTAGCAAACTTCTCTGGTTTTTTCTGGGTTTCAGGAAACCTCTTGCTAGCTATTATGAATTGCCTTACTAGGTCACATAACCTACTCTACTCAGTCTTCAGTCTCCAGGCATGGGAAAAACTGCACTCAGTGTGGGAGAGCACATCAGCCTGGCCACTATCTGCAGCTCATTCCTCTTCTGCTCTCCAAGTAGCTGCTATATTGGATTAGGAATCTCAGAGATACAACCCTGCCTACTTTAGCTTTAGTTTCTGTCCTTGGTTCTGTTAGCTGAGAAGTTGTCCAAAGCCTTTTTTGAACCCAATGACATTGTCTGCCTCCACAGCCACCTACCACAGCAGTTCCATATGTTTACAAACTGCTGTGCAAAAGCTGCCCCTTACCTGTTTTTCCCTTTTAAGCAGTTTCAGCAAGCCCTGCCTAGTTGTAATATTGTGAGATTTTGTAAATAACAACTCCTCCTTTATCTTAATCATCATACTGTGGTAAACTTCAACAAGGTTTGTCACAGCAACAAAATGACATTATCTCATCTTCAATACCTTTTCTGATGCCTTGCCTTTCACTGACTGTTTTCTGTGCTGCTGTATGTGGAAACAATGTTTTCACAAAACTAGCAGTAAGAATGCCAAAGCCTTTTATCAGTTCTTACCTACTGCTTTGACTAGCCCCCTTTTGCTGACCTGACGCGCTATTTTGTAAAATGAAAAACCGCCAGATGAAAAGTTTATGGCTATATATTGGGTGTCCATGGCAAGGTCTTGGCAGCATCTGCGAGGAGAGGCCAGGGGTGCCCTGTGCTGGACAAAGATGGCTCTAGCTGGTTGCAGCAGACCCACCGCAGCGCACACCTGAGCCCAGCAGCTATTTGGGCAGAACCTCTAGGAAAACATACTTAAGAAAGGGCAAAAAGTGCTAGATGGAGAGAGAAAAGGGGATCAGAAAGAATGAGAAAACAGCAGAAGGAAGCCCAATGGCAGAGAGAAACCATTGGATACAGACTGTGGACACCCCACATCCATTCCCCTTGCACCACAGGGGTCACAAGGGAATCTGGAGTGAAGCTGAGCCTGGGAAAGGGAGGAGGAAAGGTGGTGTTGTAATGAGGGGGTTTTTTTGTTTCCACTACCTGAATTAATAATTAAATACTTAATAGGCAATAATTGCAGTTAATTTTCCCCAAGCAGAGTCTGTTGTGCTCATAATGGCAAGCAGTAAGCAACAACTATTTCCTTAACCCATGAGCTCTCCTTCCTGTTCTTCCCATTTTCTCCCCTGTGCCACTGAGAGGGAAGCAAGCAAGCGAGTGTCTGACAAGGAGCTTGGCTGTTTGCCACCATGGCAGCCAAGGAAGAAACAAACACCTACTCCCCTCAAAAATGTACTTTTTTAGGGTGACCTTTTCATGCAGAAGTATTAAACAAACTGTTTCTTGAATATATTTACAGCTCATACAATTTATCTTTGGGAACATGGCATGTGTACCTTCAAAATGCACACACAATATTTTCCCCCAATACATATGGCAAAAACAGTGTATTAAGAAAATAAAAAGTTATTTTCAGTAATGTTTGGAATTCTTTCTATAGCCCTGAACATAGCTATCAAGAGGCCACACATGCTGTGATCCCAGTTGCTATACTAACTGCAGTATGGATTTTCAAGAGACATGAAACCACTTTTCAGAAATTAAGAATTGTTTCCAATTTCTCATCTGTTATTGAAAAGCCCTTATTTTGCTATAAATTTCGGTGAAGTTACACGCATATTGTTAAAATGGATAATAAAATGCTATTTTAAATTACTTAAAACAGAATTTTTGACTTGGCTATTATTGAAGAAGTAGGAAAAATATGAATAATCCAACAACAACAAAGCTACAGGATAGTGGTAAAAAGTTCATGCATCACACATTGCCAGCAACCTTTTGATGTCTTCCAGTCTATGATGGATCAACGAAACAAGGAAATTATGCAAATTCTCTTGCGTTTTTCTGCTATGTTTACACACTATCATTCCCAGTATGTTCCCAGTAGATACAGCAACAAGAATAAGCTTGTGCAGCTAAATGAACAGATTATTTATTTGTATCTTATACTTCTGCCTTTTGTAAGTCATTTTGCTTTGCATCATGAGAACTATCAACTCTCCCACACCTAGCAAAGGAAAGAAACCTCTGCATCAAAGTTAAATGCTGCTGGGAACACTCCTCAGAGCTCAGCATCATGAGTGCACAAGAAAATAGAAAGTTGCTGCAGGATACTGCAAGACTGTTCCTCACTCAGTGTTTTATTCTGCAACGATGCTGCTTCTTCATTGGCTTAGTTTGGAGGACAAGTAATATTGCAAAAACACACAGTAACACCCTATTTTTTTTAGGTGCAGTGCATGCAAAACAAATTGTCTTTCACTATACAGAGTATTCTTTTCAAGGCCTGGAGAGTCTTAAGAGTTACATGGATTACAAAAAAAAAAAAAAAAAAAAAAAAAAGAGCACAAAAGATATAAGTACTTCTGGAGACAGTTGCTTCTAATTGACTGACGGCAAAGTAACTGCCTGTTTAGTTACCACCAAGATGCACAGGAATTAAAGTGCCCTGCCAAGTTACCACACTTCCACATGTAGAAGAAAGTAGAGCACAATCTGGGACTTTGCTATCAGTCAGGTGTCAACTGGATATCCCTAAATGCCAGTGCTCAAATACAGCACTGAATGATTCGGTACCAGAAGTGCAATGGGTTAACCTTGGCCAGTAGCTAGGCACCTACCCAGCCCCTCTCTCACTTCCCCTCAACAGGGAGGCAGGGACAAATAAGATTAAAAAGGTCATCAAAATGCAATGATAGAATCATTTTGGTTGGAAAAGACCTCCGAGACCCTCAAGTCCCACCATTAACCCAGGACTTCCAAATCCATCACTAAGCCATGTCCCTAAGCACTACACACCTACGCCATTTTTGAACTCTTCTAAGGATGCCAATTCCACCACTTCTTTAGGCAGCCTCTTCCAATGCTTGACCACCCTTTCAATGAAGAAATTGTTCCTAATATCCAAACTAAACCTCCCCAGGCAACCTGGGGCCATTTCCTCACTAGTCATCTGGGAGAAGAGACCCCCACCTGTCCACAACCCCCTTTCAGGCAGCTGTAGTGAGCAATAAGGTCCCCCAAGTCTCCTCTTCTCCAGGCTGAACAACTCCAGTTCCCTCAGCTGCTCCTCATAAGACTTTTGCTCCAGACCCTTTACCAGCTTCACGGCCCTTCTCTGGGCCTTCCAGACCTCTATGTCCCTCTTGTAGTGAGGGGCCCAAACCTGAACACATATTCAAGATGCGGCCTCACCAGTGCTGAGTAACAGGGGGACAACCACTTACCCTGTCCTGGTGGCCACACTGTAAATGATACAAGCCAGGATGCTCTTGGCCTTTTTGGCCACCTGGGCAGACTGCTGGCTCATGTCCAGCTGGCCATCAACCAGCACTGCCAGGTCCTTTTTAGCCAGGCAGCTTTCCACCCACTCTCCCCCAAGCCTATAGCATTGCATGGGGTCGCTGTGACCCAAGTGCAGGACCCAGCTCCTCTTTGTTCAACCTCATACGATTGGCCTCTGCCCATCAGTCCAGCCTGTCCAGATCCCTCTGCAGAGCCAGCCTGCCCTCAAGCAGATCAACACTCCCACCCACAACTTGGTGTCATCTTACTGAGGGTGCCTTTGATCCCCTCATCCAGATCATTGATAAAGATACTAAACATGACTAGCCCCAGTACTAAGCCCTGGGGAACAGGGAAAGATAAATACAGGGAGATCACTTACCAATTACCATCACTGGTGAAACAGACTTGGGGAAAATGGATCTATTGCAAATGAAAATAGATTTGGATAATAAGAAGACGACAAAAATTAAAGCACTTCCTCATCCTACTTTTTCCCATGCTCAACTTCACTCCCAGTTCCTTGACCTCTCCCCCTCACCCCCAGGTGGCACAAGCAGAATTGGGAATGACTGTTACAGTCATTACAACTCTTTTCTACAGCACCTTCTTCCTTAGACTTTTCCCCTGCTCCATCGTGGGTTCTTCAGAGGCTGCAGTTCCTTCAGGAAATATCCAGCTGCTCCGATGTGGGGTCTTCCATGGGCTGCGATATGACTACCTGCTACAGAGTGTTTTCTTCCATGAGCTGCAGGGGAACACCTGCTCCACTGTGGCCTTCTCCTTGTGCTGCAGGGAAATGACTGCTATGGTGCGTGAGGCACCTCTTCCTTCTCCTCTGACTTTGTTGTTCATCCTGCTGTTTCTCGCTCCTCCTGTGAGTGTCCAGCATTTTTGCTCTTCCTTAAATAGAGGCACCGCAAACCTCACTGATGTGCTCCACTTTGGCCTGTTGCAGAGCTGGCTGTGTCTAAGGCAGCCAGCCCCTGACCTCTCCTCAAAGATGCCAGCTACCAAAATTTGCCATGTAAACCCATGTAAACTGGAAAGGCCAGCCCTGAGTATTTTGGGCGTACTCCAGATACGGCCTACAGATACTGCAGAGAAGTAAGAAGCTTTCTTATATGAAGATTATCCAGACATCTTCAGCGAGAGAATCTTTCTTCAATATTGAGCTAGCACTTAGCTTGGATCTGCTCAGTGGAAAAAAATACTTCTAGTGACCTGGAAAATAAAGCTGACTCCTTCCTCTGAACTTAAGCCCAAGAATCATTGCCCTAGCAAATGAACAAAGACTGTTTGGCTATTTAGATCATTCATTTTAAAGACAACTACGGTAAACACAAAATACCTGCCTAAACAGAAAATTTATCTGAAATATTTATATTTACATCATGATCTGCTTCACAGGATTTGAATTAAAAAGATTGATTTTGAGGATCTATCAGAGTCACATACAAATTTGAACTTCCTACTCTACTATAGTTCATTTGGAAATTTTAACAGGAATTGCAAATAGCAAATAAAGAGCTGCATGGTCAATTAAAAGACACTTCTTAGAAGGGAACCATGATATAGCCTTTATGAGTCTCCAGACTGAGGTATGCTATGTTAGACACAGACTAATGTATTTTTTAAATAATGCAATTAGAAAGTTTCACAATTCCCTACTATAGGTACGTAGCACTTCAATATATCCAAGCTTTCTTAGGAAAAGGACAGAAGTGAGGGGCAGGTAGAATAATGATACATAGACCCTGACAACAGCTAGTTGAAAGAACTTTTCATGAATCATTGCACACAACAAATACAAGCAGGCTGACTTTTTCCATGTTGATCCTATTTGCTTGTGTTGCTACTACCACAGTGGAAAGCTAAGAGAGCTCGAACCCAATGTGTTCATGGGAAATAGGAAGTGCAACACTGCTTCCCTAGTAGGCAACAGACGATGGCTCAAAACCTTTCTCCACCTATAGTTTCATTTCCATACTTCCTCTCATTTCAGTAGCTCTAAACTTTACAGCGAGACTAGGATCTAACATCTGCAAAGCGCTCCAGCAAACACGGCCATGCATGTTCTGAGAATCTACAGTATCTTACAGAGCATACAAGTTTTACATAGTAAACTATGTATGCTGAGTGAGTTCAGCCTCAGATGTTTTGCTGAAGACATGCAATTCTAAACTTGCTGTTAAAGCTTCACTGTAAGAAGAATTCAAACGATATAAAAAGAGGGTTTAATACCTCAATCTCTCTAAGTTTTTCTTGGACAAAAGATTAATGGATTTTCAAATACCTCAGGGTGGCAGCAGAATTTTCTTCCCATCCCTGCCTTGCTCACCCTCTGCCTTCCCTTTAATTCACTGGGCTCAGCAAGGCCCAAAACTTGTCTTTGGGGACTTGGCTCCTGCATGGACATTTTAAACTAATTGTTCTTTATAACCACTTGCTGAAGTAAGCAACAGGCTATATTGCTGATATCAGGAGAGTACTTTTTATTGCTCTTGCAAAAGAATCATGCTTCACCCTGGCCAACTATAAATCTCTAAAATTTGTAATCCATTCAGAGCAGAGAAATGTGGAAACACAACTCAGGATTTAATCTGTACAAGGTATTTGCTAAATGCAGGCATTAACTGGTTTCTGCTGATCACACAGAATAAAAGTGGGAATTCCACAATTTCTTAATACTTCTGCTGTCAAAGAGAAAGGATGCTGAAAATTTGATCTAGAACAGGTGTATTTAGCAAGGTAAATCTATGTCAGAGTTCCCACCCTCAAAGGATACATCATCTAATAAAGACCACATCATTAAGCACAAACACATGAAATCTGCTTTCATTCTGACCAATACATTATTGTCTTTTAAAAAACTTTTAACTTTTTTAGTATGGTATGTGACACACAGGTAAACTTTTCCCTTTGCTCTGCAGTATTTTCGGATTAAAATGGACCCTTGTATCTGTAAGAGACAAACGCTGCTTTTGCCACTGTCAGTTGCACGCGACAGTAACAACCCTACCTGAAAATTGCTGCTAATCCAAATAAAGTTCAAAGTCCAAACCACTCTCGTGATTATACTGTTATCAGTTCTGGATAGCAATTCCTTGAAGCAAAGAAATTATTTCCTTTTTTGTAAATGATAATGAGACAGAATTTATTTTTCTTTTTCTAGCTTTAACCTCAATTAAGAAAGTTGCACTGAACTGTAATGATTAATTTATATTCTTTAAAATTAATTTATATTTAATGAATTTAAATTACTAAATTTCCACGAAGTATGGAAGTTTCCTCCCAAATTAATCTTTCTATCATTCTAACCAGCCTGTATTTAAAGATTCAAATTGTCCAAGGGAAGACACAGACAGAATGATCTTTGCTCTCTGAAATTCCATTATCTTTCTCTTTCCTCAGAAGGCTTCTTAACAGCCATTTTTCAACAACATTTTAAACTACTGTTACCTGTGACAGCCACAGGTGAGCTGACTTAGATTCAGTATTCTAAAGCTGAAAAATTCCAAATTATCTAATACAGGCACTCAGGAGTAATAACATTTATCTGCTAACCCAATATGAAAAATGTTTCTAGAAAGAATGTGTTGGTGCTTTTGTTTTGTTTTAACAGTTCTCTAACCATTTTCTTGGTGTTTAAGGGAAAATGTATGGGTTTTCTAACTGTTAAGTGGATGCAACACCAATTTTCCTTCAACCTTATTTTAATAACACAGAATAATATCCCCCCCCTCCGATTAATTACTAATTTGGGAAGACAAAACATACAGATACTTGATACAGACACATACTTATGTTTTTAAGGCAATAAGACATAACATGGTAATAAATAACAGCAAAACACAGATAATCAGATATAGAAATTTACCTTGCTGAGTATTCTGTTCTTGAGTTCGATTCACAGTGAGGTCTAGAGGGCTATCCTGCTCTTCCTGAAGGGAGTTTTCAGTTTGGTTCATTTGGATACTTTTACATATCAGACTTGGTTCAAATGATGAACCATTTCTGTTCTCTTGAATTTTGCTACTTTTTGAAATGTACTCAATTGCAAACTGACGGATCATTTTTTTCATTAATTCCTGAGCAACTAGGGGAATGTTAGGATCACAGTTCTGAGGAAGATCTAGGAATAAAAAAACAACACAGGCAACAGATGTATTAAAAACCCCAATTATTTTTCTTTATATAAATACTTCTTATAAGCACAATAAGTGTGTGTAGTAAGTACACATGTAACAAACATTAATTCAGATATCTACTAAGTTTCTCTTATGAGCATTCCTACTGGAGGTCACTTAGAAGGACATGTTTAGCACACATCAGTAATTTTTACCTTATTCCTCTGTCACAGCAGGCAAGTAAAATTATGTGGATAGATAAATACTACAGGTATGCGAGTCAGCATCTGTATTTATTGTTTTTAAGTTGAACTCTCATTTGCTGACTCTTCATTTTCAGTTTTGAAATAGTTTTGAATAAAAACAGTGGAAGTTAAAGCTATGAATTAATACATAAATAAGTTACTTTCAAAGAACCATAACAAAAATAATTAATTTTGAAGTGCAGTTCTATAGATTAATCATTTTCATAACATAGAACATAGCTTCTGAGGAGCTCATGTTAAAAAAAAAAAGAAAAATTTGTTTCATCTATGTATTAGATTACAATCGCCATCATAGATGTAGGATTATAATGTTAAAACCAATATGACGCTACCTGGAATGTTTTACTACAATTTGTACAGGACAAGCAACTGAATTTTACAATAAAATTGTAAATTTTTTATTGTAAAATCTTACAGGATTTTCAGGACATTTCCAGGACATTTTCAAAGTGTTACCAAGGAAAACATTTGGCAAAAAAAGCTTTAGTTCCTATTCTAAATTTATGTACCTTATTTTTTGTCTGTGTATGTAACAGTCCCATGGAAAGAAGTATTTCATTTTAGATCCAATAAAAGAATCAAACATGAGACACCTATGACTTTTTCTAGCTGACAGACAACATTAAAATAATTAAAACTTCTTATTAACAAGCATAGATGAAACTACACTTGTGAATCACTGAAAGGAATCCTAATAGAAGTACCAGAAAGATCAACAAAATACATATGTGTAACTTCACATAAATAACAATGCAATTAAGACACTCAAAGTAAGCTGCGTTACTCGTCAATGCATTACTTGATTTCACAAGAGAAGCACAACTGCCTATATTCAAGGATCTATGTTCTTCCTTCAAGTGGCAATACTGGTACTCATTTTACTATCCCACCCTTCCTTCTTCAACTCTGCACACACAAATAAAAATACCCTTTTTAATGTTTTAACCACTGCCCATCCTTGAGTTCATAGGTAATAAGTGAAACAGTTTTCATCAAGAAAGGACAGGGATTTAAATTGAGTGTGAATGTGATATGAAGAACTAGCTTATAGGTCAGCCTTGATTGCCTGAAAGAAACACTAAAGGATATGGTGGCAGTTACTAGAATACTTAAATTAGTCTGAAACAGATAAGACAAATAATAAATTGAGTTTTGTTTTCATAGAAGTGGAGAAACTGAAAGGAGTGGATCAGGTAGGTTTGCATGCAAAGTGTAAATTTCCTTATAGGTAGCTTGGAGGATCACACAGCATATTATTCAATCATTTTATGCCAATGAAGCTTTAACCATCTACTAGGAAGAGAGTGGCCACTGAAACAGATCAAAGAATGCTGCTCCAGTTTAGGATGAATGCACAGATTTTGTTTGTTTGTTTCAGGTTTATTCAAAACATATCCATTTTGAGAATTCATTTTCAGAGTATTGCAAGAGTTACAAACATGCACTCTGCTGTGCATGCGATCTGCTGTGTAAAGCATATGAGAGGGAATCTGACTAGATGCTTCTTGTTATTACCTTCTGGTTGGTACTTTATAATACTTATAATGCTTTATGAGGTAAGGTAAAGCTTCAGCATTTTCAAAGACTGAGTATATGCTATACATCTTGGCTTCAACAAACCTTATCCAAGGCATGACAAAACAAGTCTGCTTATGGTTGAAGCACTATCTTCTGACAATCTCTCAACAAGATCTCTAACAAAATTTCTAAAATTGATAAGAATTTCTAGAAGAGGTATGAGGTGAAATTCTAAATGATGGGGGATACCTACAAAGAAAAAGATCTCTCCCTATCATGTAGCACCCAGGCACAGGTATTTGTTTATTGGCATTTTCCAATTCCTAAATAAAGAGTCCAATAAATGTTCAACTGGAATTTTATTATCCTAGAAACATACTTAAAAGGAAAGAAAAAAAATTCAGCAGAAGATATTGAAGCAGTAGGGCAACATGCGTAAAAATGCTAATCTACATACAAAAAAATAACAAAAATGAGGAAAGTTAAGAGATGGAATTGAAAAACTGAATTATGTAGGAACTAAAGTGTCTGCATGACAGGGGAATCTTAGCTCTAGACAATGAAAGCTACTGATCAATAGTTTAGTTTAAAAAATCCCAAACACCAAAAAACCAAACAAACACCAAAAAACATACCCAAACACAAGCAAACAGAAATCTGACAACCATTTCATACAAAATGAAATAGACAGAACATCACCAACACTAAATAGCCTACCAAATAACTGGTCTAGAAGGACCCTGCTTATATAGACAAATTAGTTTGTTGCATGTACCCAAGAAAAACTTCTTTGGAGATTTTTGGAGAAAAGGTGATCATGAGTGCAAATGGGAAAGATTAGTTATTTTACAACCTGGCATGGTCTGTGCCTTTAAAAAGCAAAAGATCATAAAACACAGGGGACGCCTACCATTAGCTGAAAAACACAACAGCCTGGAATAAATTCCTGCTTATTAATCACCACTCCCAGCATCAATTATTATAGAACTGCCAGGTTTCTATTGCTTTTTTATTCCATTTTAGACAATTCACACTGTTAATATTCAAGACTATTTGCATTCAGACACTTGCAGGAGAAGCCTTCTTTTCCACTAGAAGCAAAGTCATCTTTTGACCTATGTGGAAAAACAAAGGATTTATTTTTTTGCTCGTACATTTTCTTTAGTATTAGTTTTATTTCTTTTCTAATAATTTCCAAATACTCCCTATAGAAGAATAAATACAGGAAAAATTCTTGTCTATTCAACTGCTACAGCTACTGGCAGTTTACAGGTTTAAAGTTAATTTACTCTAGAAAGGTATTACTTGGAGCAGTGGGGAGCATTTCAGAGCATATAATCTAGAAGATGTGCTCCAGGGGTGCATCTGAGGTGTTCTGGCTGCTAATGCATACTCAAGCTATGGGGCTAGGCCACAGTTAGTCTAAGCTTAACTGCCATAAATGCAAATAGCGTCAGTATCACATTGACTGTTCTGTTGTGTAAGTCACAGAATTGTAGTCCATGTTGGAAGGACCTTGGGATGTCCCTAGTAACGGCCTGCTCAAAGCAGGGAAGACTGAGATCAAATCAGGTTGCTCTGGGGTTTATCCAGTTAGGTCTTGAATACTTCCATGGATGGAGACTGTACAGCCTCTCTGGGTAGCCTGTTCCACTGCTTGCCTGTCCTCATTTTTCCTTATGTAAAAAAGAGCCTCTCGTTTCAATTTGTCTGTAATATTCCATTGTCCTGCTGTGCACCACTGTAAAGAGTTTGACCCTGTCTTCTCAGTAACCTCCTCAGAGGTACTAGAAAGCCACTTTTGATCCATTCCTATTAATACTGCTTTGCTTCCTAACAGACAATGAAGCTGTGCATACATTACTTCTTCCTCATAATAGAAGTTATTTAGAGTATTTAAGTTCAAAATAATTTCCCACTGCTCTCCAAATGACATAGAACAGAAGCAAGAGAGATGTTAGATAATCAAAGGTATGAAGAAAAAGTTATATGGTTTCATATACTTGTTTTTGGTTTCACACACTGTACATTTGTGAAAGAAAGCAGACTTTTTAAGGCTAAATGCAACTTTGACATAATGTTTTATCAATACAAGACTCCCGAGTGATCACAATCGGGTACACGCACTTGAAGTGCATTACATAAAGTCTAATTACTTACATTCAATGGCTGTAAGTCCATATTTTTATTATAATGGTACAACAAAAACATGTAGATACCTGTAATTTTAAGTTCACAGTGGTAAAGTCTCACTAAACATAGGAAATTTGTAATTAGCTGTATAAAATTTTTAAATGCAACTTAATGTATTTTGGGGTAAGAGAAGTTAGGTCTCTGAGCTTAGTATCACTAGGAAATATTTCTTAATTATTATCAGCAGATGGCACCAGATATACTTTGTATGACCTAAAAAGTCTTTATTCTATGACATTTTATGTTTTATTCTAAGATTCCAGAAGTCATTATTATAGCCACTTACAAAGTTTAAAATCTACATGCCTACATCTGTCTAAACTTCTGTTTTTCATGTAGTTGATTTAAAACACAAGGCAGATGTATTTACTCCATGGATCATGTATGTATCTACATACTACTTCAAACCCAGCAGAAGAGTCTCTTAAGGATTTGGAGTAAAAGGCAGCTCTGATATTCCTCTAGTTTCTCTCTCAGATCAGATCTACCGATATTAGGATAAGAAAAAGCTAAATGATACATTTGTGTGATGTAAACTGCTATTTTCTGCTTCTAATTGTCAAGATTGTCAAGACAGTAGTAAAAATTATGTGTAATTATGACTAATTGCAATGATTTATTGTAATTCAAAGCTCACATTTAGGATTAAGTCCTCAATTTATGTACTGCACCACCCTGTAACTATTAAAATTCTTGTTCTTAAGTATTCTGTACATTAACACTATGTGTGTTCATTAGACTGCAATGCACAAAATAATGACCGATTTAACTGATAGTTCACATGTGCACAAGCAGGACAATGAACCAAGAGTTAAAAGTTCCCAAAATAGTGTTCACAGTAGTGCTCTATTTCTTGAAAAACCAGTATTTTTTCACTAAAAAGTCAAAATAGCGACTTAATTTCTCTTCTGATACAACACCAAAAGGCAGTGGAAATCAGCAGGAAACCACAACCCCTTTGTACATTATAACCCTGTTGTGCGAGTAGTAGAATTAAGAACACCTAGTTACTTATCACTGTGTTGCCTGTTTTCACTCCAGATCTCCCCTTTTCAAAAAAAGCCCACATTTTCTAGAATGACCCAACCTCAACATCCAAACTGTCCCAGCAATATTCTTAGCTCTACCCATAAATTTGTCCAACTCACCATCAGATCACCAGCAAGTTAAAAACAGAATATGGTAATTTATTCTGAGCCATGTAACACGATTAGTTTAACTTAACTGATCAACCAAAAGAATAAGGGCCAAGTTCACTCTAGTCTTGTGTTCTTATAAACATTCAACGTTTTTCCTTCCTCTGCTTGGATGGTAATTTTCAATACTCTACATACAGTCATATCTCTAAGGATTTTCTTAAATGTAGTTGTAAATGACCAAAAAATCCGGAAGTCAGTGAAGACAGTAACACTGGTGGGCAGTCAACACAACAAGTATGTTTTACTTGCTTAAGAGAGCAGCTGAAATGCCGCTAAACATTCTTTCCCGATTGCCTTGAGGAAGACTTTCATAGAAGTTTTGAAGCACAAGCTGTGACAGAGTTCTCAGTTCTTACAGAAAACCTTTCAGACTTTGAAAGAACAAATTAGATTTCTTAAAATTATTAATAAAAAGGAAACTGCAGGTGTATTGGATCAAGTAGTGTGTACATCTCAAAACTACACCTCAGAAAGTAACACTTGTTTGTAGTCTGACATTATGTGTGCAAAATTACATTTTCACAGGTTTGCCAACTTCTATATACACCATGCAAGAAGCATAACCAGCTCATGACATTTATGAATCTGAGCTATAATCAAGCAAAGAACAGAAGAACTCAGAGAGTTAAATGCAGGTATACAGTGTGGTGTAAGAAAGCCCTAGTTAGGAATGGAAATATTTCAGAACACAGGACAGATACCTAGAAACTAGGAATAACTTCAAAAAACTTCCAGGGAAATTATTTTGGTATGGAAAACACAGCACTAAAGATACTTGACTGAGCTGCCCAGAGAATCTGGAAGATTCAAGTAATCTTGACCATTTTCTCCCCTTTTGTGGCTCCATTCCTTAATTTCTACAAAAGCTTTTCAGGTCTCTGTCTT
Organism: Falco rusticolus; assembly: GCF_015220075.1. NCBI lineage: Eukaryota > Metazoa > Chordata > Aves > Falconiformes > Falconidae > Falco > Falco rusticolus. Next base: position 92,471,496 of record NC_051187.1, read on the forward strand.
TATCTGGTTGGTCTTGTCCTGAAGATAGAACCTGATTCAGAGCCCTGAATATATTTAAATGACTTTTTTGTTTGTTTGTTTAAAGAGGTCACAATCTGCACGGAAAAAAAGCTTCCAAGAACGCAAAATGAGGATCATGGCAACCCAGAAAGTTAATAATCCATGATTGAAATGTCTGATCGAGCTCTTAAATAGCTATGGTCCTGCCACATGCCACATTCTATAATACTCATAGTAACAAACAAAAAAAGACTAATATGTATTTTCTAAAGCACATTACAGTTTTTCTTCTTAACTGCTTCTTTGACAAAAGAAAATTGATGTTTTTTAATGTTATTTAAGTGGAAAAGTATCACAGTCTACTCTGCTTACAACACCAAATGGCTAAAGAGATGTCACACTTAGGAAGAAAGCATCTGAGTTTCAGATATATTGTTTAATGGAAACTATCAGTGTTTAATGACAAAAATTACTTTACCGAGGTGTCTGCCGAGGATAGGCCTTTCCTACAGACATAGTGAAGACAAGTTCCTAATATGAAGATTTTATTACTTATAGCCTCTCGCGTTTACCCAGCCTGGTTGTAATTCTATCATCCTCGTAAAAGAAAAGAGGAATCATCTTCATCTGATATTCTGCAGACAGATCCTCATCTATGAATGCCTGAGTGCTGTATGTTGTAGACAATGATATAACCTGGTTGCATATTTTGAGATCTGAGGTAGTTTCCCAATGTAAAAAACACCTCACACACATACACAAACAACCACACCACACACATAAAAAGCCCCCAACAACAAAAAAATCTTCAAATTAAAAAATCCAGCCATATACTATTTTTTAATTATTTACTAATAATTAATAACAATCTAAAATAGAAGGATAATGAGAACAATAAACACAACTCTCAAATTTGCTCACTAGTTTTAGAAGTTGTTCACAGAGACCCTAAATTAAACTGTGCTAGGTACAATATTAAGAGATAATATATAGCCTTGAGGAGTTTGCAATCAAAACAAGTGAAACAAGTGCTACTTCCATTTTAAAGACAGTCAACCACGAATTCCACTATTTTTTTTTTTTTTTTGACAACAAAAGGGCATCTGTTTTACTACCAGGTATAGTAACTGTTCCTTAGCTAAACAATTACTTGATTTTTTAAATTCCTTTTTTCCTAAGTTGATAACTGATCTCAAAAACCTTCAAAAATTCAGAAAGCAGATTTGGAATTTTCCTGGTAAAAGTCTTCATCTTCTTCCTACAAAGCCAAGATAATTACTTAAACGCCTCACAAACTGGTTTCACGTGCCCTTTGCAGATACAAAGTTTTTTTTCCTTTCAACTTCCCATAATTTGAACAACTTAAGAGACTGCTGGAACCTGAACTGAAGCAGTATTCTTAGAAAACTCTCCAGCAAAATACCTCTTCTTACCCAGGAATACACAAGTCCTTTAGAGAATCACAGTAACAATCAGTAAAGGCTTTATTTTTGTTTTTAAATAGACAAAACCTTTTTAACCCAGCATTACTGATCTGGCAGCTCAAAAAACCTAAGGAAGATGCTAAAAGCCAAGAGCTCATTGTGAAAAACTTCACAGAAGTCACTCACTCTGGTAAGTTGAGGTCATGCCAAGTTTCACTTCTCCCATGATAAAAGTTCCTCTCAAGGAGTATCAAAAAACAGCATCTCCAGCAGAAGCATAAAGCAAGTGCATGTTGAAAAACATTGTACATCAAGACCAAGAAAAGATCTGAGAAAGTAGAAATTTGAAGGAATTAAAATACCTGCCCAGGGAGATATCATTCAACTAGGCCTAAGATAAAAATATAAGAATTTCAGAAATAATGAGGTGCAGCTTCAGTGGACATATTATTTCAAATGGAAAATAGTTGGTTTTAATGAAAGCCAGGGAATGAAGATGGACTCCAAATGCTGTTGAACTCCATTTAAAGTTCTTTGAAGTCCAAAGCAAAACATAGGCTGAACAGACAGATGTCCCATACAGAAAAAGATTCCACCCACTCCAGGTTCAAGGACATAGTAATCTCTTACTGCTACAGCAGGTAAAGGGGAGAAAATTTCATTTTCTTCACCCATCTATGTGAAGGAAAAGAATGTGCCTGACACTAATTCTTTGTTAGAGCAAGAGAGGGTTGTCACCCTAATCATACTCAGCTATTTCAATACCCAAGTACACCTACCAAATCCAAGAAAAATCTGTGAAAGTTGTAGTTACTGTGGAGAGCTGCATTCACATTATTACACAGAAATTTAAGGAAGAAAATGAGGATTTTTGCTGCTGTTGATAGTGACTAGTTAAGTAACTTGCATGAACCAAGCTGACTTGGCAGTCACTCATGTACTGCTATAACTTGCTGAGTGCCAAAGAACAAGGATAGTAAAAGAATTAATGAGCTACTAAATACTATATTTTGACAAGAATTTTCAGCTTCTGACTTGAATGTATTTGAAGTAACAGCTTTTGTGCAAGATCCCAAATTCCATTTTGTAATCTGTAAGACACATTCTCTCACCTAAAATGGTCTTCCTGCTGAAACTCAGAAGTGAAAGTTTAGGAACAGAAAACATTTAAAATTCCAGAAAATGTCTTCATGCCAACATCAGGTGCCAAAGTAGCAGCTCATGGTAAACAACCCAATAAAATATAATGAACAGGGATTCAAGAGAATAACACACAATATAATAGGACTAACAGCAACAGCAAGTAGGAAGAATAGCGCTTCATTTGGTGATTCAAGTAAGTGAAGAAAAAGATTAAGGAAACCAAAGGAACAACAGAAGGAAAACAGCATTCAGTAGGCAAACAGAAAACTACTTAGAGAATCAAAATCTCCACTAAATCATTTGATTCTTCTAGATTTGTGTTATATCTCTTAATATAAAAGACACGCTTTTATTACCTTTCTTTCGAAAGAGTGCATTTAGATAGTTTTCTGCTTGGCATTCAATCTTATCAGTGTTGGACTGGCCCTGAGATGACAGTTCCTCTGTAGGCGTTGACTGTGAAGAACCGATAACTGATGCACGATCCTAGAAGACATACAAAGATTATAACATCTCCATCAGAAGTTAGTCTACTAGTAGTACAAGATACAGTTAAATTACTGAGCTACTGAGTCAAGAAGAACCACTAAAGATATCTACTATAAAGCCAAACCACCTCACTCCCTCTCATAGCCAAACTCCCTTAAGTCAAAATGCAGTATTAACCTATCTGCAAAATCCAGTTCTCTGATTCTTACTTTCATACCAAAGACTGGGTGTTGGGGAGTCATGCTTGATATCATGTTCATACTTACACTGACTGTTTCTTTGTGTAAGTTACAAAAGGAACATTTCTCATCCATAGACCAGTCAGTCAGCTCTTCTGGCTCACAGTCTTAAAAAAAGAGAGAGCGCTAGATGTTTTAAACAAGTACAAATAGATTTTGAGAACAAAATACACATCCTATAGTTCTCTTAAATAAATTTCATCATAATCTAATACGCATTTATTAGTACAATGTAGTCAGTAGTATTCAATTCTCCCAAAATTTCCAAGTCTTATCCGGCTCACATGGCTCAGCTTGCAAACATCAGAACGCACTTTTCTTAAAAGGAAAGGTAAACTCGTACATTTAAATTGATTACCTATCACAGTTACTGGAGACATCTGAATATTGTAGATAAAGTTCTGAATTCCAGTCATCATTGCTTTCAATTTTGTAGTAAACTAAGCTAGGAGTTAAGATATGGACTTCTCACCATCTAAGCTACAAGTGTTGTACTTCAAAATATTTTCATTTATTTGATACCATGTAAACCAAACCCCTATATTCACTTGTAGCACTTATTTAGAAAACTTTGAAGTAACTTTATATTTTACCAGAAGATGATGTACTTTGGTCTTAAGGGAATATAGGACTTGAACTGATCACCCATATCAAGTCCAGTCTTCTACTGAATGGAGACACGCCATCTATTCCCTTGAAACAAGTTACTAAATTCCATTTCAAGAGTTAAGAGGTTTCAACCACATACTCCTCCTCTTCCCAGATCACCAACTGCTTTAAAGCTTTTTCAAACCAACTGTGCTAACAGTTAAAATTAACCTTCTAATTTCTCATTTGGATTTACTCAGGGCAAATCATTCCAGTTTGCTTTTGTGGCAACATTGTTCTTATCCCCATGAACACTAACTGTTTACAGAGAATATTGTTACCCTGCCTTTACACTTCACTAAGCTAATCTAGCCCACCTGGTTTTCTCTAATGACATTCAACCCCATCTTTTCTGTACCATTCTCACCTGAACACCTGTTTCTTGAACACAGGTGACCAAGATGTCAAGATGATACCTTTCTTTTACATTTGCACCAGACTTACTTAAACTGTAAACAGTACTTTTCCTACAGTATCCTGGTTCTGTCATCATGTCATGATCATCATGAGTCAATCATCGCTGCAGCATTTTGGCAGGTGAATATGAACCTGGTTACCTACAACACCAAGGTCCTCTCTATCCTGTTCATGTGCTGACAACCTAGACAACTTCCCCCCCACCCCTTATGAATTACCAATTATGGTTCCTCCTTTTCCCCGTGCCATTAAGTCACAACCATAGTTCTGGTAGGCAGGTTCTTGAGATTATCTGCTTTCAATAACACACTGCGGTAGTTGACCTCAGCTGGCTGCTACCACTACCCAGTCACACTCTTGCACCCCCATCAACAGAGCGGGCTGGGGAAATAAGATGGGAAAACTTGTGGGTCAAGGTAAAGACAGGGAGATCACTTACCAGTTACTGTCACAGGTGAGCCAGGCTCAACTTGAGGGAAGTTATTTATTACCAACAAAAATAGATTTGCATATTGGGAAAGGCAGAACTAAAATCACCTTACCACCTCTTCTTGCCAGGCTTCAACCTCACCCTTCATTCCTGACTCTTCTACCTCCTCCCCCACCCCAAACAACAGGAAGAGAACAAGGAAAAGGGGCTCTCAAGTTCACAACAGTTCCTCTCTGCTGCTCCTTCCTCCTCACATTTTCCCCCTGCTCTAGAGTGGGGCCTTTCCCATGGGTGACAAGCATTCATGAACTGCTCCAGCGTGGGTACTTCCCACAGCTGCAGGTCTTCACAAACTGATCATGTGTGTCTTTTCCACAGGGCACAGTCCTTCAGGGAAAGACTGTTCCACAGGTCCACAGTTCCTGCCAGAAAACCTGCTCCTGCAGGGGCTCCTCTCCATGGGCTGTGACTCCTGCCAGGAGCCTGCTCTCCCTGGGCTGTAGCTTTCTTCAGGGCATCTTCACCTGCTCCAGTGTGGGGTCCTCCATGGGCTGTAGTGTGGATATCTGTTCCAATGTGATCCTCCATGGGCTGCAGGTGAAGCTCTGCTCTGTGCCTGAAGCACCTCCTCTCCCCTCTTCCTTCTCCAACCTCGATGTTTTCAGGGTTGTTTCCCACACCTTCCTTCCACCCCAAACCACTGAGCTTTTTCTTTCTTAAAAATATACTATCACAAAGGCACCATCCAAAATAAAATGAATCTGAAAAAATTAGGTTCTTAAGTTGAGTGCAAATATAAGCCAAGTAACTCTGTTATTATTTAAATGTAGTTTGCTGAGCTCTAAAATACTAATTCAAAGCAGAATTCTGTATTAGCAATGTATTATATGCTTCCAGGGATGCAAACCAGCAGTTTTGACAGGTTGACAGCTGATTATCAAAAACAGATACAAGATTTTTCTTAACCGGACAGTAACAGAGGATAATGAGTTATTTTTCTGAATTAATCTAGCTGTCCCAGCCTGTTAAAACCATTCCTTTCAGATGTCCATAGATGAAAAAACCCACACTACTTTTTCTGCTGGCTGACAGCCAGCTGAATATGAGCCAGCAGTGTGCCCGGGAGGCCAAAAAGGCCAGGAGCATCCTGGCTTGTATCAGAAACAGTGTGGCCAGCAGGACCAGGGCAACGATCATCCCCCTGTACTCAGCCCTGGTCAGGCCTCACATCAAATCCTGTGTTCAGCTTTGGGCCCCTCACTTCAAGAAAGACATGAAGGTGCTGGAGCGTGTCCAGAGATGGGCAAAGAGGCTGCTGAGGGGTCTGGAGCAAAAGTCTTATGGGGACCAGCTGAGGGAACTGAGTTTGTTTAGCCTGGAGAAGAGGAGACTCAGAGCTTATCGCTCTCTACAAGTCCCTGAAAGCAGGCTGTGGACAGGTGGGGATCAGTCTCTTCTCCCAGATAACTAATGACAGGACCAGAGGAAACGGCCTCAAGTTGTGCCAGGGAAAGCTGAGACTGGACATTAGGAAGTAGGTCTTCACTGAAAGGGTGGTCAAGCATTGGAAGAGGCTGCCCAGGGAGGTGGTGGAATGACCATCCCTAGCAGTGTTTAAAAACCATGTAGGTGCAGTGCTTAGGAACATGGTTTATTGATGGACTTGGCAGTTCTACGTTAACAGCTGGACTAAATCTCAAAGGTCTTTTCCAGCCTAAATGATTATACGTTCATATTTTCAGTTTTCTTTGCAACTACAATAAACCTACTTATGAGTGTTGGGATTCTGCATGTAACTCCAACACAGGTTTTATATTTTCAGATAAACTCTTCTGCCTCGGAATCCTGGAGTTCCACTGTTAAAAGTCTAATTAGAGAGCAATCCTTGTGTGTCACGAAAAAAAGTAAACGTTGAGAAAGATCAGCTCAACATAACACTAAATTTATTCAAAGTAGTATGAACCATGTACAACATAGCACATTAAGTATGCCGATGAGCTAAGCAAAAGTGCCATCAAACAGCATGTATATACCAGATATATCAAATGCCAGTCTCGGGTCACCACCACAAGAAACATACCAAGACCAGTATTCGTTTTTAACTACATATAATCATGTTCTCAGAAAGATCAGAGGCACAGATGACACTTTAAGCAGCACAAACTTTCTCTTAGCTGCATTCAAGTTCAGATCATGATCATTTCTCCTCGCCACTTTATCCTGCTTAGTGTCAGCTGATGAAAGATGGGCTGACAACATTCAACACTAGCTGGCCCTTGAGAAAAAGTTGCTAAGACTGTGCAAAGAACATTTTAATATTACACACAGTACAGATTACTACTTGAAACCAAAATATTTTAGTACAAAGCTGTTAACCTATTTCCATTTTTTAAGAATAAGATGGTGAACTTTGACAAGAACTACTGCCTTTTTACGTTTAAGCCATTCTAATCTTTGTTTCCCCAGTCATGCCAAATTAAGCAAATACATACGGACATCTGTAGTACTGAACAGATTTCATGTTTACCTCTTTAATGGCTGAATTTAAGCTATTTCATATTTAGATTTACTAGACAATTATTTCACATTTTCTTTCCAGTATTTTCTGCATTATTAACATCCCAATAAACTTCCAAGCTATTTGTGACAATTCTGAACAAATCATTCCCTTCCTTTTCATATGGCACTACTGCTTCCTAATAAGTACATCACAGTATCTAAGGTGTTTATTGCATTCTTTCATCTTTTAATTTCATAGAAACTTGAACAATAATAGAGATTCAGGTTTCTAAAAATTTTTCACTCTATTACTTTATATATGAATAAATATTCCAGAACAACCTAAGGAAAAATAAAACATACCCTCAAACAAACCTTTCATCCTGTATAAAGGGGTTTTTTCCTGGCACAGAAAGAATAGTAAAGAGACCCGCTTTTCTCCCACAAGGCACTGTTTTTACTTTGTCTATAAGAGAACAGAACCCCAGCATATAATCCCAAGAAAGGAAACACACACACCAGATGATTAGAGGGAAATATTTTTAACAGTTTAGCTAAATATCCCTAAGTAAAGAATAACAATTTACATGTGAATCTACTTAGCTGAAAATGGGTAAAGCAAAGGATTAGGAAGCCCTAAGGATCCGATGACACCAGAAACCTTGAGCTCATTCTGAGCATGACTAAGGTCAGATGCCAAGATACAGAACCTGACACCTTCGCAACCAGAAGCTCCACTATCAAAGCTGTCAGGAAAAAAACTGGTGCTGAATAACAGAGATGAAGAGAACCATTTAAGCAAGCCCAAGCTAATCCTACATATACATCATAAAAATTTCAAGAAAATGAAAACCGTTTTGCCATCTTCAGGTAACTTATTATGAGTGCCTATTCCAGTTTAATTAGTTTGGCTTCTCAGTGAAATAATTTCTGAGGTTTAAAAGATATTTTCTTGGAAAAGTAAAATAACCTAGTAAAACTGAAGGTTTTAGAATAAAAAGAATACCTTTTACCATTTTTTATTAAAAATTATTATTCTCTCAAGAAACTTTGAGATAATACAATACAGTATTTTAACTAGAGATCAAATATTTTTTCAAGACAGAACTAAGGAGGAAACATCAGTTAATACACTCATGTTACATTTTATAAACATTATTAGGTTTTTTCCTATGTTACAAGCAATAGATAAACCCAACAATGTAAGAGAAAAAACACTACTGTAGTTAAGTGGCATATGTCTCAGCCAATTCTCACACAGTTCTGGATAAGAAAGCTGTATAATTTCTTGAAGTTTGTTCAAGGAAACATACACTCTTGCTAACGAGGCATAATGCTGCATGTTAACAGTACTGGTTCTGTGGTTATGACAAGAAAAACTGACACCTTAAAAGATGCTGTGATTTTAACATGTTGCTAAGAGTCTAAAAACTTGAGTTCTGGTTTTGATTCTACCAACTGTATAGTTTAACTAAGGGAAGTTATTTACTTTGTGTCTTAGTTTCAATATCTGTAAAGTGAAAAGTGGCACTCAAATCATGACAGTGGAAAGATTTATAACAAATTTTACTCAAGAGTTCTGAATTAATCTTCATAATGCTGATCAGACCTTGTATTAGAAATAGCCTTGCATCCTACACTATAAGGGCTACCTCTACTGTGTTTCTAGAAAACACAGAGATTTCAAATGGCATTACTGAAATTACAGATACTATTTCTATAAAAATGAACAAAAATAGTAAGGTAAGGTGGTCATCCCAAACTAACACATCATCTCTTCTGCAGTTGTTCCAGAAGTAAAATCAATTTTACAGATGTGTCAAACATGGAAACAGGATTTAACTGTTTAAAAATTCAGCCACACTACTTACAGATATTCTTACAAATTGGAAAAAAAAATCAGGTTTTTAAAACTTTACAGGTAAACATGAATTTAATTTGCAGGACAAAGTCACTGGGACATCAAATAGCAAAGGTCCTCTACAAGCAATGGAAATAGCAGGTCTTAAAAAAGTTACAAGAAATCTTCAACAGTTTAAGGCAAATAAGCTAAAACTTTTCTTGTAAGACCACTCAAATATATACATGCAGAACCTCTAGAGAAGCAATATAAAACCTTATTGTGTACTAGCAGGCTCCTTTAACTGTAACTCTTATATTCTGGTCATTAGCACAGTACCTTCTGCCTTCTTACACAAAAGAAAAAAACACACCAAAAAGTCCTGAATTTTCTTTCAATAGGTAAACCTTTTGATGCAAAAGAATAATAAAGCTTTGATCACTAATCAATATAAAGCCCAATACACAGCAACCATTGGAATTACAACCAGAAAAAAACCACAGACACTGTACACTACTATAACAATGGCCTGTTTCTTTTCCCGAGTAGTAATATGCTTACTTATCACAGCAGATGGGAGTACTACACATGAAAATAAGCTTTAACCCAAATTTACATGTTTCTTAAATGTTTTTAAGTCTGACTAGTGGCATGCTTAGCTTTGTAAGCCACAAAAAGCATTCTTAAAACATTGGTAAAGTACTATTTGGAGTTCTCCCCCCTCCCCTTGAAAATATGGTCTTATGCATATGATACAGGCCATGGAACTTGCAAAACATGAAGAGACCAAAACCATAACCTAGTTAACACAATCATTTCAAACCTATTTAAGCAAACGTAACAGTATATGTCACTCTGCCTCATGTACTAGCAGTATGTAAGTTACAAGCTTTACAAATTACACTGTCAGATAATGTAAAGAAATAAAATGGAATGGAACATTTTGAAGGTTCGGTAACAGAAAGAACATTTTTTTTAAAGCCGTCAAAATGAATTAGGCACAACACTTCAAAGCAATTTTGTGCTGGATCTTGCTTCTCTGCTTCTGTTAAAGATGGACAAATCATTTCATACTTAACCAAGGATTCAAGTGTTATTGACAGCTTTCCAGCAAACTCCAAACCATCTGGAATAAGGCTACGTCTTATAAGGGTAATGAAAAATATACATTTTTATATATACAAACACACACTCAAATATAGAGATACTTTTTATAGATACACAAAAAATAAAAATAAAGCTTAATTTATATATAAAGATGTAAAAAAATAAGCTTAAAATTTCTCAACCACTACAAGATGACCAAACTAGTGTTCATTACCTTCCTTTTCCCAATTAATGCCAATAGGAAGCTGAGCAGCTTGTCCTCCCTTTCTAAAAGCTGTCCAAAAAATAAAGTAGGAGATTTACTTTTCTGGAATACTTAATCTTTCTCATGAGAGCTTCACAGGAAACTTAGCTAATCCAAAATTTCCCTGCATAGGAGCAAAACCTAGGTATCATTTTACTTAGCGTTTTGCCTATGCTCAGTATTGACAAGAACATAATAAATAAAGATTAGAAAGAAAAACAGTTGAATATTTCCTTTTTAGAATATACACTTTAAACTACCTTTAACTAAAAAAAAAGGTAATAAATTAAGGTAATTGCACTAAAAGCTGGCTCATTTACCTTCAAATAAACTGAGGTCTCTTCGTAGCCTTGGTCCATAAAGCCCTTCTAAAATACTTTCAAAACCTGGAGACAAAAGAAACATTTAAAACAGTAAATCAAAAGTTTCTTAAAAGAAATGAGATTCGAGAACACTGGCAACAAGTATTCTCAAATTCTGAGAGCAATTCCAAGGACTGTTACATTTATCACACAAATATTTACTCCTTCCACTACAGCACTATTCAACAGAATTAGAAGATAAATATAAGATAAGGCAACTGCCATCTGCACACAATCAGCCTATTAAGCCATGCCCCAACAACCTCATTAGACTTAAAATAACTACCACAGAATCTTAAAGGTGGGAGGATTAGCCTCACAGCTCTACACAAGTGAAGTAGTCTCTTTTGCACTGAGAAATAAAACAGGGGTTAGGGGGAAGCGAGAAAAAAAAAAGGGGGGGGGGGAAACTTCAAAATTGGAAACTTCTCATTTATGATCATCTGAAATTACATAATTTGAATAGTCTAATATTTATACAAATACAAAAATAAAGCTCATTTTGCTTCTGATATCCTCCATATCTGTACAAAAACATTTTAAATTTGAGGATTAGAGAAATCCAATTATTTTCCAGATTTACCAGCTAGTCTGTTCAGGTATTTGGCAAAAATCACATAGTGTAATAAGGGAGAAGAGACACAGAGCTAACCAAGTGATTAAAGAAGAGCAGCAAAAACATCAACAAAAAACCCCAGAAGAGATGTATAGCAACTGATGAAATATGGTGAGAATTTATATCAACATAACAGTAGTTTTGTTCAATATAGAAACAGCTTCCAAGTGCCCCTTCTTTTCTCCTTACAAATAATAAGCTTATTTTCAACTAAGAGGATAACTCCAAGCAGCATTTGAAGGTTCTTATTCTTCATACTTGAGACCTGCCTATATTAAAGATAAAGCTATTTTGTGGTACTTTGCAAGACTATTTTATATCACATAAAAGATACCAATATCAACTAACCAACCTCAAACAACATCATTCAGAATCATAAAATTTGCTCATCAGCTGTGACACTCTCTAAGGCAACACAACATAGTACTTTCAAAAAATGAAATTTACTTTTGGTTTAGATTGTATGTACCCTAGTATAATGAAGTATAAGGAACGGTATAATTTACCATTCCAGTCAGCACCCCAAACTTCCTTGTTTTTTGGGTGCCTACCTTCTTCCCCCTGCCCCAGGTCTGGAGGGTGTTACTTGTTTTTGCCTTTACTTTTGTACTTATACTGTCTGCTCCTGCCTATGCAAAAACATGAGCACACAAAAAACAGCCCTGCAATTTCCAAACAGGCTAATACGAGATGTATGGAAAAGATGGTGGTTAGCACACTGTGGATTTTTTCCCTGAGCAAAGGATACACCAACCCAATCCTCTGCTCGTTCACCAAACATTGTTCCATCCAACCCATCCAAAGTGATGTTTCTCTTACAAGTCCTCAGAACTTCCCCATTTTTACTTCCTCACCTTTGGATAATGAGTCCTTTCTTTTATAAGTAGGATTAGTTGTACAACCTAATGATGTAGAGAAAATATTTTTCTATCTGTATTCTAAAGTTTTCCCATACTACTTCCACGCTGTGCAGTTCTCTACAAAGTTCTTCCACTGCTTTTTAGCGGGATCGATACAATTTTAAATTAGCCTAAACAGGATGACAAATCTTTCTAGTAAAACTACTGATGAATATATGCTGGCATTGTTTCATTAAATGTAACCATCTGAACATGGGCATTTCAAGAAACCTTTGTTTTACCTCATGAGACAGTATGCATAAGTAAATGGTAGTAGTAGTTTTGGAACTCTTCAGAGCCTGAAGAGCCTACAGATGCCAGTAAGAAATACACTTTTGCTTATACCTCTTGTGATGTACCAATAATAATAAAAAAAAAAATCACTCTAAGTAAATTTACAGAATTTTTTGTATCTCTTGGCGGCCAATTGCCTCCTTGATTCCAAACTACCCTTCAAAACTACTGTTTCTTGAGCCCTGACTCTTTCTAGCTACAAACTGAAAAGAAACATTGTTGGTTTTATTAATTTGCAATGCCCCAATCTGTCAAAATCCCTTTACCTCTATTAAATTTATGTTACTTGTTTTACTTCTCGTATCTTTATGTAAAAAAGATTTCTTCATTACTGACACCCTTTATGATCCAAGTCAGGTTTCTCCAACAGTCTTCATAAGGAGACATTTATGTTAGTCTCTTAATGCAACTAAAAGTTTCCACAGTTTGCTTTCCTGAACAAAGTTGTGAACAGTTCTTTTCCCTACATTAACTCTCCCCCCACCCCATGACCATCCTTTACCAAACCTATTGCTTTCCTCACTCAGGGCTAGGATGAGGACTCCCAGGATGCATGAAGCTGGAAGTTGTGACCTGCAGCAATAGGAAGGGGCTCTGTTTTTCCACTGGTAGCTATTCAGGTGCTGAAAAAGCATGCAGCCCAGGAAAGAGGTGAGAAGGAACAAGCACTGCCGGAAGCTAAGCCCGCTTCATGGGTCGCAGCCAACGTCACTAAAAGGAAGCAATGGGTGGCAGTAATTGCAAATTCCCAGTGGGATGAAGGTTTCTGCACAACAGCCAGACTGGCTGTCTTAAAAGCTCTGCTGCTTGGCTGTGGTCCAAGTGCTGCAGAGAAACTCTTACAACTCATCTGACCACTGCAATATTAGTCTTATGTACATGGCCACCATGATACTGCCGAAGGACATCTTCAGCTGATCAAAGCTAACTACAGGTGTCCAGGGAAAACAGTGAATGACACCTGAGCCCAAGTGCTGATCCAGGGGAAAGGCTCCGACAGGAGCAAACACATCCTGTGGATCAACATCTAACAACATGGCTGCAGGCAGAACTTCAACTCTTAAAGGCATTAAGATCCTCTGAGAAACTGAGAGTGCTTGAGAGAGATAAGACCCACTTGATAACGTAGATCATTATTGCCAACAGGCTTGTCTCATAAGGAGGGCTTCAAACTAGCTTTGCCAGGAAGTTGAGACTGAAGCCTAGAAAGCAAGAGAATGGCAGAGAGGGTAAATGCACAAGACAACTCAACAGTGAGGATCTTGCAGTCCCCCTGAAAAAGTGGCATAAGCAGGGACACATCTGAAGTAACTGTATATGAATGTATTCATCACAGGAATCAAACTGCAGAGCATAATAATTTTACTGTTGAGTACGTGGTATGGCAAGACAGTTCACACAACTGGAGAACTGCAGTGGATGGATACTGGCTTTTAAGAAAGGAGAAACTAGAAAGACAAGGACAGCATTTACACTTTATGCAAAAAACTTGAACAAATGGAGCGTGGAACAGGCTACAGGACAGATGAAAATCCATGGGTCAGGATCCAGGGGAACATCATGATGAACAGCTGTTACAGACTGTCCAAACAAAAGTAAGTAGACAAAGCCTTCCAACAAGAAAAAGTGCAGCACAATCACAGGCCTTAGCTCTCATGAAAAATACCATTCACCCTGACGTCTGCTGAGAATGCAACATGGTGTCACACAAGCAACCCAGGAGATTTCTATAGTGCTTGCAGGACAAACCTGACTGAGGTGGTGGACAAGCTCGATAGAGGTGGCACTCCGCTAGACCTGCTACTTATCAAGGAAGAACTGATCAGCGACCTGACAGTTAACAGTGGTCGTGGTCACAGCAGCCACTAGATGGAATTTAAGATCCCAAGGGAAGCGAGGAACCCGTGTAGCTGAATGATGGCTCTTTGCTTAGCGGTCTCTGACTTACACCCCTCACCCAGGAGGTGGGGTGCAAAGGAGTGCAGCAGTCCTACCTCTGGCTGTCTTGTCTAGACCAGAGAAGCCTTAAATAGGCCAAAGGCCTATAGCAAAGTTTTTCGTGGGTTATCCTACCGACTCTTTATAAAGTAAAAAAAAAACCACCACAATACAGGTAACAGTAATTGCCACAAACTGTTATTCTGTGAATTATCTCCAGCATGTTATCTGTCTACAGAAGTTCACTCAGATTTAAGAGAGTATTAAAACAGGATTATTAAAACAAAAGTAATTCTTCAGACTGCCTTCACAACTTTTAAATAAAGTCTTCTTCAGGAGAAACTACTGTTCAAGTGTTCATAGAACTTAATGATTTGTTTTCCATAATGTTTTATCACTGTAAACTATTTAGTGTCTGTCACATCTTAAAAGCCTATGTACATTAGGAAGTGTATGTTGCCACATATGAACAGTACAGGCTGTAAAATTATTTGTTATGAATAAAACAGAATAAAGATTAAATGGATACATTCCATGGAAGCTTCCCAGATTGTGCACTTTATACAGGCTTACAGAAGTATTCAGGAAAGACAGGAGGATTCTTCCTCACTGCATGACTACATACTGCTATAAAGTAGATGAAAAATAGCTGTAGCATGGGTATGTGTGATGAGAGCCTCTTCCATCCAGAAACTTGTAAATAGCTAAGATGCACCCGTCAGTGTGGAAATATTCCACGTTGCACCAAGCCTAAAGAAAAATCACAAGGCGCAGACCTAGAACTTTTAATACAAGTTGGCCTAGGTTAACTTTGAGCAAACATAGTAATTGAACAATTTTACAATACAAATTGAAGTCAAACAGGTTTAGCTATACATTAGCTATTGTTTTTTGAAAAGTTGTATGTCCATAATGTCTGAGACAAAAGTTATTTCAGCCTCACAGCTGATCCCAATTCAACACCTGCTCAAACTGCACCTCTCCTCATCCTTCCCTCCCCACATATTCTAGGTGATCACAACGGAGACTGCATATATGCTTTCAATAAGTCTGTTCAAATGACTCAGACTATGTGTTAGGAGAAAACCAAAGAAGAATAAATATGATGCAATAAATGCAAACTGACATTTGAGTACTGCTTTCAAATGCACCACTTGGCAGGTCTGAGGATAATAGAGGTAATTACAGTACAGTTGGGAAAAAGAACAGTAGTATATGTACAGGCTATATTAGAATGTTTTTGATAGGTTTGGTGTATGCTACATCATACTAATTACTTTATTCCCCTAGTCCTGTTTATGACCATACTAACTCCAGTATTTGTATCTTCTTTTGAAAAACAGTTCCATAAAAGCAGACATATTTCCATCCACCTTTGACTCTTCATTCCTTCACAAGTAGTCTTTTTTCCACTTCTATTTACATGTTTCTGTTTCAGAAGTAATCTGATTCTACAGCTTTAGCTACAAGGCTTTTTTAGTTGTTAAAAGTCACTACATTTGAGACATTTCACTAAAATTTGATCCTTTTTAGTAAAAAAAAAAAACAAAACAACAAAACCCAACTTTTTCTTTGCTCTACTCAGTTCTAGAACACAATACTACTAAATCTCAGTGAGGGGCCTTATAAAACTTAGGAAAAGTATAAATACAATTGATGCAGGGGCATATACAGATACTTGTCTAGTCACTTGTAACAGGGTAACTGGGGATCCATGTAACTAGCTGTCATGCTGCAGCCACTGAGTTTGTTTTTTGGGTTTTTGTTTTGTTGTTTCGGGTGGTTGTTTTTTCTTTTTTTTTGTCAGTGAAGGAAAACCCTATAATTCAAATTGTTATCACACCAATGACCTCACAATAATTCACCTAGAAAAACCCTTCACTTGTACTTGCTCCCCCTCCACAGGTCTGCTGCAGCTTTTTCCAGTTTAGGGAAGTATGAGCAGAGGAACTGATAAAAAGCTTTCAGTGCAAACTTTAATAAATTCACTTTTTGGTTTGATGTTTTTCCAAGCCATAAAGAGTGTTTTATTCATATCTCTGGATGCATACCAGAAATGGTAGATGAATGTTACTTATATAGACAGACAAAATTTAAATTGAAGAGGGAGATGCTTAACAATACCACTCATCCGTTTCATATTTACTGCTCTATTTTTCATCTTAATGCTGAAAGGTTACCCATTAGAAGGCTTCATATTCCCTCATAAGTATGTCTTAAGGAATTTGGAAAATACCAGGTGCATGCAAATTAAGTTCTGCTTTTTCCCTTCTTCTCCAGCATACCCTCAGTTAAGCATAGGGTAAGACTGCTACACACCACTTTGAAGGACAAGCCAAGCATGTATATTTTTACTACAATGAAATGAGACTTTTAGCTTAAAGCCGTACAAGTCTCTGGAGGCACCACAGCAGAATCATAGGTCGGAATCTTCCCTCCACTTTGTGGCTTCCTATACCAAGAATCACATCTGAATTACAGTAGTTCAGGTTGGTTTACTGAAGTCCAAATCACTTGTTATTTAGCTTAAGTAAAATCAGGCCTTGCCCCTCCTCCTATTTAAAAGAAGGCTCTTAAGTAACATGCATCAGCAAGGAAGATTTATGTCTCCTCATTTTGGAGTTTATTCAATATTCTAAGCAGAGTAAATGGAATGAAAAGTTACAGTAGAAAAAACCTGCATGTTCTAAGCAGTGTGGAGTTTAGCCCATTAATGCCGCTTTTTAAATCAAAACTAATGTGAAAGTAGGTTCAGAATTACTGATTTCAATTCTTAGAGGATTGTAAAATTTAACAAATGGTCTTTAAAATGTAATTAGGAAAATCCAAAGAATAGGATTACATTTAATGAGATTGGGCACAGTACTGCCAGACACAGCATTAAAATGAAACTTCCTTTTTTATTTTTTAGTGTTCTATAATAGTAGTTAGTGTTACTTTATCTAGTTGTTAAAGAGACTCGATTACAATGAAAATTTCAGTTGCTGCTTCTGCATTTTCCTTTGACCACAGGAACACTGTCATCTAGTTTTCATATATTCACATTTTGAGGTGGTATTTCTTAATCAATGGGGACTATTACATAAGTTGGTTGTATGAGGAGCCTCAGAAACTAAGACCACATTGGAAAGAAACTATGGGCAAGTAAGGACCAAAAAACAACTCCTGCACACCCCAGTTTACTGCCCTAACCAACAGGCTGACCTCCTTAATTGCTAGCCTCCCTTGCCCCATATACTTTTATTTAAGTGGTAGTAACTTCATGGCGAGGTACAACACAAGTCTGGAGCTATAATTCACTGACATAACTGAAGTTAACATGAGAAGTAAGAATTTCCCTTCATATGTGAAAATATATAAGCGTTAAGACATCAAGCTTGGTTCTTCCAGAGCAATGACTTAAAAGACATTCCCCCCCCCGCCCCTTACAACTTTGCCCCCTTTCACTCAACTAAAAAGTGATCCCTTTGAAAAATAAGTGTAATTTGAAGAAACATTTTATATAAATGACAAACTTTACTTCTACTTCTCCCCATTCTACATAGTTTCACAACTGCATTATTTAATTTGGCTCAGTACAGAAGTGTATCTGAAGGAAGTTTTGTGGTTTGCGTTACTAAGTCAGCTATCTTGGATTTAAACAATCATACCACAGACAAAATTCAGCTTCATTAGTTCTGTCAAGCATTAGAACTGCTTTTATTATTTTTTGTAAACAAGTAACCCAGGCAGACAGAGCACCAAGTCTCTCAGTTTCTCTGAAAGGGAAACTGCTTCTATTCAAACACACTCTCAACAGTGCTTCAATATTTATTTTAAAATACAGGTGCAAGACTAGAAATCAGTAAAGGCAAAGAAGTCATCTGCCTTTTTTTACAAGTTATCCCTTTCATAAGAAAGGGACTTAGCGCTCATGTTCAGTCATCTTTTAGTTTCTAATCACATAGACTTACAGCCTTCTGAAGTATATACCCCCATTTTACAGGTGCTGCTTGCATGCTGCATTCCACCATATTTGACACTGCAGAAGGTCACTGGTTCTGCTGAAAAAGATGGTTATCTGCGTGTAAGTTTTGTGGGTTTTTGGTCTCCAAATAAACAAGTGGTCTCCAGCTTCCAAATGACAGGAAAAAAATTAATTGCATCAGAAACTCAAACCCCTTAAAAATATCTCTGTTTATTACTCAGACATCACCAAGTTCCTTTGATGCATCAGACCACTCAATTTAGAAAACATTTTAGCAGTTTTACATAGCACTAATTCAAAATTTTGAGAAGTATTACATAGTTATCTCAATCTTTTTCTTCATTACACCTAGTTAGCTTTATCCTACCATTAAGGATACAAGCAGCAACTCCCTTACAGCTTAGTAAAGGAGATATTCTTTAAAGACAACAGTTTTTTTCATTTTTATAAGAGTAGAGCATTTAACAGAGTAACTTAAATTAGATGTTAACATCTCCATCTGTTTCTTTTGCCTCTCCATTTCTTCCACAGGTCAGCAGCTGTCCTCTCTGCCCCCTGACCCACATACTGACAGCAATAGATGGATTCATAATCTTAGTCTTCTTTCTATATTAACATAATTCTCAAAGTAACAGGGATTTCATTGTTTTTCTGTTGTTTTGTTTTTAATCTGCTATAACAATTGGGAAAGGATTAACCAGGTTATGAAACCACTGAAGCACTAAGTTTAAAACAAAAACAACCCACAAACCCAAACACAAACGACAATCAAACACTCAAACAATCACCTTTTTGCCGTTTATACAAGCGGTAAGAAAAAAAACCCACTAACTTGCTGGGCAGAATACTCAAGATATAGGGCATCATGACAACAGAAACAAAGATTAAAAAAAATTTATTCAAATGTTGTATTTTCCTGGTTTTGATGTCACTACAGAATATGTATTCAGTAAAATATGTTACTTGATACAACGCTGGCCAGATTCTCAGGTAAAAAACTGCCCATTTTTCTTGCAGAATTCTTCGACGTAATTTAGGCTGGATTTTACATAGGGGAGTGGGGGTAGGGAGGGGGTTTCTGTTGAATATGTTGTCTAGCTTGAATCCACTTTTTGCTTATAACACTAAAAAAACCCAGTATTCTTGTAATACAAAGTTCTAAACATTTTACTTAATACACTCATTTTCTTTACCGTATTGATTCAGATCCCTGAGCAAACAGGAACCAACATACCAGAGATTCCAGTGTCAAAGGGAGGAAATCCTCTATTTAGACTCCAATACAAATTCCAAACCATAACTTAAAAAGATATTTGTCCTCTGCAAATCTTGACTCCAAGAATTAATGTAGTTGAAGACACTGCTTCTGCCACAAAGAAGAGACAGGGTGACCAAAAATGAAATGAGACTACAGAACAGCTTCAGTTCTAACTGGTTACTTTTCACTTCGGATAAAAATCCTTGTTTTCAACTCTCTACCCTGTGCTTGAGGGAATGCAGACAGTGATGAAATAGTTTCAAAAAATATATAGATCAAAAGGACTAGCTATAATATTAAACAGTTTTAAGCATCAAGCAGAATACAAAAACAGGAGTAATATTCCAGTGCTAGGAAGACTGACGTTGCCCACACCTCAGAGGCAAAACAAAAAGAGGAAATGTCCTGCCTCCCCCATCCAGTTGCTCAAAACTTTTGAAGAAAAGAGTGGCCAACACGGGGGGGGGGGGGCGCGGGAAGAGAAAAAGGTTTGTGGGTTAAGACTGAGATTAGCATCAATTCTGAGTTCAGGTCCATTTTTCAAGTACTTATAAATCACAGTAAGAAAAATAAGGTTCAATAAAAAATGAAGCATCTCCACACTACAAAGTAATGTTCTACACCAGTAAGTAAGTGTCCTTACAGACTTGTAAACAGAAGAGCCCACATGACACCTCTTACTGTAGACAGACACTGTCAAAATTAAAATTAGAATTAATTTCTAATGTAGTATCAAGACACTGAGAAAGTTGTGCTATTTATAATTTAAAAGGTGTAAGGAAACCACTTCAGAAGTGACAGTGCTGCTCTGTGTATAGAGGGAAAGATGCTTTTAAGCAACAGTAACTAGAACTTAGTTTCTGTTCTCTCTAGAAAGTCTTCTTTCTTTGAAGAGTGATGTACTCACAGATGTCACACAGGGACATTTAGAGATGGAATTGGTGTGAGTATCAGTATTCTTCAAACACTGAAGCTTATCCTACTGCCTTTCTTTTTTCAAGATGCTACATCAAAAAGTTATCTAGATATGAACTGTTACTTAGAACAGTGCTGGTGATAGTTTGGGCCAGTTCATAGTTTGTGTCCTTAGAGAAGAAGAATCAGAGGGAGTAAGTCATGGTAAAAGAAGATCACATCCAGCTTAGAAAAATGCTCATGACTTCCTCATTTGGTATCAATTTAACTGTTTGACAACAGAAGAAGACTAATGCCCAAAACTAAAACTTGGGAACTGTCACTTTCAAAAGACCATGTGCCTGAAGCATGTGTTTGTTTCTTAACCATAACTTTAATATGCGTGAGGACTGAAAAGTTTGGCTATTTCACTTAAAATGTTTAGGTTTGCCAGACAAAGGCATCTTTTCTACATGAAGGTCTAGTCAGACGATCACTAAATCATCATAAAAAGTGAAGTCTGCAGCAAATCTGTAACGATGAATAGGTCACAACATTGCTTTACTATTAGGCAGCACCATACATCTTACCAGCATCTGGGAGAAAGTCTAGCAGCCAACTAATGAACAAATAGGTCTGGCACAGTTCCTGGATTATCAAAATCCAAGAATGTGAAGCTTTCTGCTAAGGTAGAGCTAGCTGAAAGCTGTTAAGAGAAAAACACAGTTATCAGAAAACGCCAGTTCAATGAGCCGAAAAAAATACTTAATTCAAATAATTCTGACCCTGATGGACTTTTGAGAAACTGAAGCTTAGGTTTCTGTATTACACCATGGGTCTACTGCAAACTAACGAAGTTCCAAACCTTCAGAAGCGTTCCATGCAACCGATGACCAACAGTGAGTTTAATAAGTAAGTGGAACTTAAGGAGATTCAGACTTCCATGGGAATTTTCAGGAGGTTTCTTTTCAATTATCATATCTGCATCATTCAACAAACCTGTCTACTCCCCACAAACTGCAAACCATCTTGAAATTATGAACATGAGAAGTCATTCTGATCTCCCAGTAGATCCAACTCCTTCCTATTCAGAGACTATTTGTTGGTCTCTATTATTTAAAGAAAAGTTTGAATGATTGAAATCTGCAACTAGACTGCACTAAAATGGTGGTCCCTGAAATCAATTGACACATTTCTTATCTGCTGAAGCTATAGAATCAAAGGCACCTTGTATCTAGATGCCAAATTGTAACAAGGTAAGTGAACTATCAACCCTACAAATTTCAGTGCTGCATTCTTTGAAGAATTTATTTCCAAACATATTAACACAAATACTGAAACCGGCTGATTATAAAATATTTTTAATAATCCTAGACATACCATAATTTTACCAATAAATGAGTGCAACATACCTTTAAACTAACAGTTCATTAAAGTTTGTCATGCTTACTTTTCTGCATTTTATAATACCTGTGCCATGTATTTTCTCCTTTAACTTACAGATTGTTTTTATGAATACCTAGGTTTTAAAAAAATTATAAATAAATAAACCAACAAAACCCCCTCAAACAGCCATCATTTTTGTATCCAGCCAAGACCTGGCTTGACAAATTAGACAAAATGTAGAGCTGCAACATGTCAACTAAGTCAACAAGAATTGGACATTTATCTATGTAAAAACTTCACTTGAAATAAAACTTACTAACCATGTCTCCTTTCCCTAAAAGATTTTCTAGAATTCAGGGTTAAAATTGCAAGTGTCTCAGATAATCCAGTTACATTGTAAGAACTCCAAATTTAGCTTAACTGTCATTTCAAATCAGTAAACAAGCTCAGTGCATAAAAGAAAAGATGACATTGCTCAAAGTAGGTAAGTAATGTATCTCAACTTACATGTCATGGACAACCAACCTGTAATCTACATTTTCTAAGCACACTTTTATTGAATTTACACAATACACTGAAAAGAATACACATGAGTTGCTAATTGTTTAACATTTGATCAAGAAGGCTGAATTCCCTTGTTTCCCACTGGAGATTGAAAAAGCAGAAATACGGAAACGGAAACTTTGCTTAATGTGAAGCTAAAATTTGTACTCTCATCAGATAAAAGATGTCAGATATAAGAATAGAACAGGAAAAAGAGTCTCCTGGTTTTGCTTTTAGCATTTGACACAATTCAAAGATTAAGCAGGTGTGTTTGGGTGGGGGTTTTTGTTTGTTTTTTAAAGCAATTAACAGACATCTGTACAAACTTTTGATAAAACTTCCTCCTAACCACTAACTGGCCCAAAACAAAGAACAAAATGGTAAGATTCACAGTATGAGACTTTGATTCTCATCTACTGTAGAACAGAATTCATATAGTATTCAAATGAAACCACGTCAGTTCTGAGAATTTATTGGGAGATAAATACATTAATAATATATGTATAGTAATGTTTTATAGAACATAATCAGAAGTTAATTACAGATTAGTTACAAAATTTATTATTCTATAAACACATTACTAACAACTGTCAATGTGACTTGGGGAGCAGGGGGTGGAACACCATAAGGGAAAAACAGACACGTATTTCAAGTACCTAGAGGCCAGACTCTGAATACTTTAGTCACGTAGAGAACAGACAACTGCTCTTACAGAAGGCGGGTGGGTTTAAACAGTAGGCTATCCTGTCTTAGAAACATGCTGTTCCTTCCGTATTCCAGCACTGGCTCTTCCTTAGCAGAAGCAAACATCCATTATTTCCAGACAGACATTGATTCTCAGTTCTAAATTTTTAAAATTTTTAAATTTTAAAATTAACTTTAAAAATAGTAAGAGATATCTCTTCATTTCATACTGTGCAAAAAAGGAAAAAAATCATGTCCCTATTTTGTTTCTTAACAAAAACTCAGTGCAAATTCTGTACTTAGTTTAAGCAGCTAAAAAAAAAAAAAAAAAAAAAAAAAAAAGCCAACCAAAAAAAAGCATTTGAATCAGGAGTTTTAAGCCAAACAGCTACCAGGGGTCTGGGTGTTTTTTGGTGGTGGTTTTTTGTTTTTTTTTTTTTTGGGGGGGGGGGTTGTGGCTTTTTTTGTTTGGTTGTTTTTTTGGTTTTGTTTTGGGGGTTTTTTTGGGGGGTGGGGGGCGCAGGGTGTAGTTGGACCATGAATTTTACAGTTAAGGTAAAATCTTTACCAGATTTCACTTTTCCATTGACAATCTAGTGAGTTTCTTTGACACAAGACAGCCATATCCTATTGCTTCCCCCAAGTCTCAAAGCAAGACAAAACAGGAAACTTCAGTACTTTAAGAAGGAAAAGTACCCTACAGATCAGCTTAAAGAAACAATTCAGAAAGACAACAGCAACCACTTAGGGAACCCAACTGAACTGCAAGGTCAAGAATACAGGAATAGGATTTCTTAAAAGAAAAGGGTGATTACAGTCTGTATTTCCAGTAAGAGGGAAACTCCTGCAGGAACCAGATAAAACTGTTCCAGCACTCTGGAAAACTTCATATGAAGTTACTTATCTGGTACCAAACTTCTTAATCAGTCTCATAGGTCAAGGTTACTCGTATGCCACACAGAGCAAAACAGCCTTTATCTGTAAGGCTGAGAATGAAGGAGGAGAAAATGCCAGAGTACCATTACAGACATACAACTGATGAAGCTGTTTAGTATCCGGTTCGTAACTGTTCTGTATGCCACATAGTCAGGTTAGTTGGTTGTTAAAGGGCAGGTGGAGAAGTACAGCACCACACAGAACAAAGGACAGTTAACAGCTCTTCAAATACACCATCCAAATGACTGCCAAGCAGCTACTCTTGCAGACAACAGTAGAAGAGGCTATTCTAGTTCTTCCCAGTTTGTGATGCTGGTGGTTGAATGAGGCAGGCAAGGTAAGCAGAGGGTGTGTAACCTGTTGTTCCTACCTAGGATGAGACCTGGAGAAAACAAGCAGTTGCTCTACTGCCTTTAAAACATTCTCTTTAATACCAATTTCCTCGAAGTTATTTGGTTCCTCAGAAGATTCTGAAAAGATGCCAAGATCTCCTCAGACAGTATGAAAGAGCCAGAAATGACTGACTAAACCAAGTACCAGCCCTCAAAATGCTACTGTATATGACAGCCTGAATAAGGGCCTGAGAAAGTTGGGCCAGCAAAAAAAACCCTTCCTGAACAACTGGACAATCATTCTTAAAGTCACCATTTAAGAGGCATATTCATCAAGTAAGACCACAGATTTCAATAACCAAAATAATCATACTAAAGCAATTTTACTCAGGACACACTACCATGGGTTTCTCACAGCTTTTTCTCCTGCAGTGTCACTGCACAAAGCATTGACTGGTTAGGTAAGAAATCCATGATCCCTCAAATTTTCAGTCCACTCCATAAAGGTTTGTGGAACAAATAGCGCTTGCCAGAGATGACAACAATAATTCAGACATGACTGATTTACAGACAAATGCTTCCTCAAAAACTCCTGATATTTTTTGGATTTACCAAATAGTTTACCTCCAGTGAAACCCCCATGTTTTGTTGAGAAGCCCTAGTTTTAAGAAAACACCCTGCTCTGTGCAAGCAGTGAGGTACTAAATGCAGAAGTATTCAGAACTCAATCTGCCATTGTTTCTGAGGACTGTGCACAAAAGTTGATCTAGGGTCACTGCTGAAGCGCAGTATTTCACATCAGCACTGAACTCAAGAGCTCTCTGGACACTTCCAACATTTCAAGAGAAGAACTCCCAACACCACAAGTTATAAATGGAGCATTTCTTATTAAATCCCATTTCCTTGGGGCACAACACACTTGTTCAGGAGTCAGGAGACTTAGACAAGGGTGCAGATGGGAAAGGCACCTAAGGAAAAAAATGGAAAGGCCCAAAATAATTTCTCAGCTCCATATCAGACAGCTGAGAGGACCGGATAGCATGGATGAGGAGTGCATGTTTTTGGACATGGCTATAGCAGACTGGTATCAAGTGCCTATGGGATATACATCTGTTAGAGTCAAGACACATATGAATTGGCATCTCAAGACAAAACTTTGTCAAGTCTGAGGGGAATTTGCACAATGCACATAAAACAAGCATAGAACTGAAAAAAAAGGAGGAAGACAACAAGTGATGCTGAAGAAGATGGTCCAGCCTGCAGAAGAGTTGTTAGACTATTTCCTTAGGGCTAAGTTTTACCTTGCTAAATACATTTTACCAACAATCAAAAGCAGCACACAAGTATACCTGAAGTTCTGACTGATTGCTTCAGCACAGACTACAATATAAGCCCCAAAGATACACACGACACCTCATTTCACATCTGATTATATGAAGTAAAATCACAGGACAACTATAAGCCATTAATTGAACAATTCCTCAGATTTAGGCATCAACAAAAAAAGGTGTGGCAAGACCTCAATTAGGACAGCTTTGAAACAAAGCCTCCTGAACCTCTTTATGGCAAAACTCTAAATATCATCATCAGGATTCTGAGCTTAAAAGCCAGGTACCACAACAGAGTAGAACACACAACAGTGGCAGAATTGCAAAATAAATAGCTAAGATGGTAGAAGTGAGTTTATAAACCAAATTTCTCCAACAGTCATTGTACTACAGCACTTCCAAGCTTGTTTTTAGTCAGTTAAATACTACCTGTGAGTTCTGTACAGTCCGATCTACAGAGGTCTTCATTTTCAACTCCTCAGGCTGAGCAGCTAACCCTTCTTTCTCTCCATTCCTTTTTTCCTCTCCTGTTTAACTCACCTTCCAGCTTAAGCTACAAGCTCCCAGCTTGTTGCCATGATGGTCCGCTATATTCTATACATTCTCTAGGACCTTCTCTCTGCCAAGCTAGTTCAGTTGATGCCAGGGAAGGAGCAGCCTCTCCTACTCCTCAGAAGGCCTACAGGACCCAGTCATAATATGATCAGTTTAAGGAGAAAATAAAACATCTTGTAATAACAGTCTCGTTGACAGGGACAAAATAAAAATATCAAAGTAACAAGAAAAACTGAGAGGAACTTGAGATTCATACAACTGATTATGAAGAAGTCACTGACCTAATTACCTCAAGACCAGAGCACAGGAAAGGGGCAAAACTTAATGCCAATCAGCAATGGCGTATGCTTGCTTAGGTTATATGCTAAAGGCATACATGGCATGATAGAATAATTTAGGTTGGAAAAGACCCTTAGAGATCATTTGAGTCCAACTGTAAACCCAGCACTGCCAAGTCCACCAACTAAATGGTGTCTCTAAATGCCACATCTACATGTCTTTCAAATACCTCCAGGGATAGTGACTCAACCACTTCCCCGGCAGCTTGTTCCAGTGCTTGATAACCCTTCTAGGGGAGTTTTTCCTAATATCCAGTCTAAACCTCCCCTGGCACAACTTGAGTCCATCTCATAAACCAGCAAGTCAGAAAGCTCATAACTGGGCAAATAAAATACAAAGAACAGAATTACCAGATGCCTAAAGAGTTATAATGTATTACTAAAGAGCCAACAAAACTTCTATAAAGGGAAGTTGTACTTCAAACACTACTGAGTTATTTGATGATGTCAGTAGGTATACAGACATGACACTAAGAGTAAATCAAGATTTTGAAATAGCATAATCTGACATCCATCTCCAAAAGCTTTAAAAACTTCCCAAATAACAGAGGTAAAGTCCTTGCGTAGATAAGTAATGGGTAAAACATGTAAGTAAACCATTAGTTTTCACAGCAGGTCACAATCAAGAGTGTCCCTGGGTTGCCTTTGTTCTTCCACCCAAAGAGATGATCTAATGAAGTGACAATCCACTGCCCAGTACAGTCTAGTATTAGCAGCAAAGAAAATGAAGAGCATCAGTGGAACTTCAAAATATTGAGGTATCAAGGTGGCAAAATTGAGGAATATTACCAAGTACATATTAAGCTAAATAGTGGAGAAAGCAGATCTTCATATTACATAGACAGTAACGGGCTTTGAACTGACATCACTCAAGTTTTAGCTTGGGGTTCAAATACACAGTTCTTTGGAAGGCTGAGCTCTGTAAAGGGCATGTCAAATGCTTTGACGTCTTAAAGGAAGATCTCCTGCATTGCTTCCTGGTTTGTCACCACAAATTCAAGATCACATCAGTGTGAATACACGCAGTTCTAGTTTTGCCACCTCAAGAAGAGAGCAGAACTAAGATGAAAGAAGAAAGGAGGGAAGAATGATCAAATTTAATAAACAGCTTCTCTACAAGGAACGTAAGAACTCTTCGGTTTGGGAGATGGAAGAGATGGCCAAGGGAAGATAAATCAGGTCTTCATAAAAAAAAAAAATTGGAAAAAATCTCAAACCCACATAAATAGGAAACATCTCTGCCATCCACTGCTTTTTTAAAGTAATGGCTTCATATGGTGCTTCTTGTTTTGGGACAAACAGAAGTCACATAATATAACCAGGGGACACCTGAGATACACTGAAGTTTTATGTTGCTTTGAAATAACACATCTATGCAGAATCAACAATAACTTATGGCAGAATAATCTAGTAGATTAGTTATAAAAAAACAAGAAAATGTTATTTCTCCCAAGGATCAAGACAAGTGTCAATGAAGGCTAGAAGATTTCATAAATATCATTATAATTTTTCCCTAGCAGTCCCCCACTGGCTGCAGACAGTAGATCCTAGACTAATCAGACTTGCTGTGATGTAGTAGAGCTGTTCTTATCTTATGATGCAAAGACAGATTATTATGACCCCCATTTAACATGGTCTAGACCATACTTTGTCTGAAATACTGTTTAGTATGACTCTCTAGAACCCATTCAAACTGAAACAGGAGGAAAGGGAAATACTCAAATCACAAGAACAAAGTGCTTATTATAGCCTCTATTCCGCAATTGGGACTGTACCACAGTGCAGACAGTAAACTTTGGACAGTATATGCTATTAGCAGTCTGCACTAGCTTGTACATTTGTAGCTACATTTTTTTCACTTGTCTGTGAACTAGTAGTTTAAAATTCAAATCCACTACAGCAACTTTTGAGTGATTAGTGCTCATTATCCATTAACACTCAGGTTTTACTATGCTAAATATGCAGTATCATCTGAATATATGGAAGGGGAAATGAGAAAAATAGAAGGGAAAACCCCTAAATGACAGCATTGCCACAATGCATAAAAACTGGGGATAAATTAAGGCTGGAAGTGTCCTAACTTCTAGACAGAATCAGTTTGGGATCCATTTCCAAAACCAAACAATTAAGTCCTTCGAAACAGCTACCGATTAGCATGTGAAAAACCGATAACAAGGTAGCAGACTTCTGGACCTGGCAAGACTGCCAGAGACTGACATTTCCTGAATAAGGTGGTAGGAAGAAGCATACACCCCTCTTCCTCAAGCACCATGAGATAGGATACCTAGCAGCAGTTCATATAGAAAGAAACAGATGAAATTACACTTGGAGAAAGACATCATGACAATTTTCTGACCAAAAGATGGAAAGTATAATTTGCCTTAGTGAGCATGTTTGTGGTGAAGATGCTCCATATAGAAACATACAAAAGTCAAAAGCTGAGAGAAAACTATTTGTGGAGACACAAAGTTGTCAAGATTGCTTTAATGTCACTGATGATAAAAGGCTTGGAAGCAAAGGCAAACAGGTGGTTTCAAGGAGAAATCAAAGACAGGAAACAACTGCTTATGAAAGTTGAAGGATGGAGAGATAGGGTGGTCCAGGAAGAATAAGAAAATTTAAGGAGTATGAACCAGAACCACACATAAGTCCACAGTCACCGCATTATTTAGCTGGTAGCACAGCAAACTTTTGGAGACAAGAGTTTGGCGCAGTTAGCACTACAGCCCTTATACAGAGCAGTCTAAGGCAGCAGTAGATCCTATTTTTCTTCCCTCATCAGATGGCTAACACCAGAATGACCTACATCTGAACTACAGGTCACAAAGCAGGAGCCATTAGACAATCCTCCCCCATATTAAGATTAGGGGGCTTAATAGCTCCACTTGTGAAGATTTGACTTTACCTATTTAACTGGGCCTTGCTGTGGCATGCTCTCTGTTCCGTGAGCCAAACCGACAGCTGCAATCACAAGCTGGAGTCTTTTAAAGCAGTCTTCTATAATCTACATCATATACAGCAGCAATATTAGTTAACTGTTAATCAAAATATGTCCAGCAGTTTTGCACAAGTAGTAGTTTAACCTGGCATTATGAAACAGTGTAGTGCTTTTAGAACAGAAAATAAAACTTGTAAATAACATGTGCAAAGCTTTTTGACAGTAGTTATAAAAAGCAGCCACATATTCAACCCTGATTAATTACACTGCCCCCTGACCTATTAGTGGCTCAGCAGACTAGAAATGCACTAAAGTTAGTTTATAAAGCAGTGGAATTTTGACTGTGAAAACTACTATTCATATGTAATATTTTTAACTAGCCTTTAATTAAGATGATTTGAAGAAGCTGGGAACTGTGGAATGAGGAAAATAAATATTTATAATGTGAAAATTAAGCATTTTTGAAAGCAGTTGGTAGCATTTTAGAATAAAACATGTTGCAAAACATTTTTTTTCCAATGAACAGCTCTTCAAATGCGAGTAATCAATCCCCAGGTGCCACAAAAGCTAGGATGTCTTGTAATTGGAAAGCAGGACCCTAGCAAGTTATACAGAAACTGAAAGCTGAGGATCACAGTTAAAGCAGTCACAAATTCAGTAAGCTTTTGTTTACCAACAGACTATAAAAGAAAAATTCACATCTAGTGATACTTACTCAGCTCTCACTGCTACTATTCAACACATGCTGCTACAGAGATGCAAGCCTGGATGGATGTTGAGAACCAAACAATTAAAAGCAGTAACTTTATTTATAAAAAAGCAGAGACTCCAGAAGAATTTTGCAAAGAAGAAAACTTTATGTAAGAAGGGGTTAATCCAGCTGCTCAAGACTGCACAGGAAGCTGGTCTGTGCCAGAAATGGAAAGAAAAAGATGACAACCTTACACGTGGGTCTTTGATCTGCAGAGTCATGTGCTGCTGACCACAGCCCATAGAAAGAAATTCAGCCTCTACCCCCCAACGCATTTCTGCGGATTCAGAGTTGCCTGCTCTTTGTAATATGCCTTCTACAACCTTATAAACTCAAACAGATGAGCCATTACCATCCATCTTCCCTTCCCTGCTCTCTCCTCACCTCTTCCTGGCTTCTTTATGCCTTTAGTGGATGGAAGGATGAAGTGGTAGATTAGCAGTAGAAAAAAACAAACCAACTAACCACATAAAAAAAACCAAACCCACCTTGTTTGAGGGTGTAAAGTTGTTTTATGTATGGTAGCTAAATTTATAATGCCATCCTTTTTTCAGAAGTTTAATACTAGACATGTGAATCACACAAATTCAGTTCTGTTCCAACCTATCTTATGAAAGTTCCCTCCAAGCACACGGAAGAAAGCAAGGTTCAAGAATAACATAAAAGACAGCGGTCCTAACTGGGATGAAGAATTTTAGGTTAGCGAAGTCTATAAAGCTCTGGCTGACCTCTACATTTTACATAAAGACACCGAACATTAAAGGTTAGAATAACAGCCTTGTTTGAAGCCCTAATACTTGTGTCACATTCAGGAATAAGGGATCCATTGTAACTATCTATTCAAAACACTCATATAATACAGCTGAAAAGTAAAAAAGGTGAGGGCGGATAAGGGGAAGAGGTACTAATTTTTCTCACTTTAGCTATAGGTAGTACAAGCTTTGGCTACTTGCCAGTAGCTGAGGAATACAGCTCCTCAACAGCATACACTGATCTGATAAGTTCATCAGCACGACACATTCCTATTACACAACTACTAGTACTTATTACTATAGCAAGACAGTTCACTAGACTCAACTAACAGGAAACCAACCCAGAGCAACAACAACAAAATCACAGTAGCCGCCCTGCCCCCCCCCCCCCCCCCCCCAACTTAAACCAGAAGGGCCATTCATTGTTACATGAGACAAGTTCCAGTACAAAGGGAGAACAAATGGAAAGATGTTATTAAGAAGAGCAAGAGCACAGTACCACTCACAATCTTGATCAGGATGACGTTCATCCAACTTAGTTTTCACCTTACTTCAAACCCCCAAAAAACTGTTGCTAAAATAGGCAATTACTAAAAATCAGAAGCCTTGTTCTCTCCAGCAAAGCTACTTATACTTGACTCACAAGAAAAAGCAGGTACATAGTAAACCCGATTAGGAAACTGATCCAAGTTAAACTAGATCTGACCTTTTCTTTCCTATTCTTCCTCCTATCATGTTTTCCCTCCTGTTTTCTAGGTTAGCATTAAGCTAGAGTAGTTACACAGTCTAGTTTGTTGAACTGTTTAGTAAATGAATGCTCATACCAGCTGACGTAAATCATGAAGGTAGGCACAGTGAGTCCGGAAAGAAAATAAAATTGCGTTATGCATCAACAAAAAAAAACCCCGAAAGTTACCAACCTCAAGCATTACCACACAGTTATTGAAAGCCCATTCAAAGGAAGGATTGAAACAGAGTTGCAGTGACACTATCTGTACTTCATTGTTTTAGTTTACACAAACTCCAGCTTAGGAAAATCTTAGTGCCTACAACGTAGGAAGGCTATCAGAGTTTAAATTTGTCAGCTCAACACCAGCCACATAAAAAAGTAAACAGCTACCATATAAGAATATACAGTAAGAAAGTTCAAGCTATGCCTAAAAACATTGACAAGGATTACAGTAGTTCCTGGAACACTTAAAAATTGAACTGCTTCCATATACTGGTATCTAGAAATAAGGAGCACCAAAACCATAATCAGAGGTGTTATCAACATTAATCAATATGTGTGTATCCATTTGCATGCCCTGCCACACATTTCAATTCTGAGAGCAAAGAACTCAAAGCATTGCTTGCACCCTGCAGTCCATGGATTAGTCTGTGTAGCAGGCAGTTTTGTCTTTCATAAAATTTTGCTCCATTCATCCTTACAATTGCAGGTTCACAAGAGATCAGTGAACTTGTACAGCATCTACTGCTAGATGCGCAGAACTTCCTCCCTTGCCTTTTAAACTAAGCCTCTGGGTATCATTAAGGTAACTTTTCTTGTACAGTTTTCCCAAGTAAAAATTTGTCTCAAGACTCAAACATAACATGTCCCTTCAAAAACACATGATGACAGCAGTAAGCAATTACTTCTTCCTGAGAGAATGAGTTGAAATGGATTGTGAAAGGATATGGAAAAGAAGCTGATTTAACACTATATATTTGAAACAAAGTTAATTCAACACAAGCCAAACAAACCCCATGTGTTTTCTCTTAATTCAGTCTGAGGACAGTTAATGTGACGCATACACTACAGCAACTTCCAATGACATTATACACATACTGGCAATTTTTCCTCTTTTGTCAACCTGCTTAATTTAGGGGAAACCAGGCTGGTATGTTTAGGGCTATGTTCCATTCTTGGCAGCTGACAGCATCATAGGCAGCTAAACCAATCCAATGGCTTATTTCTGCTATTACTCATCCTGCTTCTGTTTCACTGTCCCATCCCTGTCCTTGTGCTAGCATCAGCATCCATCTTTTCTGGGGAGGTAGGTTGGTTGGTTGGCTGTTTTTTGCAAACCCCTAACTCTTCTCAACAGACTGCTGACTGGCTACTGAGTTAAAGCAGATCAGACAGTGGTCCAATGAGTGCTGATGCAAGTATACAAGCAACAGGAACATGCAGTCAAGATTGTGATTTCTCCACTCTGGTAATAGTTCTGTGAGACATGATGATGCAAGATGGCACTTTAACGTATTCTTAAGATTGCAGTGCCATAATAAGTGTTCAGTGCTAATGTTGACTTGCACACCTGCCTCTGATACCAGTTTGAGCTATTCCTTTACATGATACCATCTTCACCCACTGCA
The DNA here is from genome assembly GCF_015220075.1 of Falco rusticolus. Taxonomy (NCBI): domain Eukaryota; kingdom Metazoa; phylum Chordata; class Aves; order Falconiformes; family Falconidae; genus Falco; species Falco rusticolus. Next base: position 92,505,105 of record NC_051187.1, read on the forward strand.
TCAAAAACTGTCTGTGAACCTGTGCTATGATTCTGATCTAGATTCAATTTCTGTTCTTCCAACACTTGCAGTAATGCCGAGATTACTTCCCTGATCTCTTTTACAACTGGAATCACTCCAAGAGTTTCACATCATAGCTCAACGCACGACAGATCCACAGGAACACTTTAAACCAGTATTACTACCCATCATACTGGATGATGGCACTGTGGTCACAGCAAGCTTGTTTGCCATTTCAAGAAGCCAGAGAGCCAAGGAAGCAAAAGAATTGAAAGCAGGTATAATTTTGAAATCATTCTTGCATACAGTCTGTTAATGGCTTGACAGGTAATAGAGCATTGAGCCATCAAAACAATCACTAGCAGATACACACATACATTATAGATGTATAGCAAAATAACTAGTTCTGCCACTACTATTGCAGCAACTGCAGAAAGTCACCCAAAACTGCCAGTAGTATTACAAAAAAAGTGACACTAAGCTGCTGCGAAGTACTTAGAGCCACAATGAAAGTGAGAACACTTCTGCTTATTGTGGGAATAAAGATACTAAGTACTTAATGCAAGCCTGGGGATCACACCAAATGCAGTAGCTACAAATTTTTTGGTTGGGAGTGAGGTGGGGAATGTTCCTCTACCTGGAAAGTGCACTTGAGACCCCTCATGTTCAAAAATAGTAAGCTGGAGCAGAAGTTCAAGTATTTTTTAAAAAATATTGAAAGACTAGATGCATCAAAACACAGTTAGATGCACCAATGTATCCCAGTTTAGAAGGACAAAAGTCTGAAAAAATATAACATGAGTAAAGGAGTATTTGTATGCTAGATTTCACAAGCATACAAAAATGGATTTTCACTTTGATCACATTTCAGTTTTTATAAGAAACCAATACCAAGGCTATTTCCTGTCAAATGTGTGCCATTGAGCTGCAGCAGAGGAACAGTAAAACTTCTACCCTTCCCCTCCCCCAAACAGCAATATATTTTTTTTTAAATAGTTGAAATAATATTTTAAACTTTCATTTTCACAATGAAAGGTTATTCAGAGTTTTTTATATTTTCACAATAAAATGCAATGCCATAGCAAGAAGATTCAATATCCATGACTGGAGTTACCTGGCACTTTCCATTAAAAAGCCGCAAGTTACTGCTCCAAACTCCACTGTAGGCTACTGTGACAACACTCTAAAAAGCACCATCTGATGAAGCTTTTTCTTGCACCCAGCAATTACTAGGTCTCTCCTCTGTGCCTACTTCATGAAAGTTATGGGGACTCAATATACTTGCTAACACTCTACTTGCAAAGTTCAAACAAAATTGGTCAGTGGGATCAATGACTGCTTGGAAAATGGCATAAATCCTGTTTCTTAAGGCTGACCACAGTATGAAGCTAGACTTTTATAAAAGCTCCATACTAGCAAAGCCTCCCAATCCAATGGCATGCATTTAACCAATTCACATTACAAAGCTTTTTTAACCCTTCTGATATTCATCTCTTGCAATTTAAACCACCACAGAGCTCAGTTGCTGGCTAAGTTCAGTACTTCAAGTCTGAGCTTTCTGACACTTTTCCATAAACATAGAATTTAGAATTAGGGTATTTTGTTTGTTAGTTATGCACAAAGACTGTACCTTGGACAAAACATACCAGTGAGTGGTGCTATAAACAGTACTTGTTAGCACATATTATGCTGTAAGAACACCAACAGAATCAAGATCTTCAGGTGCCTTCTAAGAGCATTTAGTTTTGAACTCTTGATCAAGTCATGCAAGGAGTTAGGCACATCTATAAGCACAAGTCTAGGCATCTTAGGAATGTCAGCACTCAACAAAACGTACACAAAGATTACCTACCACCTGAACAGCTATTTTGTACTGAACACCTCTTTAGTATTTCTATGAATATATTCATTCACTTACAAATCTGAAGTCTTTTGTACCTTCAGATATGTTTAGATACCAAATAAGAGAATTCTCAGTAATGTCAGTGAAATTTTATTGCCTTTTTTCTTTTCCAATTTTTAAAATGCTTAAACATTTTTACCCAAGACTTTATATCATATTCTGCAGGTCACAAATTAATGTAACAGGCTGGCAAAACCCAAGCTTTTAATTCTGAAGTCCATGCAGTATTCAAGTTTGCAACTAGGTTTTGAGAAACAAACAATTCAGCAATTGAGCCCTTCAAGCATAAGTCCCTAACCATCAATGAACTTCAAGCACACAGTATAGTGTAAGCAACTGAATATTATTTCTGTCTCAATGTTGCGGATATGAACAATCTGTCAACTACAAGCCCCAGGCTAGACGATCACTGTCTTGGAGGTATTATCTCTGGCTCAGTTTACCATATCCATAAATTAAGCGGATGGGGAATGCTTTACAGATAAAGGATTTCAAAATGCGCAAGTGATTATACTACAGAAATGTAAACATCAAATTTAGTATCAACATGGTAAGTGATACCAGACATCAAAATAGTTACTTATCCAAAGGGTTTAGCAAAAACAATATGACATTTTCAAGGAGTCTGTACTTTCTTGCTTTGTTCCCTGAACATAATGCTTAACAAATGATATCACCTTTCAACATTTTTTTTAATTAAAAAAAAAAAGCAAAGGGTAGAATGATCTGAGACTTTTGTTGGTGGTTTTGTTTTTTTTTTTTTAGGGCAGTAAGCTAGCTCAAGAAATGGGGCAGGCTACTACTTTACCACATAATTTTCCTCACTTTGCAACAAATGTGTGATTCTTGAGAAGAATGAAAAAAGAAAAAAAAGTTATGCCAGATCCATCAAATTCACCACTCCTCTCACACCACGTTGCCATTTCAGCCATCAACCGAACAACTTTTCAGACCTTCCACTTAACACTAAGTTTGCTACACTCTTCAGATCCTTAGAAACATTTTGCCGAGAAAACACAATTAACCATTTTTACTTTGGAAGCTGATTTGAGCTAACCTAGGAGGCCATTTTACACCTACAGAATTTCAAAGGAGTAAAGAAAAAAAAAAACCAAACAACAAGCCAAAGGTGTTAAGGGTACTCTACGTCCATTAACCTGACTACTCACTTTCTTGCCACTTCGTTTACATTTTCTCTCAGATAAGGGCTGCTCAACAGGCATGCCAAGTAACAGTTCTTAACAAAGGTAGCTCTTGACTATTAAACCATAACCGATGTCCTTCCTCCTTAGCAGTTGTCAATCATTTCAGGGCTCCTTTCTATTAATTGAATTTTGCATTATGAACATAAAAATCTATCATATCCTAAATAATTATATTTCACACTGATTGCACTGTTGTGTTGCTTCACACTCACTTTTCTCCTTCTTGGAACAAAAATTATATTACCATTTTACACTTTGCAATTCTCAGTGAAAGAGCAACCAAAAAAACCCCAAAAAACAACTTTGAAGAAGCTCCCTAACCACAATAGGTCTGCCCATCAGAAGACCCAATGTATGGTGATTTTTTTTTTATGGAGCATTCATTACATTTCTTTGCAGCCCTTGTCAGTGTTGGTCATGCTGTGCAATAGCATTCCCTGAGCACATCCAGCAGCATACCATTACCAACTGAAAGTCCCTTCAGTCACCAACTGTCAAGCAGACTTTTAGGATTTTAATTTAAATCTAAAACTGAAATGACATTAAATAACAGGTAAACAGAGGAACGGCCACTTATATACTGTGAGATATTAGCCCATCAGATTTATTACAGCATCTGTGTCAATGACCTACCTTTCCCTATATATACTAATTAAACTGCATTCTTTCCACAAGAAGCGTTGTCTAATGTATTAGTGTACAGAAAGACATAAACATTGTTTTCCTAAACAGTAGTATAAAAGCTCAAAGACAGTGCAAGTGTACACAGGTATCATAATATATAGACAGGTGTTATAACAGGTGTTTAAAAGTGTTACTGGGGCAACACTGCAAGAACAAGAAGTACATGCGCATGAAACAGCTACCAAGTTACTGAAAATATGTAAAAAAACCCCACAAACTCGGACAAAACTAATTGCCTGCAATTATGTGTACCTACTCGTTAGATATTTACTTCTTTCTTTGATCTCGTCTGAAGCACAGGCAGAAACACTGAATGAACTGCTGCTTACCCTCCCCGCTACACCTGTGTTTCCACCGCTCAGCCATCAGGGAGGATCAGCACTGACACTAGCGTGCTGCTTGAAGATCAAGGGGTTTACCTATTTCCCTAAGAAGGGAAACGGCTGTTGAAACGATACAAACGAGCAGTTCCTGGCATCAAAGTGTTCGCTCCCCCTCCAAACATTATAAAAAAAAAAAAAAGAAAGGAAAAAAGGGAAAAGAACCAACAAAAAAGAGAAAAGCACACAAACCGCACCCCAACCCCCACACCCCCGCCCCGCGGCGGCGGCACACGTAACGAGCGCCAGCGCTGGCAGCGGGCAGGCTGCCCGCGGGGAAGGGGCAGCGGAAGCCGGGGCAGAGGCGCGAGCCGTTACCCCGGCGGGCCGCGGCGGAGCGTGCGCCCTCCCGGTCGGAGCGGAGCGGCCCCGGCCTCCCCCGGCCCCCGCCGCCGGGGCTCTCCCCGCGCGGGAACGCCGCCGGGGCGGCCGCCAGGGATCGCGCTCCCCCGCCCCCCGCCCAGACACGCGGGGAAGTCACGTGACCCGGGGGAACCTCACGGCACGAGAGCCACCGGGGCAGCCCCGGGGGCGGGGGGGAAGGAGTGCGAGGGGAGAACTGCCGTCGCCATGACAACTTCCAGGGGGGTGGGAAAACTTCAAATCCCAACCGTCAGTGCAGGAGCGGCTCCCTCTTAAAGGCGCACACACACACGCACACACAGGCGGGCTCCCTCCCCCCCTCCACCCCCTAGGCACTGGCGATGGAGGAGGAGAGGAGGGGGGCAGCCACCGGCACTCACCGCGCCGACGGGAAACCGAGACAAAAGGACCCGAGCCGAGAAGGGGTCTCGGTCGATGGCGAAGGGAGGGACCGAGCAGCCCCGGCCGAAGCCGTAACACCCACCCGCCGCTGCCTTGAGGCGGCTTAGGACCTTCGCTCTCTCCCACAGACCCCGTCTCCGCTTCCGCCGTCCGAGAAAGCCGCTGGAGCCGCTCCTCCATTCCCGCTACGCCCCTCCGCCCACCCCAGCGACCCGGCTCAGGGCGCCGAGCCCGCTCCCCCGCGGGGAGACCCCGCTCCCCGCCTCGCCCCCCCGTTCTCCTCAGGAGCCCCGCTGCCTGCCTGCCTGCCCGCCGTCGCCCCGCGACGGCCGGGGTACCCCGCCGCCCCCCCGCCCCCCGCTCTCTTACCCACACAGTGCATGAGCCGGTGCCGCCAGGAGTCGAGTTCTCGGCGGACTCCCCTGCGCTCCGCCGTGCAGCGGGGGCTCCGGCACTGGGAGGCGGCGGCAGGAGGAGCAGGAGCCGCGGCGGCCATTCTGTCTGTTCCCTTTTCCATCTGCCTCTGACCTCACGCCCGCTCATTTACATACGAGCGCGCGCTCCCCCGGCTCCTCTCCCCTCCCCCCCCCCCCCCCCCCCCCCTTGCCTCGTCGAGCGCGTGCCCGCTCCCATCTTTCCCCCCCCCACCCCCAGCTCAGCATCCGGGGCGGGGAGCGCGCGCCGCCTGGCGGGGTGATTGACACGTGTCCCCGCTCCCCGCGGCGTCCCCCGCCCGGCCGCGGGCCCTCCCGGGCCCCATTCTGCCCCGGCGGAGAGCGGGACGGATCGGTAACCGGGCCGAAAGCGGGCGCCCCCTCCCTCCCCACCGCCGCCCCGTTTCCCATCCGTGTCCCCCCCCGGCCTACAACTCCCGCAGGGCAGCGCGCCACCTGCTCCGGCCCAGCCAGGGCAGGCGGCAGCAATGCACGCCGGGAGCTGTAGTTCGCGGGGGGAGGAGGAACGGTGCCCACCCCCGGCGCTTTCCCCGCCGGGGAGACGCCGCGCACGGTCCTTCCGACGGCTCCGAGCCCCGGCACCTCAGAGCGGCCCTCGCCCCGCGCCTGCCAGCACCGCCGCTCGGCCGGCGGCAGCTCGGGGTTAAGAGGATTTCAAAGAACCGGCGCTGGGCTTGCCCCCATCCCACGGTCCGCCCCGGGTGCTGGCCGTGGCAGGGCTTGCCCGCGGGCCCCCCGCAGGCTCTAACACCCGCTCAGCCACACCTGACCCCCCGGGCTGCTGCCCATGATGGCAGCCCGTTCCCCGCCTCCCCTTATCGCACCACCTGCGCGGGCGCGGCTGCCAGACGAGGGAAGGTGCAGTGCTGTGCCTTCCTAACGAGCTCGCCACACTCACTCCTTAGGGAGAGTTTGAAAGTTCCCTAAACCGCTGCTCAGTTCACCAGAATGTTTTTAACGGCTTTGCCTTCAGCCCGCTTTTTGTGAGGGTGTTGATCCCGTAGAGTCAGACAGGGAGGTAAACTGGGGACCGGTGTCACACAGAACGCAGCGTTATCTCCCCCGCTTTGGAAAAGACTAGTGAGGAAACCAAACTGACTTGCTCCCAGTTAAGTGTCTGGGAGCATGTCCGGGAAAGCTTACTATCAACCCATGAATGACTTCAGAACTAAAGTCGGATTAAGAGAACTGCAACAAAGTTAACACACAAACGCCAGATTGTATTACTTGGAGCATTTGACAACCACTTGGACAGTCAGTTTTACTGCTCTCTGCAGTCACCCTCATGCTGTACCACTAGACTCCAGCAGAAGACAGACATCCCTCAGCACCAGCCTAATGTGACAATTGCTACCCATGCCTTGCAAGAGAGCAATTAGCAGTCTTGAATTCCCCAGACAGAAAAATCAAGATCTTGCTGTTTTCTCAGATCCTGGTGTGTCTTTGAGTGCCTCCTCCTCCCCCATGCTCCCCTTCTCAGAACAGTCTTTGTATGCAGCTTTACTTCAGCAAGAAATGGCGTTTTCTGTGCGCATTTGCAGGCCATGATAGGAAACAGAATTTAATAAGGCCGTAGAAAAGAAAGACACCCTTGCTTCTCCCCTCCCTCCTCCATAAGGGTTGAAGGAGCAATGCTGGAAAGAATCATGTCACCCCTACCTATACACTTATTTGTTTTCTTGTGCTAGAGGATGAGCAGAGTTAACAACAGCAGGACTGTGTCAAAGCTGCAGAGGAGCTTCAACTGTCAACAAAGAACGGGAAGCCATTCCCCACTTACTCATCCCTCTACATAATCTGTGTAGAGTGTCAGTGCAACCAGAAGCAGAGCTATTTGGGAATGGAGCCCTTACTACCATTCAGTGGAGCATTTCAGGAGAATGGCGAGACTGGAAGTACAGATGAAAAGGCAGCCTATTTCTTCCCCTAGCTTTTCGTTGTGGCAGCCAGCAAAAAATAACAAGCAGCTGCTTGCCAGTCTCCTTCACCTCAAATCTGTTGTGAATACCTTGGCTCTCTTATTTGCACTGGACTTCCAAAGAGCAACAAAAATCATCAGTCTTGCATCAGAGAAATGGCAAAAACCAAGGCAACTCTGGGAAGGCACTGTCAAACCCCACACAAATGAAAATGCAACCTTATTCAGATAGACTGCATCACTTTCAAACTAATAATATCCTCCAGTAAAAAACAATTTTTTTGCCATAAAAAGGACTTAAAAAAAAAATCTGTTACCCATTTGCTTCTCCTGCAAACCTTCCATGGTGGATATTTCCTTCTGAACTTCTGAAAGATGTTCTTTTTTTTGCAGTTAAAGACATATTCAGGGATTGCTTGCAGAGCACGGCCCTGAAGGTCAGTTCTGCTTCCAGTGGAATGAACAAAACTTTGGTAACAGATCGCAGGTCATGTCTTTTCTTGTAAAGAAATTTCATAAAAAAATAAACTTTGTCACTTCTGTAAACAGCTAATTGAGCTTAATGATTTCAACGCACAGGGGTTTTAAACACTGTTCATTTAACTGGATCCCTGAGGTTATCTGACATGAACCAGTTTTGTAGGGACACCATTGCCCACACCTGAAAAGTTTTCTTTTGAGATGTCTATGATTAAATAAAGAGCAGAGAAGAAACTGCACGCCCCCGCCCTTTTTTAATTCATCACACTTCTTGTAGTTTGAAAGTTCCTCCTGTTTGAGAGACTTCCTCATGCATGAAAGAAAAAAGAAGTAAACCTGGCTAACAAAGTTGGTGGGTAGATTTCAGGGAGCAGGATGAGGAAAGGGGAAAGAAGGATTTTCAAACTGAGCTTTTATAGTTGCCTAGATTTTGAACTCCTAGGCCTTCTGAAAATACTATCTAGATATCAGACATGCTGTAGAGACTAGGTTTTGAAACAGTCCCTCCCTTTGAGTTGTTCTGTTCTTCCAAACTTAAAACTGAACCAGGTAACTCAAGGATCCTGCTTTGTCAAACCGTCAAGGTTGTTATTTTTACATTAGCTGCACTGTTTTTTCTTCTCTATGAAAATGACTTTCCAGCCAAGAAGTCACTTCTTATGTGGATTTGTACTTGATTTTATAGAAGCAGCTCCACTTTTCTGAGCAAGGGTTGAATCAAAACTCCAAGGCTGATGGAGGGGCAGAAGCTGGAGCAGTGAGGGATAATTTTGATTTAGTTAATTTTAGCTACCTATCCTAGCTTATTTTTATGGGATCTGAGAGTCAGTTACTTAGAAATGGCTCTGGAGGCAAAGTCCAGTGCAATTTTGTTTGAAGCTACAGGAATTATTACTGCTTTTCTTTCTGTATGTTTCATCTCACATTAATTTGAGGGTAAAGAGAAACTAGAATTGTCACAGATGCTTACAGTTTGATACCACAACCCCATCAAAATCTGACATTTTGAATTAATTTTTTTGAACACACATTGGGGAGATTTAACTATCTTATTGAAACACAGAAAAATTGTTCATCACCAAAACCTCTTTATAATTAATCCCCAAAGGTGAAATTCACTCCAGTATAGACAGCTTTGCATGGCTCTTTGTCACATAAGTACTGATCTGCGGAAACTGGGGGTAAGGATGAAGTGTAATTAAAACAGTCTAACTTGAACAGTCAAAACCCTGTAGTAAGACTTTTGCAGATACTATCTTGATGTGAATACATCCTGAAGTGGTGAGCTTCCTCTCTCAACATGAATGCAATTTGTAAACCCGGAATTGCCAGTGTCTTGCTAAAGCAGAAGGAGTTAAATGGTAAATTGTGCAATAGTTTTATGGACGAGTCTTGTAGATAATAATTTATATTTGAAAGATATACCACAGCAGAAAAGAGAAAGGTAAAAAGAAACAGACACTAGAGGAGATTTCACCATAAACACTAAGATGATCTTTTAGATACAGGATCTAGCCAAACCGAGTAAGGGTTATTTAGCCATCAGTATGAATATTAGATTGCCAATACATGACTACTTAAACCTATTTGCAATATCCATTTTCTAACAATTTAACACACAGAGAGAATTCAGAGATGCTCATAAGACATACCACTTTCTTTTGCAGTGTCAGGTGTAGGAAAATGTCATTTTAAGTGATCAATTGTATAGGTCATTTTCCCTTTTGAAAAAAAAAAATATTATTTTTCCTCCCTGATCGTTGAGGACGATCTTAAATAGTGCTAGGGGCCTTAGCACATAGCTTCTGTAGAAGAAGCTCTGAGAAGCAAACCCTCCAGTTCTGTTCACTGATGCTTTTATTCATGCTTTGAAAGCAGAATCCCTGTGGTCACTCCTAAAGGCATATTCATACAAAGTATTTAAGTTGCTTTTGAGTTGCCTGCATAAAGTGTAGTTCGAATTCAGGAGCTGGAAAAGTACACCTATTCAAAAGGAACAGGATTTTCCAGGTGCAATCCCATCCTTAGATTCGGGCTGTGATGAGTGGACAGCCAGCACAGAGAGTCTGGCAAGATGCAAAACAGCACAGTCTCATCAGCTAGGATACCATGCATTTCAGAGATTTAAACTGATTCACAGCAAAATACACTGTAAAGCACTGTGGCTGAGTAGGCTGGCAACCTCCAAAAGAGATGTAAGCACAGACAGCTAGGGAATGATAATATTTTTTTCCACTACAGCTAGATTTGTATGGTTTGAGGCATTACTGTCCCACCTACCATTTCACCTACTGCCAGCAGATACCTCCACTATTCCAAGTTTGATATACAACCTATTCTTTTTCCTCCAGGGGAGGAGGAAGGTAAGCTGCAGCAGAAGGAGCTGGACCAGCCGCTGTAGTGCAGTACAGCAAGACTGTGAGAGAGAGGCCATCCCCATCACCTTCTGCTTCCCTGCCTGTCGGGGCAAGCAGCACAGCCCAGGTGAAAAGATTTTGCCTAATCAAATAGTTTAGACTTCGGATTTGCATAACAACCTCAGTTGGTGTGAAGTTACAAAAAAATATCTTTGAAATCCAGAATTATCTTTTTAAAAAGGCTAAAATCCTTCACAGTTAGTTGCTGACATCTGGGTTAGGGGCCCTGTGAGCCTCGAAACTCAGACCAAAAACATTGCCTTGCATGGTCACCAGTTCTAGTAGGGAAAATGAAAGCTCAAACTCACATGAGAACAATTGGAGAAGTTTCAAATTCACACACAGGTGGAAGAATGATCTTTTTGACAGGGCAGAAAAGTGAGGCAACTTCAGGTCTACTCCTTGGCTTTTGGGTCCTCTAGGAGAGGTATGATCTGCAGGAGTTCTAGGCCTCTCAGGTTTAGGCCTTTTATCTCCCTGTGCTCCTATAAAATTCAAAGTAGTTTACAAATGGTGATGCGTGGAGAGGCTATAATTTGATACCAAATATCTTACAGATAAAGAAAAAAATGGCACTTGTTTACATCCGAAATCTCAGGTATAATATTTGGTGTTCAGTGGCTGTGTATCTCAGCAACATATACAATGAAAAATACTGCTGCCCCCTAACTACAGGGCCTGCTTTTGTGAATCTCACCAGCGTTAGCCAATACCACTATCTTTCAAAAATATATGTGCAACTGTATCTATGCACAGGTTAATAGAAAGCTAACCAATGGGAATTTCTGAGTCTACAATAACATTTTTTAGCCAAAACCAGCTCCTTGAATCTCTAGCTAGAGAAAAGTACCAGGAAATTCATGGAGTGAAGCTTTCCTCAAGCAGAAAGGCGGCCCTAAGCCAATCAAGTCAGCGCTGTGTTTGTGCTCCTGTTATTGACCCAATTCTAAGTAAATGAAACGTGATTACTGCAGGCAGATGACCATTTTTCACAAACATCTTTTTCTCTTCTATAGGAAGGTAGAAAATGGGAAAATGCTTCTTAGCCTATGTTCTAGCAGTAGTGCCCTTAAAGCTCTGAGGATCTAAATAGGTAAAATCAAAGTTTGCATCCGAGTGGAAGTTTTCTTATCAGACCATCTAATTAACTTAGCGAAAAGCACCCAGGCTTTCAAGAACATCAATATTCTTCATGTCCTGTCTACTTAAATCAGCTGGTATAGTTAAACAGAGATGTCAGTTCCATGTATCAAACTAGCTTTGTTTGTAGCAAGCAAGCATTATTATAAAACTCTTTGGTAAATGTTTATAAAATAAATGCACTTTGTTTTACATGGGTAACCAAAACATGAATACAGCTCTCAGTTTATACCATTTTAGAATCCACAGTGGAATTTTCATTGGTTAATTTCAGTTTTTTGTTTATCACTGGTCTGTAGAGGCTAAGAGTCTAGTGATACTGTGGCCAAAGGGACATGGTCTCATCACACACATGTTCTGCTATGTAAGAACACACATGCGTGAAGGATGTGTTAGATTTAGACAAACCCCTTGAGCTAGGAAAAAAAACAAACCACAATCCCACACAACTTTTATGGTGAGCTAAGTACATTTGATCAGAGTAGAATCCAAAATGTTAGTTTACAGAATTACTCCTCAGTGCAAACCTATATCTCAGTGCACAGTAAGGTATTAAAAATAGGGCTTTAAACAATACAGGCTTGCAAGATCAAATCAAATGCTTATATGCAAACTGCTTGAAAGACTTTATGGCATTAGAAAAAAACTATTTGAATACTTTGCAGCTAGAAATATAAAAACTTTTGTTCAGTACTAATTTAAAGCATTTATTATTCTTAAAGTTTTCTTATGAGGATGATATATCCTATGTTTCAGTACTAGCCTGGCAGAAAAAGGTGTGTAAAAGAAAGGAGCCAGCTTGAAATGCCAAAAAAATAACAAATTAGTCTTCTATAGATTAGACTGCTGTTTTAACATGTCATTATTTGACTATTAAAATTAAATTTAAAGGGAAGGTAAAATCTGATATATACTCCTAACTGATGTCTCCATAGTGCTATCTATCAAATACGGCTGTTTTTTTCCTTTCACTTAAACTGTTATCCTATGTTCCACACAGCTGAGTAATGTCACTCACTCTCTCTAAAGTTTCCCAGGTGGCCAAGTAACTTAAGTATGCCATCACCAGAGCAACTCTGTAGCTGAAAATATACTGCTATTAAACCCAGAGAGAATAGATCACTAATTGCAGTTTAATATTAGAGATAGACATGAAATACTGAGCCAGCCATCAGAGCAGGCGCTGGTAGTCTAAATTCATGCTATTATTGAGAAGACAAAGAACTGTTTACTGTCTTCATGAATGACTTTTACAATTACACTAGCTAAGAACTTGCTAAAGCTAAGTAATGCAAGGGCTGCGAGTTCTTCTGCAGACAGCAGATTAATTATTGCTCAAGCTAAGAAGGAATTATTTCCCCCAAATCTACCCTTCTTTGTGTGGAATGTCACACTGGGTGGGTTTCCCTATATGAGAGTAGCGCCAACAAGAGTATGTGTCAAGATACAGCATATGTGGAGCATTAAACAGAGGAAGTGGTTCCTTCTCCCAGAAGGATTACAATCTAAATAGAAAGGGAGAGTACCACATAAGCAACAGCCAATTCACAAGCTGGCCGCTCCAACAGTCATTGCTCAGGAAGCAGAGTGTAGGGTACCACCTCCTAGGTCTCTAGCATCTCCCCAGCAGTGGATGCGTGCATAATTCTGGGAGAAGGAAGGTGTATACCTGCAACAGGTTTTTTGGGTTTTGTTTTTACTGCAGAAGTTAATGTTTGGAAGTCCTTCGCACCTCTTTCCAGCTATGGTTTGCCAGCATAGGCTGCAATTTTATAACCAACCTAACCAGCATCCATCATAGGAGGTGGCAGAAAATGAGACTGAATGGATCATTGGTCACTCAAGTAAAGCAGTTTATTTCCTGTAACATCACTTGCAGAGTTACTGCCTCTTGAAGTAGAGCTCTCCATGCTTTGGTTTAAAACAGCTATTTATATTATTACATCTATAAGCTTTATCTTATCAATTTTATGTATAACCTTTCTTTTAGCTGAACCATCTGAGCTTTAGCTTATGCTCTCTTCTGAATCCCCTAGTCAATTCCCTTCTCCTTCCTTTCCCACCAATTCTCTCTTCCACTTTCAAGCTAAACACCTCAAATTGAAAAAAAAAAAAAAAAAAAAGTAGAAGAAAGGAGGAACACTGGATGAAATTCACCACCCTTTTTGCAAAACAAACAGCACATCATGGTTCCTCAGACCCCAAATAATTTGAAAATAAGGACCTAGTTATATTTGAAATGTAGCTATTTCACTAGCTAGATCAGTGTTGTGGGGTTTAGTTTGTTATGGCCTTATATTGCTTCACATAACTGCATTCTTGAAATGTTCAGGGGTTTGTCTGCTCATTCTCAATAGGCTATCTTTCATGTGGTTTTAATCAATCACAGTAGTGCTACAAAATAACATTTCTGTTTTGAAAAGGCAGTTAATTGAATGTAACCAAGGTATTTTAATATTGTCCCTTTTTTCATACTTAGATTTTAAAATCAAACACATGGCATGATTTTTTTGTTCGTTATTTCTCAAGTTTTTTTCAACTTGATTTTCTGATTTTCTTACATTGTCTGATCATTTGCACAATAATTTTTAAAGACTATTTTTGTATTAGGTTAATTCAAACAAAGTAACAGAACAATTACAGATTCACATTAAGTATTTCTTTTTGGGACTATATGAAGTAATCCCCTCAGATAATAAAACAAAAGAATTCACAGTAGGCTGAATATGACAGACTGAATGGTTCCTCATTGGATTCCTGCTGAGAAAAGCAGCCGGCTTTCTCTAGTAGCAGATCTACTGCAGATCATCATAAGAAAAAATGTAACATTGCTGTTGTCCTTTCCCATAATTTGATCATCCCTGGAAAGGCCTTTTTCATTCCAAGTATTCATGGGTTCACATGCAAACAGAATTAATCATTTCCTTCTCTACCTTAAGCAAGTCCGCTTCCTCTAAAACCCCAAATTTGTTTCTTCCCTTTCTTCCTCTTGTTTAAAAATTTAAGTGTTTAAGTTCCTACCATTTGCGTTGGAGGATGTTTTCACAGCAAGATATCTATATTCCCTGGCAATGCCTCCCCACAGCGCAGCGCAAGATGGCTAAGAAACTGGTGTGGATCTAAAAGTGCTATAGCTACATCAGAGCAATGCTGGCGTCCTGCTCCTTCACGGTTGCGCACAGTGATTCAGATATATTCCTTCTCCATCCAGTCTCTCTATTGTATTACTTTCCATTGTGCAATTTTTCTTGCCTTTCTGCTTACGGTTGAATCAAGATAGCTTTTCAACCTTTTCTGCACTGTTATGTATGTAATTTCTTTCGAAGAGAAGCCAAGAGGCTCCTGTCTTCAATGATTCTACGTTCATGGGCTTAAAGAAATAACAGAATTTGTAATGCGAGTGTAAAAGCTGGCAATGTTTTGTTCTTTAAGGTAGGGACTCTATCTTAAGTGTAGTGTTTTACTATTAAAAAAATAATTAACCATAGACTTAAGTTTTACACAAGTATTTTTACAAGCCAAGGTTGTACCACCACTTCATCAGATTTGGTTGACAAGGTTTCATATTGAGTACTTTTTATACCCTTGTAGCAAGCCTGCCCTATCGGGATTATTTCTCATATTCTTAGGCTTTTAGGCATTTTCACAATCAGCTTTTCTCGTATTTATCAACCAGTTGTTACTGCCATAAAATGAATTTGAGTGTCATTCAACTAGTCGTTCAGACTGTAAAGTCAGGGGAGGTGCTAGGAATGTCTTAAACCAACAGCATCAGTTGCTGATGATTAAAGTGGGCTCTAATCTTCTATCATTATATCTACAGTAGTATGAAAACAGAATAGATTTAGCTACAAACTCACGGTAGAAAGCACATAAGCTTTTAAGAATCCAAATCAATTTTGTACTTGAGCTTTTTAAATTTTTTTTTTTATTTTGAAGGTAACAAATCTCTAGTGATGTTATCTCCAATCCTCAGAGTCAAAAAAGCTATAAAAGGTCATATGCTTGCACTAGTAATTCAGCTGTTTCAATCTGGAATTCTTTCAGAACTCAAGTGGATACTCATGTCTTGATGACTTATTTTTAGTGTTTATTTTAGCGACTTGTTCCATAGCTCTTGCATAGCCACTTTGATTTCAGACAACTCCTGTGCCAAGTTCCCTCTTTCTGGAAATAAAGGGTTCAGCATAAGGATCTCCCTAGCTTCTCCCACCTCCAACACAGATGCAAAGAACTCATTGAGCTCCTCACCAGCGGCTTTGTCCCTTGTGAGTGCTCCTTTTATACATGGAGTACTGCTTCTAAAATAAATCTCAGCTCCATTTTCACATTGACCTTATACAACTATTTTGCATGGTTATTGGCAACAGATTATTGGAACTAGCATCTTTTCATTTCTAGAATCAATATTTCTTATCAGTGAAAATATATTTGAAAACATCTTACATGTCCAATGTAGAAAATGAAAGGCTAGGAAAAGCATACTATCTGGAATAAAAATAGAGTCTAAGTGACAGAATTTTCACTGTGTTTTCAGGGATATTAGGACTTTTAGTGGAGATGCTTTTCGGTTTGGTATAGCCTTACCAGGTGTTGCTTGCAAGACGCAAGCTTGATTTGCTGCTGGGAAATTCCTGTGTAGCTCTATATAGATCTGTAGGTTGCTAGACAGGAGCTTGTGCATATGTGAAAAATGATCTCTCCAAAACTATCTGATGAACTAAGACAGAACTTGGCCTGTAAGGCAGAAACCAGTCAAGGTCAGCACAACTTGCTATGATGAACAAGCAACTTCACCTGTAGAGTGCTACGTAAATGTACAAATTCACCAGCGCAAAATCCCCACTCCCTGGTATTCTAGTGCTTATCAGATTTCCCTTACCACAGCTGTCATGTTTTCACCCCAGTTATCACCATTCTTCTCACAAAGTGTCCCTGACTAGAAGGTCAGAGCTTCAACAAGGTCTGCACACTCCAGCACTGGGAAAGCTTGTGCATGTAGTAACTAAAACTCCTCTCCCCTTATTTTCACATGTGGGCAATTAGTTGGTTAAGTGCAGGGGAAACTGATAACACATGTTATCTCCCAGACATTTAAGCTAATTCTGTGCACAGTGAGGGGATAACAGTAACAACTTTCTGCCTCTGTGCAATTACAAAACATTTCTCAAATTTAATCAATCATGCCAATTCTAATCTTGCTGTTTCTTGTCTCTGCAGAGCTAAATGCAGTCACAGCATTCTTTTTTTCCTATGACACACACTTTACTCAGCTGCTTGAACCATTTAGTTAAAACAGTCCTACTTTCTCCTGTTAAAGATACCTAAGAGCACTGTGCTTAATGTTTAAACAGCTCCATGTGTACCCAATTATGAAAGCAATTAATTTAGTCAAAGACTAGATTAACTACCATCTGTGGCCTGATTGTTTGTTAAATTTGAGTACTTCTGATCAAAATTGTCATAAACAAAGTCTTATACAAGATGTGACAGATCAGTGTTGCCCAAGGACGTCTTGATATGACGAGAGTTCAACATTAAGTGGTAAATATTTTTATAGCACTTCTATCACCAATTTGAACAGTGTGTATTTTTTGGGATGCATTTTATTTGTTTCACAGTAGTGAAATCTTGGAGTCTGCTAATAAAATAATGCTGCTGTTAAGTGATTTAATAGATGATACAAGAACCGTGTCTAGGATAAGATGACACACATATACACAGTGGAGGACAAAAAGCCAAGGGGAAGGTATGAAACAAAACAAAGGTGGAGAAACAAATGACATGGAAGCTTGAACTAAGATCAGCCCTCACGATAGGACCCTACATGCATATACAGCTAGTTACCAAATAGGCAATGTCACTATTTAGCTAATCCATACAAAGTGGACAGCTGTAAAAAGAACGGGCACACAATCAAGCCTTACTCTAAGCCCTTGGTGGTATGATAGCTACCAGGCTCTTCTCAGTACTCAGAGATGTCTATTCTAACTTCCTAGGGCAGAGGATAATGTGTTTTATGTCTCCTATGATCTGAGTGAAATTCATAGATTATTTTAGAAGGAAAATGTGACCAAATGGCAGAGCTGCTCTTTCCCCTCCTACCCTCATAACCCAGCCTTTGTTAAAAGTTCATGAAGGCATGGACATAAGAACATCATCACTCTCAGGCCAAAAGTACTCAATGGGTATGATCAATATTTGTTAGTAAACAAGTAAACAATGACAATTTTCTTTTAAGAAATACGATTCACCATGAAATATATTGATTTATATTTTGACGTCATGTTTATAAAGTGGATGAGAGGAAAAAATCAGGTTTGATATGATACCTTAGAAATATTTCAATAATAACATTAAGTCTCTGATAAATGAGGGAGGAAGCAAAGAGGTACTTTTACACTGCAGTCACAAAGTGAGCTATATTCTAAAGTACAATTTTATTTTATTTTTTAAATGATCCTTGCTGACCTGTTTTCTAGACTCTCAATGTACTTGAAAAGGAAGAATAAGAACAGGCAGTAGAATTTTACAAAAAAATCTCAAAAGTGAGATACTGGAAGTAATTTTACTTCAGTTAAAGGATTCTCATTACTTCCCTGCTAGAATATAACTGCTTGAATCACATTAGCCTTTCTAGAGGAACTGATTTGGTCTGTGCTATTGTCCTTGGATTTTTTTTTTTGACCATCACTGCCTACAATATGGTTCCCTATTTTGTAGGAAATGCCTATATTTCTTTTTTCCTATAAGTGTTTAGTCTTCCACTTGGTTATTCTGAGACCCATGCTTTATTTAATAAGCTGGGGGCAATGCAGTAAACTCATTCTCACCATCCTTGATAAATGCAACAATTTTTGCATCAGATGCAAATTTTCATCTTTGGGATTTTCTGTTCACTTTCAGATCATTAAAGAAAAGTTTGAAATAACAATCCATTTTTTAAAGTACCAAATAGTGTTGGAGCCTTCTGTCAACCTTTACTGAGGCCACTAAACAAATTTATTCAGCAAGGATTCCCTATTAACCACCACATTGTCAGGTGTTTCACAGCTTCAAATGAGAATTAAAAGTATTCTGCTATATTTCTAATAAAACAAAGTAAAATATAAATGTTTAGAATGTCACAATTTATTAATTGTTCCCTCATTATTTCAACAGTCAGTAATTTTATATGTTGTTTAATGAAAGGAGAATGGTAATTAAGTAGAGCATTAAGTAACCTCCAAAATGCAAAAGACAGGCTGAAAATGCTTTAGTGTAAAACATGAAATTTCACTCACCATTGAAAGTCTGGGCTTCTGGACTTAATAATACTATAAGGTAAATTAATTCAATATCTGTTAAGACCTTCTCCTCTAAAGGTATGTAGTTTCTTCCCCTCTTTATTTAATCACTTACTTGTCAAAACATTTTGATATACCTGAGATATTTAAGGCATCACATCTAATTTTGTTTTGATTTTCTGTCATACACTTCACAGTGACCCTTCATACAGTGTTTGATGCAACTGTTCTAGCCAACATGGGAACTGGCTGTACCACCTACAGCTAGAAAGTAGTCTTGGAAGCACAGCTGTGCTCTCACTTGGAGCAGAAAAGATTATGGAGTAGGTCTGTCTAAAGATATAAATTTAAGTGATGGTGGTGGTTCTAGACATGGGAAAATGCTCATCATTTTGGTCATCTGGGAAGACGTTTCCTCTTAGTTACAGAAGTATTCAGTCAAGCAATAACATGCCTTAGAGCAGGGAAATACATTTAAAACAAGTCTTCGGGAGACAACATACTTCCTTAAGATGCAAGTTTGTAATATTAAAAACAAACAAGCCAACCTTAAAGGTGAAGAAACGGTTCAACTCTATGCAGAATCCAGATGACCTGCAACAGATTTTTCTCTCTCAGGAAGAAAGCCATATATATATATACACACACACAAAACCCAGTAGCAATCCCTTGTCATATAAGCAAAGCTCAGTATGAAAATTAAAGGAAAAAGAAAGGAATATTGAAACATATTAAACATTTTTTTCCTCCTTCACATTGCTTCTTATAAATATGATAGACTTGGAGAGACAGGTGAGTTTGGTCTTACCAATTCAGCAAAATTATGTAAAGAAAGGGTATTTATAACAAGTTTTTTTCTACTGTATATTAAGAACAATTTCTACTTCTTTTAATAAGTGACAGGCAAGAGAAGCTAGAGGAAGAGGTTGTAAGGAAATTGTCCTGGTACATGCAACAAACCTCCAAGGTACACAAGCTTCTTGAGGTTTCATTTTAGTGAGAACTCATTTCATTTTGATATAGCTTTCTTGAGAAATGTTGACTTACAAATCACCTTTCCTCAAAGTATTAAGTGATCTGGTAGTCACCTTGTTTCTCTCCCTGAGGAGGAATAACAATCCTGGAGTCTATGGAAAGGTTGTTTGAAGATCTGCTAACTTGCCTTTAACATAACTAATGCTCCTATCTCCAGCACCTACAGTGGGCTTTGTAGGCAGTTTCAGCAGATTTTTTTTTCTTTTAAAAAGACCCAAACAAACAAACCAACCCAAAACACAACATCAAAACAGAATCAGAAACCTTTAATGTGCCATCTTCCAAAAAATTAGGGGAAAGGAAAAAAATATTTGCTCACCCAGTACAAACACTGAATAATGAAAAACACATGCTAATCACTGCCCAAATAAGGGCTATTAGTCAGCATCTCTTTTTTTTTTTTTTTTTTTTTCCTTCTAAAGGAGATGCATTTCAGATTAGAAAATAGGATACAAAGGTTATTTCTATCTAAACCTGATCACCTGAACTTAGAGTTATAACCAATCCTATTGTGGTAGTCAATTGAACTTTTTGTACACAGTGTACTTTATGGGTTTTTTTGTTAATAAACCCATGACTGGTCACAGAGAGGATAGCTGCCTGTCTGTACTGCTTTGGCTGTTGCACTCCAGCCAGGTGCAGTTCACAGGGAAGGAGGTAGTTCACCTGGGAGAAGGTTTAGGTGTGAAAAAATAGGATTATTACAACTGATTTCTGTACTACATCATGAGACAAAATCATGTATCTTTAGGAGGGTGAGAAAGAGTCTGAGGAAGAGAGCACAGTGAATTTGCAACTGAAAAAAAATTGTGAAACAGGGTTAAGTTACAGTAGCATGAACACTCAAAGATTTAAGTCTCGGAGTAGAAAGAAGGTGGCATTTTTGGGGAGATTATGCAGAGTGTATTGAGTTTGGGAAACTTTGGTGTAAAAAAAATGAACTGCAAGGAAAGTCATAGCCTCTAAGGGCTCAGCAGGTAGGGGCGGATTTGTTCCTAAACGTATGTCTCAATATTTCTGACTTTGTTCTAGGTACAGGAGTACTTTGTTCTACTTCATTATTCTTTGTCCAATGGAAACTTCTTTTGGGCATTATAAATCTGTAGCATCTTTGGAAGATTTTGTCTTTAAAAAAGGTGAAACTGAACTAACATCAAGCTTCTGGCTGAATTTGGATTCTTTTTTTAATAAGTTTAGGCCTTGATCCTACAGGACAATTTATGTAGACAATTGCTTGCTCTTGTAGCAATTTTCCAAAAATTCCATCCTAGCTTACCTGACTGCAAATACATGGATAAACATATAGCTAAAAAAATAAAGATATTTGTGTTCTTGTTTCCACACTTAAATATATATAGGCAAAATGATTATTTCTTTTGTCATCCTGTAGCTATTTTTTGGTCACTTTTTCACAGGTGAATTTTTAGTAAAACTTGGTTTAAAATGTGCAAGACTGAGGCTATATATGGTATCTTTTTGTTCTGGAGAAAAAGAATAACACAAAATCTGAAATATAAACTGCACGGGGATGGTTTTCCTATCCCTGAAGTAAAATGCAGTGAGTATTTAGCAATATGAATGTTTGCAGAGAGTGAACATCAAACTTTGGACTAATAGGTGCCCTTGCTGATGTTATAACTGCATCTGGTTTGATTCTGGTCTGAGAAGAAAAAGCTGTGTTTATTGAAACCTGGGAGTTTTTCAGAATAGCTAACAACATTGTTTCTACTTTTCATGAAGCATGTTACAGAATGTTTAGTAAACACAAAGGTATGGAATGTTTTTTGTATGAATTCAGTGAACTGTTCTGAATGATAATTTTAATGAATAAATCTTCTCTTGTTTACAATGATCAATAGGACTATACTGACTAGCTCATGTTTTATTTGCTTTGGTTTTTTTCATTTGATTTAATGATAACAACTTTATGTATTTCTCATTCTTTAAAAAAAATTTTAATTAAACTGTATTTTAATTATTTCTTTGTAAATATTTACTCAGAAAGCTTCACCAGGGTGAGGGACAGGAAGCAGCTGTCTGCCACATACACTGAACAGTTATGGTAGGAATTACTGCAAACCTAACAACTGTATCTATTTAGCAATAGAAGCAAAAAATGGTACAAATTGTCATAATATGAGGGAAAACAAAAAGCAAAGGAGAAAGAAAGAAATGTTTTTCCTTCCAGAAATGGTCCCTTGCTTAGAAACATATCAATCTCAAATGACAAAAATCAAACAGATTTCTAAATAAAGGTCAAACTAGTATGACAGCATTAAGAAAACCAGCAAAACTAGCATTAATAGCACTTATTCAGCTTCATTCCTCTTCCTTTAATCTAAATACTTTCCTTCTCTGCTTCTATATAGAAATGTAAAATAGATTCTACATAACGATATAGTTATCAGTTATACCACTGTATGGCTGTAATTCAGGAAAGCACTTAAATAAGTGATTAACTTCAAGCATCCACTTACCCACTTCCCTAATTATGAACTTAAACTCATACCAAAAGTTCTTTCCTGGATTGGTTTTATGCTACGCCTGTTAGCTCTGTGCTCTGCTGCAGACATTTGAGCTAGTTTGAAAGCAGCTTGCTCAGGGGCTGGAAAGAGTCTAACCACAGCTGCCTCGTGTTTGGGGTGATTTCACTGACTTGCTTCCAGTGCTCAAGCTGCCTTGGTAAAGCCGGTTAAATTATGCAGCTTGCAGTATACATTTCCTTCTGTTAGTCTGCTCTGGTTTCTGCAGAGCAGTTGCCTCTTTTTATTTTCCCATGGTCCTGCTATTTCTTTTGTAGGGAAGTGTTTATAGACCTCAAAATCAGAGGAATCAAAATAAAGGACTTATGATCCTGAAGCCGAAAATACAATCCAAAAAGACCTTGCTAAGTAGCAGTTTCATTCTAGATGCACTTGACTTTCTTTGTTTCTTTGCCTTTAAAGGTGTAAATGTGCCTAGACATTAGCTTTTGAGCATATCAGAGGCTGTTTGGAGCCTGCCCATGTTCTACCTCAGCCTGGCAGTGATCTGAGAACTGTTTCTCTACCAAATCCTCTAAGTAGCTTGACCCGGGGGACATTCTCAGAGCATACCTAATGCTTACTACAGGATTAGATCCCTGACAAAATGCAATTGTAATGTTTTTTCAAAACTAATACCAGGGTTCACTTTCTGTAATGGCAGCTATGACTACCTGCAGACTGTCACCAGCTATTCCTGTCTTTAATAGAAAAGTCCTAATCATTAAGTTAGAGTTGAGCTTGCTCTTTCCTGTGCAATTTATCACAAATTCGTTTCTGCATGATGTCACAGTGTCAATAGAACGGACAGAGAGTGCCTTCTTCCCAAATTACCCACAGGTTTGTGGTTATAGATACTTCTTGAGAGGCAGAGGTTAAATTCCTACAGATGAAGCCAAGAGTCGAGTCTGGATCACCTTGCTGGGTTTCCTATTTAAGAGGTGAAGATGCATTGACAAGAAGGATTTGCCAGCGATAACCTGGAAGCTTAAATCTCAAGGATGACTTATCACTGGATATTCTGGGGAAACTGATGTGAGTTAGAAGGTGAACCACTGGTAAGGGAGGGCATGGTGTTCCACCAAATAAGAAAAGAAAAACTTCCTGCCACAGTTTTCAGTCACCGTAGTGCTTATGATTTCTCTTAAAATTCCTGGTTTTGACTAATTTGTACATTTAAACATCAAACCTTCCATGGCACTTTTCTGGACAGCATAAATGCTGTTCACATCAGCATGTGGTTTCACCCGTTGAACCTGTAGAGTTATGCACTGGTGATCAGGTCTTATGTCCCATTTATTTATATTTTTGCAGGTTTACTTTGGACTTGCTGTAGTCTGACCCCATGAACTACTTGTCTAGCCAGGAGTGGACACTATTAGGTGCGCTTCTAGAACATACTTTTTAGCTTTGTTTCATCTGAAAATAATGCAGCTTTTGCACTCTAAACCAATTCTGTAATGTGGATCATAGTATGTGGTGATGAGTGGGAGACATGCTTGAAATCACTAACTTTTGATTGAACTAGAATGC
Organism: Falco rusticolus; assembly: GCF_015220075.1. Lineage (NCBI taxonomy): Eukaryota > Metazoa > Chordata > Aves > Falconiformes > Falconidae > Falco > Falco rusticolus. The sequence continues at coordinate 92,528,828 of NC_051187.1, forward strand.
TAATGTAGATGGTCCCAATATAATTTTCCTTCATCAAAGATAACGATCCAATTAAAATTTATTAATAGTGAAATACCCTGTCTGACAACATTGAAACATGAACATGATTTTACTCCTGACCTCAGGTATCACTTTGACATATTTGAAAGAACTATGTAAGTATATGACAGTAGTTCCATACTATCTCAGAGCAAGTCATACATTAAATGACTAGAGCATCAGTTATTTTTGTTGGATGGGTGCTTATTTTCTAACAAAGTAAAGAGATGGTCTTTTAGTATCTTTCAACACAGAAACACAAAAATATTTTTTTTGTAGTAGATATTCCTGCAAAAAAATACCTCATAAAACTTTTGAAAAGTCTTTTTAAAGGCTCGCTTGTGACACTTAACAGTACTTTGGTTTACCCTTTGGGTTTTAATGCTATACCACAATGGAGTACAATGTCAGCTAATTATACTTCAAATTAAAAAACTCTGTCCCCTCAGATTTTGTGCCTGAAAATGACCAGTTGAAGTAGCTGTTCTGGGTAATCTTTTCCCAATTTCAGTGATCTGTCACCATCTTCATGCTTGGCAATATTTACAAGTAGAAGGGAAAGCAAATTCAGGACCATGTATTACCATACTCATTATAAGTGGGTGCTTAAGTCTACACTGTGTTCAGCTGCATGAAGCATGTACTTAAATACTCTGTTGAATGGGGATTCATTTATCATGGTTAGTTTAGGTGCCTGGCCAAACAGCAGCTAAAATGAAGTAGTAGGACTTCAACAGAGTCAGTAGGGTTGAGGATGCTTGCACTGATCTTATTATTAAATATTATTTATTTACTATTTATTATTATCTAACATATTAAAAAATTATTCAGAACTGGGGTAAAATAAGACTAATGCTGATTTGCTCCTGGCTATTAATGCAGACAGAGTTTATTTGAGCTTAATTTTAACTGTTATTTGTAATCTCTTATTTCTTCGTTCTGCATTCTTGCTGCTCTGCAAGAGAGTTTCACTTCAGTTAACATGATATTTGCTCAGATATCTTGTTAGTGCAAACCCTATGGCTGTTAAAACCCACATCTGCTGTTTGGAATTGTAATTAACTCATTTACCATATTTTAAAGAAATCTAACAAGTGGACACATGTTTTCAACAAAAAAAAAAGATTGAAGTTTGCATAGAAGTTTGACATGACGATGGAGTGTCAACATTAAATGTCAGCTGGGTTATTGAAGATTTTGATCATATAATTGGGATTGTTTCAGTGCATTTTATTGTAGTAAGTACGCTAGGGCATGCTCAAGTCAATATGAATCATCAGTGTACTATCAGAAAGATATAAAGTAAATAAGTACTCATATAAGCAAAGCTATACTTCATAGAAAAGACAGGTAATCGTATACATAAAAGTAACATCCTTGCTGCAAATTTGTCCCCTAGTTGTAACTCCATTATCTCTCTCTCCAGGTTCTCAGTGAAGTTATGATGGACATTAATTTTACACACACTGCACTCACTAGTACTGTCATCTTCTTCACTTGTATCCAATAATTGATTTGATTTAGAAGATTTTTGCTGTATTGTGCCTAAGAAATAGAAAGAATTTCACTTTCTATATTCTTGTTGTCAGATTAATGCCAGCATACTATAGGGCTCTTTACTGTTGCTTCCTCACTTCTAGTTTCAATTCTGATAACTAGCAACTACTGTCTTTCCACGCAAACTAAAGTCTTGTCAGTAATCTTACATGGACTATGTCTTGGTCACTCAGTGGCCCAATATATTTTTGTATAAACATACATAACTATGTTTAAGATTTGTGGAATATTACTTCAGTGTTACAGGTTTGCATTTATTTCTAAATTTTAACACAGGAAAATTCAGGCGATCTTTTGAAATTTAATTAATGAATGTTATAGAGTAACTAAATTTGCAGATAGAATAAAAAAATATCATCATTTAGGCCTTAAAACTGAGAATACAAATTGAATATTTTGTTTGAACTTTTGGGGTATTAGTGCTAAGTATAAATGAAACACTAAATCTATATGAAGACATTCACTCGCTCTTTAAAAGTATATTTAATAAATAGGCACAATTTGTGTCTTCAAGCCAGACTCTGACATGGGGAAGTTAAGTGGCAGGTTATGTGTGTCTGATTTTCTAGTTTGACTGTAGTGCAATTTAATGTAGTGCTGTGCACAAGCCAGCATACGAGTTTTTAGGGACCAGGTGTTAACTGGAGATTGTCAGTGTGAAATATCACCCTCTATCAGCCTCCTGACTTCTCTTTCTAACCCTAACAAGATCTACCCATTTCTGCAGCAGTGGTGGTAGAGGCAGAAGGGGCTGGACTGGAGGGCTGAAAGGAGCTGACTATTGGCACTGTGATTCCCAAAACCTCTTCTACACTCTCCCAGCACATACCAAGAAACTTCCAATCCATTTGCAAAACAGAGCTGAAAAAACCAAGACAGGAAATTTTATCTTAGTCTTAGGTATTCTTGCACCTTGTTAGGAGCTAATTCACAATTATTTCTTTTTAGATATATTAATCAATTAATGTTTGCAGAAATCAAGTCTAATCTGGGTGTCAAAGCATTTTACTTTGTGTCACAAACTATTCCTGTGGCAAGTGAAATAATTTTTAAAGATGTACAGTATTTCACAACCATTATGAAAGAAGAATCAGAAAAAAAAAATATTTTTTTTTTAAAAAAAGCGTAGCATATTTTAGCAAGACAATTCACCAAAAATTAAGCTTTGTAGATAGGATTTTATAGGTAGCATTCTTTGGTAGCTACTTAAAAAAAAAAAAAAAAAAGAAAAGAAAGTACAAATTAATGCAGTATTTTGATCTGCATCGTTACTCATTATATTGTAATAACATTTTACAATTTTAAAGATGAAAACTGACATAAGATATAAGTTGTTAAATACTTTAATTTTATCTACATTTTTTGTGTCAAAAATTATTTTGATATTAAAGGACAACTGTAGACTCCTAATGACTTGAATACAGTTTGACTGTTTTCATGAAGTGCTCTGTGGGATGTCAGAATATTTAATTCAGGATGTTAAAAACATCCCAAAATGTCACAATAATTATATCACAGCAGGCAATTAAAACACTGGAAAATGCCAACTGACTAAGTGTGTTCTCTGTTATTTAGGAAACTAATGAGTGAGTGACATATAAAGCAGAAAATACAAATTATAACCACAGAATCCAATATACATAATAATTAATTTTAATATAAAATATATATTAAATTAAAGCAACCTGTCTTAACAAAAGCAAAGAAATACTTATTTAAAGCTACCATTGGAGCCTGAGGCTCTATAATTCCCCAGGCATAAGAAACTGTTTTTATGTTTCCCCTTCATTGTTTAGTTAATTAGTTATATATTTGTATTATGATACTGTAATATAGGCTTGCTTGTGAAGCCCTTATTAACTACAGTGGTTCCATTCACTGCATTGTAATAGTCTCTGCCAAATTCTTCACGTGTCCTTAAATTAGTCTAAAGGCAGCTAGGGAAGATCTGTGTGCTTGTAGGGTGGAAAATACAACTCCCTTCACAGTATGTCGGAGACACTGCAAAATCTGCATCGACTTGGGTAAGTTACAGTGCAAGTAAGGATGCTGATTCCCAGACAGAAAGCAGTAGAGCCTTGGAGTTCTTCTAGCAGAATTCTTGCATTTGAATGACAATGGGTTAATCAAAATGGCAATGCAATAAGAGAGAGATGCTTTTGATTTAATTTGTACAGGGATTTAATCCATAATTATTAAACCAACATCTTTTTCTAGCAGACTCTGTGGAAATCAACTCATCCTATTCAACTTAAGGGAAAGAAGTACTGTAAGAAGCATGACTATTTAAAAGAAAAGAAAAAGAAAAAGGAAGGATTTAATAAAGATGACAGTAGGCAATTATTCTTATTAGTTAATGAGGCTGGAATAACTATTATTACTGCAGCTGAATAGTTTAAATAACAGAAAAATATATGAAGTTCCAAGCAGAAAAAGAAACTGTGAGAGGTGTCTGAGGAATCACTGTCACTGATCCTATGCAAAACTACAGTATGCAACAGTCTGTTTGCTCCATTTCAGGGTTTTATGTAGCAACCATTACCTTGGGATCCAAGAAGTTTAACTGGCATAAAGCATTGCTGCCACTGAAGGGCACAGCCTTAGTTGTTATTCTTGCCCCTTCCCTTCAGAAGTTCATGCAGCCGCAAGGTGAACTGGCTCTGGCACTGATCTGGTTAGAAACTAACCCCCCACCCCCCCATGTAATTTTCAGGGAGATGAGATCTCTGGTGCATCACATGTCTTCCTGAGTGCTAGCACAAGAGGGAGACAGGAACTGGGAAGGGGAAAAGAGGCAGGTGCAACCCCTTCAGCAGTAGTGTGGATCCATACTGAATTAAACACACTGGGGAATCATGACATAAAGCATCATGTTGCATTCCCGATTGCAACAATTCAGACAGAATGAATTATTGCTGCATTGATCTGAGCACTGGAAACATCGGTATTTAGCACTCTTTTAAAATTACTACCTTTCTACAGTTCCTTGACATGAAATCATCCTCAGATTTCTCTAACAGCTGCATGCACTGAATGCCTCAAAGGCATCTTAAGAAAAAGAGTAACAGTTAATCTGCTTTTTATAGTCCCCATTGCCTGTGCTTAACAACTTAAGCAGTATTTTGCACTTCCTTGGTTGTTTTTTACATATCCAGAGTTTCAGCTCTGGTTGGAGATGATCCATTTGTAGCTAAGTTTCTTTTTTGTATCTGGCATCATGTGGTGGTCTGTGATCACTCAGCCCTTAAAATGCTTGCATTGTGTGTTATTTTGAGGGGTGTTATTTTGTTTCTGGCTTTACATTCACATCATTCCTTGGGCAGGTTGTTGAGAACTGATATCTGGATCACCACACAGCCTTCAAGCACCACTTGTTGCTAGTAGCCTTCAAAGGCAAGATTTTTGGCCCAATTACCTATGCTACTACTACTGGGGAAAAAAAAAAAAAAACCAACAAAAAAACCAAAATCCAAATCCACCTTACTCTTCTGTCTCATTTTGAGTCAGAGTGAAGGGAAGAGATCAAAATCTTGTCTTTCTTCATTTGGTTGCTGTTAGGTAAGTGTATATATCACACCTACCTAAAGGGTGATTCCTGCTCTCATTGAAGTCCGACCCAGTGCCCTGAAAGAGACCCCAGTACCCTGGGGGTTTAAAGGCCAAGTAGCTGAGGCATAAAAAATTGCGTTCTTCCATGTCTTCTCATACAGACTAAACAAACTGTTTTCAGTGTGTCAGCTCAAATAAAACTGAGGCTGCTAATTCTGTCACTTTTACCTGTATAGGACCTTTATTTTTTTGTTATAAACACTTTCAGGAGCATTCTTTTTGAGTCATTGAGAAAGGTCTAGGAGTAGTTTGTCTTCTGGTGACAGTTAAGTAAGGACATGATACATATATATATATATTTTTATCTGAGATATATAGATAATGCTTAGAGATATTTATATGTGTGTATCTCAAAGAATTTTTGCTTTGAAGAAAGCCAAGGTAGAATGGGATAGCAAGTAAGACTACTGGCTAGCTCCATCCCAGTATGTCTTGTTGTTCCACAAAGGTCAATATATTCCCCTCACTTCTAATTGCCATGAGATAAAAAACATTTTTACACTCCATATTAAGAAAGAGATGATAATTAAAAAACTCCAAACCCTGACTGTAATGAATTCTTGTGTTTAGCATGGACCTTACTGGTTTACTCTGCTCCATATTTCAGTGTTTTGTTTTGTCTCCTTGCATTAAGGACAGCACTAAATAAGCAGAGAAAGACATACTCCATGAGATCTCTTAAAATGGTAAAGATGCCCTTGCATGAGAACTCTACAATGTCTTCAACTTCACTACCTGTTTGTATTATTACAAATTTAATGTAAAAACTGCTGAAGACTGTAATTTTGAAAGGTGCATCAGTAGCTTCTTTTGCCTTTCAGGACTTATTTTACGTCTGTTCTGGTGTTGGGAACAACTATGGGTGAGGCCTATCTAAGGAAACAATGAAAACAGCAATCCTACCTGTTAATCTGGTTTTCCTGCTTTTCTCTGTATTAATACAGAAACATTTCACTTTGCTTCACATACTGAAGCAGAACTGATTTTTCGCCTTCTGAAGTCTGTCTTTCTGACGTGTTTTCTTTCCCCCCTGAAGACAGACTTTCAGTCTACTTTGCAATGATGTCATCTACATCTTTTAAACAGGTTTATTTTTTCCTTCTTTGCTATGAAAGGATGAATCTTGCAGAGCACCTCTAAAGAAAAGAGTTAAAGAAATCAATTTAACAGGTAGAAATTACCAAATTGTGATTTGCTTGAAAAAGAAAATCTGGACAGACAAAGATTATACTCTCTTATATGAAGCCTTTTCAGTCACAAAGGCATTAGAAAAGGTATTTATAGCTGACCTTTGAAGATTCATCATTTCTTTCAGGGAGAACTATGGAGTTTTTTACTAATGTTTTATACACTTCTTACAGTTAAAAAGACCACATAATTTTCATAACAGAAGTTCTAACAATTTTTAGGAGAACATTGAAGCATATCTATGTGAACAACTTTTTATGTTTAAAAAGGTGAAAGAACTCTGAGGATAATTTTAGTCTGTATATGGTAGAAGGTAAAATATTATAAATAAATAATAGCTATCATATATTTCTCAGCTTGAACTTTGTGATTTTGCTAACAACAGAAATATCTTCCTGTTGTCCTGAGGGAAGATTTTTCTTTCTTTTCTTATAAAAGTATGGCTTCAAATGTTAAAAAAAAAAGGATGGAAGCAGAAAAATATAATTATTGTTTCTGAATAACTAAGAAATTATAACCTCCATAGTTTAAGAAGCACTGTGAAAGACTGATTTTTCAAAGGTGAACTTTCTTTCCTTCATATTTGTTTCTATATTTTCCCTAGTTGAACCTGCTTTTCTAAAAACATATTTGAAGCTGCGAACTGGTACTCTGCAAATGTGTATAAACGACTGTACTTACAGTAACTAAACCCCTTTTGGTACCAGCTGGGTTATTCAATATAGATAAAATTATAGCCATTAGGATATAATAATATTTTATCAATATCCGCCACACTTTTACCTCTCAGTTTAGGTAGCTATAATATAAAAAAAAAAACAACCACCAACCAAAAAACCCCAACCATAACCCCACAGACATTAAATTACATTTACTAGATGCCTTAGGATGTTTCAATACCTAAATGATTGGTACTTTACTATCTTTTTAGCTTTATTAATTTTCTATGGTATAAAGAAATAATATTTAAAAATAATTAAAACAGTCCTAAAAGGTTTTATAGGAACATCTTCACTTCCTGTTAATTATTTTTAATATAAATTCCTAAAATTATTTCTAGCTAATTTTACTTTATTTTCTACCAAAATATCTATTAAAAAGAAAATACATAGCAGTGTTATAAAGTACAAAAAATGGCTCCAGTTCTTGAATTGCAAGAAACTGAAAGTTTGCAGTGAAATTAACTTACCCTTTCCTGTTCTCTGTGTGACCAGAACACTGCAGAATAAAGCATCCAATTTTCAAATTATAGATTAAATTAAAAATTGTATATCTAGTGCTGTCATCTTCTGAAAAAACTATTTTTTTCAAATTTATGATTATTAAATGTGAACCAAGTGTGTTAATCTAGGTCAAGGCCTAACAGTCCCACACAACCTAACCATGGAGCTGAACAACCTCTGTATGTCTACTTTCTCTTTTGTCATCCGGAGTCAGCTGAAAATTCATCATCATGGTATTCTCCAGTTAAAACAAAATCTTTCATTGCAATTAGTCGTTTTTGTTCTACAGCTTTATTGAAAAATAAGAACTTTGTAGGTTTTTGGAGTGATTCTCTTTGTTTGTTTGTTTTTATTTTGCTAAGGGATTGTAAAAGGAACAGAGAAATGAGGAACAGCATTTTGAGGTTATTTGTATTTCATTATTGACAGCTTTCTGAAAGGGAAATCTGCAGTCAAGAATAAACAAGTAAAAATTAATTTCTGCAAAACTATAAAGTGCAATAGTACAGAAGCTGCTATTTCATGGTAGTTATTATAACAGATGCTATTATTTCATGGGGAGCACACAATTCCACTAGAAATCTTAGTGTAAGAGGATAGAGCTTGGGGCAGTTTGCGGAAACATGTCCTGTAGGTCCCTGCGGTCATAAATGAAATACACAAAATCCAGTTAGCTTTTTTAAGGCTGGAAACCATCAATACATTCCTTAAAATAGGATTACAGATTACACATGGGACTGGGAAGACATCTACATGTTCTTTGACAGACCTTGACACTCCTACCAGTTTTACATCTGTTTCAGTCCAAATATAATTTTCAATAAGAAATAAATGTTCATCTCGAAAAGGCAACCTAAACCCTATAAGCAATGTGTTTTGTGTTTATTAGAAGCAAATATGTAAAGACATGATAGCTGCCTTTAGGAACTGTAGACAGGGATCCATGCAGTTGGTGCTTTGTTTTACACTTGGGCCAAGGTCAGAGGATGCAGATCCTCAGAATCAATGCAGTGCAATTAAATGTCAGGTACCTCGCTTTGGACCCTCCTAATCACCTGAAGTTTATATTCTGGATCTCTTTCATGTAGCTTGTACCCAAGAGTTTATTAATATTTAGTTTATTTAATATTTAATTAAGGTGTATGCAAATAATTACTGCTTCATTTTAGGGGCTACATGGAAAACTTTGAGGTGGAAAAAAACCCCATGTGAGCAGTAAAACTAGAAGAGACTAGCTGTCAGCTGATCAGCATCTTAAATCTCTATCTCATCTCACAGAACATCCTGATGTGCTAATGCTCCTGTCCTCTCCCCCTTTTTTTCTTCCTAGCTCCTAAACCACTTCCTGTTTGGCTGGGCATCTAGCAGCTCATGCCAGAGGTTGGCTTAGTTCATATAGATGTGGTCTGGATAACAAGAAAGTGCTGTAGTTACACTGTCTAGCTTTACATGTCAGGGATATGAATTTTGGTCTACTTTCTCCAAACGGCTGTCAATTATCAGACACATTTGTAGAGATTTGCATCTTCATATAAGCTGTTTTGAAGTGGTCAGTGGGATGAAAAACTATTGGAAGACATGGAGTACAGATAACAATTGACAGTGCTGTTACATAAACCTCATTTACTTTGGAAATCAGAATAAAATTGGTGTGGGAGGGCTCAGGATAGAAACTGGGACATATGGGAAGTTTCTTATGGGAAAAAAGCAAAATCGTATTAGCTTGTAAAACATTCTTTTATGTTGCTCAGGTCAGGTAAAATAGCTGAATTTAGATAAATGTATGTTTTCTGGGTTATTTCACTTATAAATTGCTCTGTTTCCAAGTAAATACACAGTTCTTAAACAAAAGTAATATTTTTTGTAGAAAATATCTGATGTACTCATTTCCCCTGGTTTCTGATGTTTAATTTCTCAACAGATCTACTATTTATTCAATTGCCTTGATTAACTTTCTGTAGAATTTAGATGTGATACTGTAAGTGGTATAATAATTGTTTCAGACATTATATTATCCATGCAGAGATCATTTACTTGGACATTTTTTTGATGATTTATGAGGCATACTATATTTGTGATAAAATGTCCTTTGACTTCACCATAATAAGAGAAATTGTCTGCTTATTTAGGGAGTAGGTCTCTAAAATTTTCCAATCTCTTTTTTTGCCATGGATTTGCCTTGATCTGGCCTCTTAACCCAACCTGCCTCTTCTGTTCTTCCACTGCTCATCTGTCTGTTGGCAGAGACAGAGAGATATGAAAAGCAAGAAGATCGAATTAGCCATGACCATGGAAAGTAGGTCAGAAAGCAGTGATAGATTTCTAGTGTTTTTTGGTCTGAAAGCTATTCGACTGTAAAAACCTTTGTGTATTAGTTTTTAGGCTAATTAATTTTTTAGTCAAAAATCAACTCCCTAATTTAATTACTGATTCCTTCATATTTTGTCTTTCATTCATTTCCTGTAACTCTAAGAAATCATCACCGCAGCTGTATGTAAACAACAGGGAAAAATATGTAACTAGCTGGGATTTCGCCTCCTGTGCACTGATGATGTTATTCCTAAGAGACTGTTGTGAGTTCGTTACCTGTTAAACCAAGTCCCTTTCTGTCTTTTCTCTTCAAGTGATTTTAAATATAAAAACGTCATAATTTTTCTGTCTATGAACTCCTGGTACAACTGATAATAATAACAGAAATGTGAAAAGCACTGAAAGGTGAAAACATTAATCAAGCCTTGAGAGGTTTCAACAGCCCTTTTCTTCCTTTATGTCCTCTCCTTGTGAACTGGAAGACTTCAGCCAGCTTCAGTAGCCCTATTCTTATGCATGATGTTTCAGTAGGGAATTAGCCGGGTTGCTTAGGAAAACAGCACAAATAAATAACTCTCACAGTTGGAAGACTAACAGCATACAGTGAACAATCATTAGAAAAAAATCTAGTGTCAAGTTCATAACTGGAAGAAGCAAAGACAATTTAATACCTAACTTCGGCTTATTTAAAAGGACCAGTGTCCCAAACTTTCCAGCAAATCTACTTAGAAATAGGTATACAAAGCATTAATTAAGCACTGGATTAAATTCCATGATTTTCAGTGTTTGAAGAACTAGCTCTGATTTTCTGTGCTGAATAACCACTTCAGGCTTGATTTGTTTCCACTGTCACAAGCGATATTTCCTTGGGGCTGCAAACTGTAAACCTGGTAAATTGCTGTCATTAAGTAATTGTGCTCTCTGTGTGACCAAGGGAGCCAGATTCTAACCTGCTCCAGTCCCGTGCCCCTTCCCAGCTCTGTGTCACTTATGTCATGCCAGGTTCAGTGATGGGAGTGTTGTCTGCTACAATCTGGAGAAAAAACATCACTTGCTTCACTCAAGATAAACAATCATTGATCTGCCCTGGATTCAAAAGGAGAATGCACACAAGGCAATTTCTACCCCTTTCAGCCTGCCTTTTGAGACAGTGAACACTCGTGAGGTATTTTCAAATGACAGAGCAGCAAAAAAGTGGAATGGCTCCTGTGTTGTTCCTGGCAGGTTTGTGCTCCATTCCTGAGCCTGTGTCCCCATTACCCAGGGAACCGAGGCACAAGGCATCTCTGCTGGACACCCACTCAGGCTGTCAGGTTGTTAGCAGAATTTAGGGTGGTGTCTTTTATAATGATCAAAAAGTTCCTTTTTTTTTTTTTTTTAATCTGTAAAAGAGATTAAATGTGCCTGCTTTCAGGTAGTTTATGGTTGAAGAGTACATTTTGGAGTGCAGTTAGAGAAGACTGGCTGGGGGACGGATGTAGTTTAGGGTGGGTCAGTCACTGCAAGTGCTCAAAAGCACACCAAAGCTTTCCTGACTGCTGTGAAAAATATCTCAATGCTATGTCCAGAATGCAAGCAACAATGAAAGAGTAACTGAGGTCTTTAATCTTTGTGTTGTTGTGGAATACATAGAAAAAAATCCTTTATATTTTCAATCTTATAGGTTGCTTTGAGAACAAGCAATGTAGAGTCTATGAGGTAGTGAGGGTTTTGCTGGGAAGGCTCTGAGTGGGTAAGTGCCCTTTGCTTGTGGCGCTCACTCCGGTGCCATTATTAATATTTACAGAAGGCGGCACCTACAACTTTCAGACTTTATAGGAGGCAAAGTCTTTGTCTCAAATTTATGAGCCACCTCAGAGGAATTCACCAGTACTGCACCTAATCTAATAGTGTAACTAAGAAATACTGTTTAAGCTTTTTTTCAGATTTGTGGATTTCTTTTTTTGTCTTTACAGTCTGTGAAGCTATAGTGCTTTATCAATGTAATAAACAGTAGAGCACTGGGATTGACAGAGTAGATCAGACCCAAATGTTCCAATAGCTGTGACCAGTAGTGTAGATTGAAGAAGACAGCACCAAAAACTCCAATAAGCAGCTACAGTAAAAAATTTTCACATACATTAAATGCCATCCTAACTTCTAATACACAGTCATTTGTTTAAACCATGAGTTTAGTTTCTTTCTTAGGTCTTTCAGTTAAATATTTTAGAGTATCTTTAATTAATATATATATTAGAAACTCTACCCCCAAACATCTAATCCTTTCTCAGATTTCATTGTTGTACTGCTGGTGTAATAAGCTCCATGGAAATGTCTTAACTTATTCTGACGGTTTTGGTTTTGTTGTTTTTCTGATCAAGAAACCCTCTTTTATTTTGTGACTTTTATTTCCTCTTTGAGTGTGAGGCATGGTGGGGGATGGAGAAAATAAAAAGCACTTAGCCTGTAAATCTGAAGTGCTCTGTGAAAGAGAGAAACAATGATTCATTATTTTAGAGGAAGACACATTGTGTGACAGCTAGAAATCTGCTTGCCTGCTCTGACCCAAGAAATCCCAGGAAAATCTGCAGTAGTTTGTCTATATGTTCTGCCTTACTAGATCAGCTTGTGTTCTCTGTTGTGAAATGCAAAAATCTGAAATGGATTAAAAGGATTATCTCTAAAAATGCATATTCTGATTATATGACTGATGACTCTCTAACTAGGAGGTTTATTGCAAATGCTTTAAAAGTTTTGGGAGAGACTGGAATCCCAGTAGTCCAACGCAATAATCTACAAGTTTCCAGTTATGCTGTTTTACAAGACAGTATGTTCAGAACAACATGACCTAGCACTAAGTATTTCCAGAACTGATTTAAAATACTTTAAAATGTTTTTTCTGATACTTAATGAAGGAGTAGAATAAAGAAGGAATTTACATATATATGTATGGTATGTATATGAAAGCTGTTAAAAGCCCACCCAGATACAGAATAGGGAACAAACTAGGTGAACAACAAACAGGTTCAAACTCTAAAAATGTAATAAAATACAGTTTTTTCAAAATATAGCATAAAAATAAATGCTAGTATGTGTGTGGATGGGAAAGGGTGGAAAAGAAGAGGAATAAAGATTTTATTGGCACTTCTAAGAATGAGTTGTGTAACTTCTTTGTGAGGAACATACTTTTCCCAGAATTGTGGCTATAAAACCTTTTATCATTATGTGTCCTGTACCCGTTTGATGGTCTTTTCATGTCACTGTCTTTAACTGCATAGAATAGAAAAGAAGCGGATGCAAAATAGGATGATGTAACTGTTACACAAGTTACACGAGTTAATAGTTACACACTAGTTATACAAGCTCGGGACTGACAGTTTTATACAGTTCATTGCTGGAGCCTCATTTGAGTTTCAAGAAGAGTCAATCTCAAATCATCCTATAATGTGTCTTTTCAGAACAGCAACTGACAACTTGTCAGCTTAGTCGAAGAGCCAAGAAAATTCAAACCAACTTCGGCCTGTATTTTTTGAAGGAATTTGAATGGACAAGGAATTCCCCATTTGCCTTGTCCTGCAGGAGCTGGTCTTGAGAAAGTGAGTTTTGGGCTTTCTGAAAATCAAATGCACTTGATATATTTCAAGTTGGGCACCTGAAGATAAAGTACACTCAACCAGCTTTTGAACTTGATGTCCTGCCCCCACCCTGAGTTTTCTTTCAGTTTTCTAAGCTTTTTGCATTTCTCCTGTTTGCTCTACCTATTACCTTTTAGGGTTCCACAAGATGTTGTTCTGCGCTAGTGAATTCCACATTGCTAAAGAAAATGATTAATCAGTATTTTGAAATATTGGACAACATTTTGACTTTGAATTCCCATATGTTTCAGGTGTTGCTCGTCAGTTTATAGAGTATATAGATTATAAGCTATCGGATGGTTATACTGGTTTTCCAAATCTTCTTCCCTGCTCTGAACACAGTTTTGGAGAAAACCCTGTGCTCCAGAAGGGTGTGAGGATGTTCTTTAAAATAAGCATGAACTTGGACTGCATATAAGTTTTCCTGGTTCAGGGTCTACAGAGTAGCAAAAAGATAATTCTCCAAGAGGTCATCAATATTAGGGGTATTGTAAAGATTTAGTAGATACAACTGAAAGCCAAAAAATGAAGTATTTATTATGGGATTTAGTAGTGACAACTTTTCTTCTATCCTCTTTCTATGAACAAACCAAAAACCAGGTTTTCCCACCTGGCTTAAAGTTTTAGGAAAAAAGGATAGAATTGATGCTGAGGTTGGTCTGAGAAGTGATACAGGCTAGATCTGAAAAGCTGTGATTAGGCAACATCAGGATGAGGTGAGACCTTCAGTGAAAATGCTTCACCCAGGGAACAGCTGAGCTGAATCAGGATGAATATAAGTGATTCGGATGACTGAACTAGGAATTCAACCTTTTCATGAGTTTGTAACATTTCTGGAGTAGTAATGATATGGGTAGGTAGGGTATGTAAGGTATGAAAGGTAGGTAAGGGTATGAAAGGGCATGAAAGGGCTGATTCTTTTCCTGCAGGGAAGAGGGAGATGAGGTGCCCTTAAACATTGTGTTAGTGCTCTGTTATTGGGGTTTGGCATATTTAATTCTCCACAGATTTCTTCTGTTGCTGCCACTCCGTGGGACTCATTAGAGGGTTGCTCTGCTTAACTTATCACAATAAGTTCAGTTTCCAGTTATGCTGGAAAAAGTCACTACTTTATATGCATGTACAGCTTATGAGCAACAGTCTTGTCCAAGACATGGGGGAGTCATGCTTCCCTTAACCTGCTTCCAGAACACCCCATTTTGCTTGTGGAAGTGTGTAATAACAAGACCATAATTCTAACTCTATTTGAGAAGATGTAATCTGTAAGGAATGAATATATGGAGGCTATGAGTTTAAGCAATCACTTATGTATTTTCATAATGTGCTGATTAACATGAACTAACATTTTCTGTGAGTAGCTGGCTGTACCTTATTCTTCTCAAGATCCTTTCACAGGTGTGCAGGATGAATATACCATATAAAATTTGGACAAGTGCCATCTGATTTTTGAATATACCTTAAGTAATTACAAGTAGAGATTAAACATCTACATAAAGCAGTAAATCCCTTTTGAACATAAAAATGAGTGCCATTAGCAGGTGGAATTTTCATAAAACCTTTTAAATCTAAAACCACTTTTGCTGCACCCAGAAACTGGCAACATATGGTGGTGAAGCACGGAGTCAGGCTATATTTAGTCCTGTATGACAGGTGTAAAAACAAATGTTTAGATGAAAGAGAATGGGCTTTTTGTTGATATCATATCCTGAAGTGTGTATTTTTCCAGAAGTGAAATGCTTGCTAATTTGTCTTTTGCCTAGTGCATATTTTCATCCTTAGAAGCAGGGACATTCTGTCATGATACAGAGCTCAGTTTTTGCCTACAGGGTTTAACTGTGTTCTTACTAAAGGTAGTTCAAAACTTCCACATTAGCAGAAGCATAAGATGGCTCTTATAATTGTAATGGAAGAAAGAAAGAAAATGGAAAAAATTATAACTTTTTTTTTTTTAAATGTGTGGTAGCATGGCTTACATGTATAATTCTGTAGGCAAATACTTTGGAAAATCGATGACATAAAAAAAGATGGAGTAGACATGGAATCCTTTCTGTGCTTTACTTGGGGCAAAAGCCTTCATCATAGCAGACTTGATTGGAGTGCGCTGGTGCCTGCTATACACTGGGCTTGGTGGGTTTAGTCTGACCAGTATGCAATTCCTTATTTTACTGCTGGATCAATGCACTATTAAGAATTCAGACTGCACTTTATCTAGTAAGGGAGAAAAAAAGGCATTCAGGTATATGCCATTGGCACTGGGGTAGGCAGTTCCAAGCATTCTGCAGTTGCAGAGCTGATCTGTAAGTAACAGGTCCATATTTTGGTTTCTAAGCCCACAAGGTGCACCGGAGTCATGCATTCAAGAATATGCTTACAGCTATGACAGCCTGAAATCATTATTTCAATTACATGAAAGCTGCAAGTCTCATTTCATGGCATCACTTTGAGTGTTAAGGCCTTAAAATACCCTTTTGTACTGAAAATTTGTGACTTGTGCCAACAGTGGCTGTGAAATTGTTAGCAGTCAAGCTCCTGTGCAAGCAGTGTATTGTGATTTCCATTGTATATGAGCAGTGGGGTGCAGTCTTGAATCTGGCATTTGTTTTTTGTGTGTTTTTAAGGTAGTCTTGAATAGGGTTCTTAACTGAATGGGAAAACTCAGCTGGTCTGAAAAGTAATGTATCTTAATTTCAGTGGGAGCTAGTAGCCATTTTCAATGCGTAGGTTTGGGCACTCTATTTAAAGTGTGAAAACTGTAAAACCCCCAAACCCCAAACCCATGCAATATAGAACATTAAGATGTTTCTTATAGAAATTCCTTGTGTTTGGTGGTGGGTGGAAAAGAAGAGCTGAATATGTCCACAGCTGACATTAAAAAA
This sequence comes from Falco rusticolus, assembly GCF_015220075.1. NCBI lineage: Eukaryota > Metazoa > Chordata > Aves > Falconiformes > Falconidae > Falco > Falco rusticolus. The sequence continues at coordinate 92,545,244 of NC_051187.1, forward strand.
GCCACTACAGCTGGTTACCCTGACCTGCCAGGTGCTACAGGGCTCATGGGCTCTTCCAGAGGCTACTACCCACTGCCCCAGGGTCTACCTCAACTCCTAACTCTCATAGGGACCAGATTTGCTCAGCTTTGCCCAGCCCCAAAACTGACCTGGTTCATCTCTTGGGTTTATTTATTCAGTTGGTATGGCAGCTGGAAAGCATTGAGTGTTTTGCTGCTTAATTGTCACCAGCACCATAGTGTCAATTGTCCAGCAACTTGAATCAAATTTATGCCTTGCCTTTATAAATCAGTTCCTTAGAAAAAATCCTGTAGATTATGATTTTAAACATGTGCCTTTTTAATTGGTTAATTAATTTATTAATATGCAAAACATGCACAGAAAAACTAGTCATTAGTAGCACCACATGTTCAGTACAAGCTATATATGTTTGAAAGCTGTTTCTAGCATTTTCCAGGCTGCATGTCTGTCTCCACAAAGTGCCACAAGTAGACTTTCACTTGTCCTTCAACAGACTAGGGACATCTTTCCTGCCAGTGTCTGCTTCAGTTGCACAGCTATGACAATTAGACTTTGAATTTTTCCTATCTTTATATCATTGTGTTAGTGACCTTTGCCCAGTGGCACCTGAGCATTCATCTGGTCAACGGGAATCTTTTTACACTTGGGATGTAAGCTGGCTTTCGTTATATATGTGTATGGTGCCCAGCACAGTCCTCAATCTGGAGTCACCAGAACTCTACTCTTGAAGTGTTTTAAAGCATCTGAAACTGGCAGCAGAATTTAACACTTCCAGTTGGCATTATCAATCTGTTTTGCTATGTGCCTGAGTGCTGTTTAAAGATCCGTAATAATCAACAAATTTCTATCATTAGAGAGCTGAGACTATGGCATTTAATTTCAAAATAGCAGCATGAGCTCACAATTTAAACAGGAATGACTTAGAAATAAGAATACTGTGTCTGATTCATTTTCTAGAATATGCCCATCTATTGTGAGTTGCATTAAAAAGAATTTTTTTGTAAGCTAGGGATTCTTTAAGTTATAATACCTGTTAGTGTCTTCTTTCACTGTGTGCAATTAAAAGTTGAGAGTGACATACTATCACCAGAAATAAATAGAAGAAATAAATCTAAAATCCAGTTTTACACAAAAAAGGACTCAGTTCTGCTCTGTAAACTGCACTATATCTCACTGTTGTGAACTGGGCATTTCCTTATTTGCACATCACAGTGAAAATCAGGGTCCTAATGACAATGGATTATTATTGTACGTACTATAATTAAATTATAGACAGCTTCCATTTTCTACTTACATTTCACTGCACGTGGGAATAGATTTGTATTAATAATTCAAGCATCAGTTTTTGCAAAATGCATGCCCTGATCCCAGTTTTTTTCCATTATTACAAAAAGTGCTCAGGTCACAAAATGATCTGTAGTTAAAAAAGGAAAAAAAGTCATATTAGCAAAAAGTCAAAGATGATGCACATGAACGAATGAGGATGGCTATAATAACATATTTGGAATTAGAGTAATTTATGACATACATAAGGCAGGAAAAAGGAGAGGAAAACAGAGCAAATACACTGTAACAATGAATTACAGCATTTAATGACAGTCTTGATTACTAAAGCATCTTACAAACCTAATGGTATACAGGACATTGGAATGAACTCTGTAGTGATCTAAAAAGGCAATCTTTTTAAGGAAAGATATCTTTACTAGTCCAACCACAGTATGATAAAAAGGCCAGAGCCTTCAGGTGCATATCTTTTTTTCTACACAGATTTTCAACACCATCCTCTGTGTCAAAGTGTTGTTTCCCAAAAGAGTTGAATCTTTTCCAGTACTTTGTCAACATATACCAGAAAACAAATAATCTGCCTCTTTGAAGAACGATATATTAGTTGGAAAATCAAGTTGTACTACTAACTTTAAATCCACAATTGGATTTATTTGGGTCAGCTTGTATCGCGAGAATATAAAAAATATCCTGCAACTATTCAGGAGTATCTTGTTATTATCTTCCAAAGGTAACACAAGGGGCTTTCCTTACCAAGAGCCTTGCGTAATATATTTGTGTTCTTTCATATAACTTTAATCCGATTTCTGAATCAAATGCCGTGCTGGGTTTCCTTGGTGCGGTGCTGGTGGCAAGGGGGCTGCGGGTGGCCTCTGTGAGGAGAGGCCGGCACTCACAGCCAGTCCCAGTCAGCTCCAGCCAGCTGGGCACAGGGCACCCACCGCTCGGCCCCTCAGCCACCTGTGAGGAGCCTCTGGATACACGTGTGTAGGAGAGAGGAGGTAACACGGGTCAGATTGGGGGTGAGAGAGCCAGGGAGTGAGGAACAGCCCTGCAAACACCGGGGCCAGGGCAGGGGAAGAGGTGCTGGAGCAGGGATTTCCCTGCAGGCCGTGGAGGACCCCGCACCAGAGTAGGTGGATATTCCCTGAAGGAGCTGCGGCCTGTGGAGGACCAGTGCTGGAGCAGGGGAAACTGTGGGGAAGGAGGAGCGTCAGAGAGGAACCCTTATGGACTGAGCAGAGCCCCCCATTCCCCTCCCCACTCTGCACCAGTGCCAGGGGAAGGTAAGAGGAGGTGGGAGCGAAGGAGTGAAGTTGAGCCTGGGAAAACGGGGAGGAAGGTGTTTAATTTTTTTCTTTGTTTCTCACTACCCAGATCTATTATAGCTGGTACTAAATGAAATTATTTTTCTCAAGGGGGGTCTGTTTTGCTCACAATGATAACTGGTAAGCAATCTCCCTGTCTTTATCCAACACCATGAATTTTTCCATCTTATTTTCTCCCCCATCCTGTTGAAGAAGGGTAGGGACAGAGCAGCTGGGTGGGAGTTTAGTCCTTGGGTAAGGGTAACCCACTACAAACACATTTATTTTCCTTAAGACAAGTGCACTGTAATTCAATTTGCCATAAACTAGCATCCAAATGTAACTATAATTCCTAATTTTCTCTATTTCTATATTTTTGCCTTTTAGTAAGAGAAAGACATCACAAAGAACTTTGTTACTTTATTTTATCTTTTCTTCTACAGTGGAAGCTCAGAAAGAGCTGAGCAAACATATTCACACTCAGCGATCCAGTTCTTAAAAATGTATTCATCCTAGTCTTATTTTTCTTATTAGCTACACTGCAGAGTTCAGTTTCTGCATGCAAACAAATTATTTGTTCTACTTTTTTATTTATGACATATAATTTTACTAGTATTCTGTTATCCAAAGAACCAAACTGGGAACAAAAAAAAAAAAAAAGAAAAGAGGCAAAAATGCATTCTGAGCATTGCAAAAACCTGCAAGCGGGCACAGCTATTTCCTGAAGAGCATTCAGCTGTTACCAGTCTGCTGTATGTATACCCTTATGGTCATTGGAAGAAGATGCCTTTGTTGCTTCTTAATTGCTGGAAGACCTTTAAAAGGCTTTCCCTTTCCACCTGTTTCATTATTATAACCAGTACTAAATATGATTACTTAAGATGAATACATGGCTCCTCAGCAACATCTTTGTATAAGAGAATTATAAGCCTGATGGACTGCCCTGTGAAGGCAGCGTCCATTGCCTCCAGCGGGCTGTGGAGAGGCACATTGTGCATCACTCTCTAAAACCCCACTTGGCTGCTTTCCCAGATTGCCCTCCATTCAGATCTGAGTTCTGAATGGTTTTCAATTAATGTAACAAGACTAATTAACTGTATAAGAGTAGGGATTTTCTTACCGTTACTGGCTATGCATCTATTTAATAATTACTTGGAATTCAGTGCTTCTCATTCCAAAAGTACACAAAGCCAGTGGGTTTCTGGGGGTGAAAATAAGGAACACAAATTTCTTTCTTTGCCTCTGAACCTGGACAAATTACAAAGTTACTAGAAACAAGTAGTCTAATCAGAATGAGACACCTTTCTGACTGGCTCTCCAACAACTTTACTGGACAGCTTCTGCTGAAATCAGTATCATTGCTGGCATTATGTGCTGGCATAACAGTGGCATTGCTGTTTTAATTTCACAGCTGGAGATTATCCCTGTGCTGGTACCTAGTGCTCAAAAATAAGAACTGTTAAAAGGAAACATGTAAAAAAATAATAAAAAAATAAAAAGACTCTCCACTGGGCTCTTCTTCATGGGAATGTAATATTTTTGTGATCATGTTTCAACACCAGACAGTGTTAATGAAAAGTTCCCCGTATCACTTTGCCTAACACCTGGTTTGGGGTAAGACCCTGAATGTTGAGAGATCATTTAAACCTCCATTATTCAAGATCCTTACCTTGAGGTTGTCACCAAGTGTGCCACTTTTTTTTTTTGTGGGGGGAACATCACTTGCTGCAAGAAAGTGGAGTATGACCTGGATTATATGAGCTATTAGACACCATCAGATAGTAACAAGTTCTGATAACCACAACCTTTTGATACTTGAATCATGTACCTGAAACCAAAAGTACAGGCATTGATTTGCTAATCCTCTGGGACACCTAATTACTGTTTTTATGAAAATGTATTTTTAAGAAAGAAGTTTGAAATGTAATTATCTGTATGAGAAAGGCACTTTAGTAACATACTGTACCAAATACTTCACATATGATTTTGTGGCTGTGATAAGTACAATAGATGGTATTGTAATAAGTATGCTATCCAATTCATGATTCCTTGTTATCCTATTTATGCACGTTTCTGGGTTAGAAAAGACTTATTTTTATTATGAGAGCTAGTTATTAATCGGTGAGTAGAACTTCAATGATTTTTCTTTTTTTATTAAAAGCATTAAAATAATAAAAGTCTATTAAAGCATGCTCAATTTTTTCATATGAAACCTGAAAGTCGGTAGTAAAAGAAGGAATGAGAAGATGAAAGAAAACAGTAACATTTGTTTGTTTCATCTTATTGAATAACAAACATCAAGATCTGGAAGGGACCCACTTTACTAATAAGAAAATTTATTAATATGCAATAATATGTATCTTTCTGAAAATACTAGTCTTATCTGTAGCACTAATGTGTTATACCAGTATTTTATGTTAAAAGCATTCTACCTAATACCTAATGATTGGTTTCAGTTTGCAAACCAAGAATGAAGCCAAAATTATAAGAAACCCCTACAGTCCAGACTGTTTAAGCATGAGGAGGGAAATTCTCCCAGGCGTCTGGACACACAAACTACAGTCCTGACTGTAGAGTTCTGGTTTCTTTTTTTTCCCCAGTCTTGAATCTTGAGTTTTGTGGCCAGCAACTAAGTAGTAAATGGTGGTAATGGTATTTTCAATTATATCTTTGTTATTCTGCACTCTCATCTTTACAGTTTTCTACTTTTGAAAAACAACATTAGAAATCACTAGGGTGTTGCTTCTGCCTCTTAGATGAAGGAGATTTCTTTGACTATAATATAAGCCAGGGCTATTTGAGATCTGATCTGAAGTTTATTCAATCAAATAGAGATTCCCAGTAATTTTACTGAGGTTTGAGTCAGACTTTGAAGTGGCGCACTGTGATCCCATGTATTTTGAGTGGCATTTATCTGAAGGAAAAGGTCCTGACTGTTTTTTTGATGTGGACAATAGGTTTGTCTTGGCAAAACAGACACAAAACATTACTGTTCTGATTCTCTTCTTTGTGCTGAAGTAAATATTCTACAAGATTCAAGGCAATGAAACTTCAAACATGTAGGATCAGAGAACAGTTTAAGGACAATAAACTGGTCGATTGAGACATATCTACTGAAGGGCAGAGCTCCTACTGATAATTAAGAGAAATGCAATCAATAAATCACCTTTGAAATGTAGCAAATAGCTCATTAGGAGCCACCTACTGAAACTGTTTACCTGATTAAAGCTGTATATGTAATGTGTTGTATATAGAATGAGGCCATTGCTAATGCTTCATTCACGTATCGTATATGAAAATTTCAATTTCTTTTCAAAACACTTCTTAGGGTAAGTTCATAGGAAAAATGAAAGCATTCATTGCTGACCTATGACCATTTAGAAAATCAGTTAGACAAAGATTGACAAATGCATTGTGCAATCTGTTACTATAAATTAAAAAACATTGGCACAGAAGCCAGAAATTAGAAAAGTGGTATCAGCAGCTTTACCATTACTGCCTTCAAAAATACAGCAGGCCATCAACAGTACAGGGAAATGACAGTTTAGGGAAAAGAATGAGAAATATGAACAAAAAAAGATAAATGTTTATATTGTCTTTCAACAGCATTTCATCATTCATATTACTCTCCAGTTGTCTATGCACATTTTCCATCTTTCTCACATTTGTATGTGACAAGAGCTACGCCTTTTGTCATATGAAAACAAAACTATTCCACTTGTATAATCTAATTCTGCTGACTTCCCCAAATTCCTATAATTAAAAATCTATGATTACCAAAAATGACATTAGACTTACTTAATACCAATGTCATAGTTACTATTATCTATTTTTTATATGGAAATATCCTCAAAAGCACTTATATTTTAAACTCTCAAATGCTATAAATTAACTCAGAAAAGTATTATGCTTGTGAAATAGCATGTGCTTCCTTACATGAATCATAGACTTTTTCTAGTTGCCTCAGTAATATGCAGTTAGGCAGTTTCCCAATCATTAGGCATTTCATAGAATCCCAGAGTCACAGAACAGCAGAAATTGGAAGAGACCTCTGGAGATCTAGTACCACCCCCTTGATCAGAGCAGGTTGTCCAGCACTGTGTCTGGTTGCATTTTTAATATTTCCAAGGATGGAGGCTTTGGAGAATATCTCCAGACTCTGCAGTCTCTCAGGGTGATCTGTTCCAGTGTTCAGTCACCCTCACTGTAGAAATGTTTTTTCTTATATTCATTTTTTACGCTGTTTAGCTAAGACCTGATGCAGTTGAGTGTCTGCATAGCTTCCAAACACAAAAGGGCTCTTCAAGAACAAAAGAAAAAGAGCAATTCTAATGGCAAGTTTTTTTCTAGGGCTGGACAGACACACAACGATAAGGGTCATTGAAGGCTATTTGTAAAAAATAGTCTTCAAACACAAAAAAAATTCTAAATCTAAATTTAAATTCTCAAGTATTTAAGGAGTGTATTCATTACTTTGGATTAAAAAAAAGCAAGATCAAGCTATTACCTCCTAAAACATGTTATTTTGCTATTTAGGGCCAATTGGGTGAGGGGAGGAGGAAGTAACATATCAAATATTACTGTGTGTATTATTATGACAGCATTTCAATTGTACTTACAAAAAGCTGCTAGAAAAGACATAATTCTTACTGGCCTTGTTTTCTTTTGATAATATAACACCTCAAGTGTGTAAGTACTTTCTTTGTAACTACCATGGAACACAACTCCAGAAAGGAAGCACCCCTGCAAGTCAGAGTTCATAACTCTGAATTCCCATCCCAAGGATAAGAAGTGTTTTTCTTCTTTTCAACTTCCAGGTTTACCCTGGAGACCCTAAATGGTTCTGACTCAAGAACAAACTTGTCCTTTCATCACATCATGATTTAAATTATACCCAGTCATAATTAGTTTTATTGATTTCCAGGGAGATTTTGCTTGTTTTAAGCTCCAGGTTTTTTTGTTGATTGAGGAGAAAATCTGGGATTTTTTTTACTTCAAGTTTGAAAGGTTTGTGCTCCTTTTTAGACCCCCTCACACCCTTTCCTACTAACACAAACACGTGAAAGCTTTCAAAGGGGTTACTAAGGAAACCAGAAACTATGGTTACCCAGACTAGAGGCACTCTTATTTGTCCAAGGAGATGGAAAGGAGAATTCAGGCAATGCACACTGCAGTCACACTGTAAGCCCTGATCCTTCCTTTTCCCTTCAGCTGCAGCAGACTTTCTGTTTCTCATATTCCCCTTCCAGCAAAGCTATCAAACAAGAATTTTGATTTAGATAAAAGGAGAGAAACATCACTGCAGTAATGTAGATGAATGTGAATGAAGGTAAATGGATTTGGGCAGTATTACTACACCAAACTGGTAAATGAAAAATCCTTCTAACTTCAATTATTCTTCTAGCATTAACATAGTGGCTTGGTCAGCAATGCACCACACTGCCTATCTTTGCTCTGAGGAGTAAGGCATTGTGTTAGCAATACTCTTCACAGAAACTCTTTTCAAAGCCATCACCCTGCACATGCTTGCACTCACTTTTAGTTCTGCTGTCATAAATAGTCTCACTGAATAAATACTGTCAAAAGCTAGTAAATGCTTTATCATTGCTAAGTAATGGTGCTTTATTAGAAGTGAAGGGAGCTTGGAAGCTCATCAGACTGGTCTGGACATATTCAGTTGTGCCTTGTAGAAATCCTTTTACCGCTGAACTCAGCAACAGAACTTTCTCTGATTGCAGGGCATCCAACAACATTTAGTAATGGATAACGAAAAATAATGTATATCGTAATAAAGGAAAAGTTCAGTTTTGACCATGTTCATTCTTTTAAAGCTTTGTGGAAGAGCAGTTTATGCTGCAGGATAAACTCATTAATTTAGAAACAGGGAAATACTAATTACCTATGGCTGAATACATATATATATATCTTTGCTAATGGTCTGATTTGGCAAGCTGACATAGAACATTGAACAGCACCAATGAAAATAGATTTATTGAAATTAGTGAGGTTATTCCTGTGAGGTCATTTGAATCAGGGTTACAAGACTGGACCCTCTGTTAGCAAAAAGTAGAAGTTGTGTCAGAAAGAAATGGCTACAATGTTCAACACAAGGCTTAATGTATTGGTGCATGAAATTGCTAGCATCAAGTATTTTTCTAAGTGAAGCATCCAGAGGAGAATGTGGCTTTCTTATTTAAGCAAGAATAGCAAGTAGGTTTGTAAAAGTTCATGCTCTTTAAGTATGGCTTCTGGAAAATTAAAAAATTGGGAAAAGAATGTCTGTGTATACCACACATCACTGAATTAGGAAAGAAAATGAAACAAACTAGTTATATTATTGGTATATTTTTATTACTGAGTAGATGTGATCGTCAATAGCAAACTGATTTGCATCACACACAAAATGGTTGATGCTGAAAAAAACATTCTGAGCAGAATGGTAACATTTTGTTCATGTAAGCTAGAGAAACAAGGGATGATATGAAATCCCTCCCATTTAGCATATCCGCTTCAGAGGTAGCCAGGATTTTGTTGCTATGAGAGAGGGAGGAAGCTGACCTGTGCTGAATGGTACACAGAGCTTTTTAAAGAGCTAGGAAAAAAAGTCTGATACTAACAGATTAAAGGAGTTCATTAAGTGGGGAAGTCACATTATAAAATGGCACGAAGTCCTCTTTGCTATCTGCATGAATTATGACCTGGGGCTGGCAGTACATATTTTGTTAGATTAGCAAATATTTACAAAGTAAACTACAGTTCAGAGGACATGAAATCTGTGAATTAAGTATTAAAAACATACCTGAAGTTTTACTGCTATCATTTGCTAATCAGTATTTTAATGGGAGGGTTGAGCATATAATATAGAGAACTATTTTCCATTATCAAAATTTAGATGAATGTTATTCTTGCTTTGACAAATACTTTGGAGAAAAAAAAGAAAGCTAATGCATATATTGGCTAGAACAAATGATTTTATGCTAGGACCATTTGTACTACATATGATATGCTAATATGGACCATTTGAATCAACAGTGTCACTCCCTGTTTGCATTTGCAGGTTAAAATTCTTACACAGTTGTGGGGCACAGATTACAAAGGAGATGTTGCCAAGTTTTTGTGCTGGAAGCACTGCAGAAACCACACAAATGCCTCTTCTCTGGGAGGCCCACAAGTCTTGGTGGGAAAAACATTAAAGACAAAGAGCAGAAAGTGGAGGAAGCAAATTAAAAGCAGGAACATTTCTCTCCAGAATCCAGATATGCCAAAGAAGGAGGAAAGTCTCACCTGAGAGCTCCAGAGAGGAAGGAAACCTCCTTTGCTCCTCAGCGAATCTGTAGGGGGGGGTGGGGTGTGGATATGAAGAATAGAGGCATGAAGGGAAATAGTACTCTTCCCCTGCTTGTTCACAAACCTGCAGAGAGAGCTGTAGAAAAGTGGCTAATAGTCTGCTTGATGACTTGTCAAGCTTGACTTACCTGTCCTCTTCCCTGTAAGTGGAAAGGAAGAAACAAGATACAGATGTAGAATATAATGGGTTTCCTTATATCTTCATTCTTTATCAACCCCTTCTACTGTTATACTGTATGTCTTCTATAGCAGCATTATAGAACCAGCAAGTCCTGCTTAAGCTTTGTAACCTATTATGACCAATGTTAACCATGCTTTCTGGTTTTGTCCTACTCAGTGTTTGTGGTATTGTGCTTTTGCTCTGTCATACGCGGTAGCTGTATTTTCTCAGGACAAATTGTTATAGCAGCTAATCTGAAAAAAGAGTGAGCATATTTTACTGCTGGAAGCTTCTTTTGGTTGCCTTGTGACTAACCCCTTACTTTAAACTTTCAGGAGCAGTGAAGAACAATTAGTTGTTGGGAAATACTATATCTTTGAAAAGAAAGGCAATGCCGTCTTTTCCTTTAACGCAGCCTGTTAGTATGGTGTCACCTCTTTTTTGTAACAAATGTAGCTCTATAAGCAGATATAAGAGCATGCCAAAAACAAAATCATTGTTTGATTCTTTGTTTTGACTGTATCAGTCCACTTTTATTCCATGCCCTTTGATGTTTAACTAATGTATCTCTATATTTTAAATGAGGCCTAGTCCCCAGCTCATCACCATAATTTGGGTGGCCCATTGCAGTTTTTAAATACATAGATTTCATCTTCTAAATTTAGCCATTTGATTTTCGATATGAAACTCCGGAAAAAAATGGAGGAGGGGAAGGAAAATAAAAACTGATGACAAGGTTGTATAAACCTTTTTCATTTCTAGAATACAGAAAATCTGGTCTCTTTCCTGGCAAGTGGCAGGAAGATTTAAGAGCCCAAACAGTTTATGACTGTTAAATGGACTTTTGCTACCTATTGATATTCATGTATCCAGACACATTTTTCATTTTAGATTCCCTATTGCTTCTGGCTACAACTACAGAAGATGATGAGTCTACCGGTCAGTCAAGTATGGGTAACTTCAGTTTCTGGAATGTCTAAAATTTTCACCTATGTTTAGGCAGATGACTCCTTCTCAATCTGCCTACTATACAGAGTAAAACTTATCTGTTGAATTATTCTATTGAATATCTGTTGTTAGTGATCCAGTGCTCCATGAAATTCATTTTATGGAGCACTCCTTCCGCCTCTGGGCCCATGACTCCACCACAGCTGGGTCTGTATTTCTATTTTATTTTTTCTTCTGTGTTCAAGTTCTTATCTGTACCTTTAAGTAGGGGATATGAAAGTCAGATCTTTAAGCAGATCCTCTTGCCAAGGAACACCATTTAATCACCTGGTGTGGCTTTCTGTATAATCAAAGGCTGTTATATTGCTTACTGATCTCCCCTATGATCCAAAGATTTCTGTGAGCCAAAATAATTCCAAATGTCAGGAGACTAAACAATAGCATATTCGTTATCCTGGATGATCTGTTGCAAGCAGCAGCAGCAGTTTACACTTTCCAGATCTGGTGATAAATGTATGACCATGTGAGCTGGATACTTCAGTCAGACATGCTAAGAAAGTGGACTGTTCCACAGCAAAGTAGATTGACCTGTAGTGTCCCTTCTCTGTTGTTGACCAATATCATAAGTCTTAAAAAAAAGCTCTCCCTCTGAATACACCTCTTAGTTGTGTGTTGCAGAGGAAAGGGAAATTTTCCTAATATAAATAATGTACTGAATGTACAGGAAAATTCCTGAAGCATGAATTTTGATAAAATACTGAATGAATGCCATACCAGTATTACTGGTTTCCAGTTATTTTAGAAATTTGCAGGTGGGGATTTACTACAAGCTAAAGTGATCCCAGGCCCTTGTTCAGATCACTCTCCCTCCTGGTTGTTCCCATCACTGAGCCATGTACTATGCTTTGGCTTTCTTCCGTCTTCTGGGACACCAGCTTTGTGGAGTGATCTGCCTGCTGCTGTTCCCTTGCTGGTGAGAGCTTGTGAAGCACGTGAGAAGCTGGAGAACAACATCCCAACAGAGGTACCCATACCATTAGCACAGGCAGTCCGTACCTACAATGCCCTGCTTATACATCACTGGCAATGTGAACCATTGTACAGCTGGGCATGGGAGCTCTTCTGTGCCACAGGGGGTGATTGTTAGCCTGAAGTCCCTGATTCACCCTTGAGCTTGCTCATGTCTGACATAAGACAAGAGTCCTTCATAATAGCCCTAGACCGTTCCAGTCAGCTCTGCAGCTAGTTACTGTGGGGATCTTGGATATAAGATTCTCATCTTTAACTGAAATAATTAATTTTAGCAAATGCCTCTTCGCATCTTTCTTTGTCAACAGATGGTAAACTTTTATTGCATCCTTAACATCATATGGGATGTAACATCTCCTTCTGCTTCATTACAAATACAGAATAGAAATGAATAGTGGATGATTCCTTCAAATATACATCACTACTTGTGACTTTAATATCTGTATCTAACAACAAACATGGTAATGGACTTTGATTTTTTTTTTGTATTTTGGCCATAGTCAATTCTGGATTATGCTGGAGAAAGGTAACCAGGAAGCTCTAGGCTAGTGGAAAAATCTGGGTGTTATGAATATTATGAATCTGACTGAAAAGCAAAATGTTTTTGCAGTTACTTGGAACTTACTTTGGGCTCAGTAAAGCTTATTTAGCTCCAGAGCTCAACATTGGCTTTTCCAGGTACATGCTGGTTTTGTGCATTGGGTGTCTTTTGATCATATCACTGGGTAACTTGGGTGCTGGGCTTCAGCCTGCTCCCATTCTGCCATTCACATGCTGCTGTGCCCATCTAAGAAGCTCTCCTGGAGCTGGGGCGCTTAGAAGTGCAATTCTGAGGCACTGAGATGATTCTCCAGGAGCAAAATTAGGGCTGCTGAGTTTGCAACCTCAGCTTTTGTATCACATGAAAGAAGTTGAATTGTTTCTGGGCAAGAGTTGTCCTGGGATTAATGTATCTCTCTTTCGTCATTTCTGAGGTTGAGGCAGCAAGCTCTGTTAGACCCAGCAAGCTCTGCATCCATAGCAATAATATTTCATGATCTAGGTAAATGTCAGTTGACTGTGTGTTTAAATAAGTGGTTCCATGAACTAGTGGAACTAATGAAGTCTGGTTTGCTGCGAGTTTGTATCTTGCAGTTAATTGATTTTTTAACTACATATACTAAACCACAGCATGATCTCACCCTTCTTTATCATCAAATAGAATAAGCAGAATTTGTATAATCATGTTTAAAATATGAAGTACAGAAGTTTGTATTTTTGGGTCCCTTTCAGTATGGTCAGCTTTTTTTTTTCAGTCAGCTGCAACCTTTAAGATGCTTACAAGGATCCATAACCAAAAGCTGATGAAATGTCCAGAAAATATGACAACAAAAGACATTTTTCTTATTACCCAGGTTCTCATAATACTAGAGTCTGGAATGGGAATGATTTAAAGAATTTCCAGAGGGAAGAAAGTGCACCATAATGAAGCTCAGGTTTTGTTTACCTGATTGCCTGGGGTGAAGGAAAAGACATGGCATTTATTTATAAATCTAAATAACTAATTGAAATAAATGTGAGTATGCAAGAGCAAAGAAGCATTAGAACCAGATCATACAGTATAATTGTGTGTTTTATTTGCCAAAGATGTGCTGTTCCATTGAGATCAAATCAGTAGCTGAAATCAGGCAGGTGAAAACAAGTATGTGTGGGGCCTTCATCATACTTTTTATCAGGACATTCAGTTTTTAATAAAGATGAAAGAAGATGACTTCACAATGTCCACTTTTATTTGAAGTTCTCAGCTTCTGTGAGATCATCATTTTTGGCAGAGGCCAAAAGGTCAAGAAGGAATAAAACCTTTATATTCTCCTGCAAATGATGAACAGGTTCTTACCTCAGTATGAGCTCTCAGAAAGATTTCTGAAAAACAGAAACTGGAAATAAAAGTGTAATGAACATTGGTATATTCTGGTTTTGTACAAGATCTGTTAATAGGGTATCTGATTCTACTTATACCTGTTTCACATCAGTTTTACAGTTAGTAAAGTGACACCCAATTCTTTTTCTTGCTTTTCTCTGTTTAAGAAGGAACATAGTTCTTGTGAGTTGCTGTTCTGTACAAAATATGTAACTTAAGTTATATTCAAAATTAATAACCAGTATTGGATAGATGCAAGCTATGATAAAGCTTCCTCAACTGTACTGAAAATATATTCAAAAATATGGAACCACTGCCTTCACCCCCCAGGTGTAAAGAAGGGGTGTTGCCCAATTAAAAGCATATTTACCCCTTTTCTGAGTACAGATATTTTTTCCTGTAAAATTCCCTTCAGTACTTCATAGAAGTAAGTTCTCCCTCCATTAAGAAACCAGAAAAATTAGAATTGAGGTCCAAATCTGACAGAGGCAATGCTTTTGAGAAGTCTGTGGAACAACACATGGGAAAATGTGGCATTTCCAGTCCATTGACATTATGAGTTTTCATTTTCCCTTAGGAAACAACATGCAATATTTACAAGCCCTTGTCAAATTTTAGATTCTTGAAGTGAACAGTTTACTGATAATTGCTTACAGTTTTTAATCTAATATTCTAAAAAATAAGTACCGAAAACCACATTTAGGCACCTAAAAAATTAGAAACCCTCTGTTACCAATTAGTCCCTCCAAGGCAATTGTATTGCTTGAGCTTAGTTCATTTTACATCTTTTATTTTGGTGCCTAACTTTAGGCATCCATGTCTGAAAACTGTGGTATGGTAACACAATTTTCAGTAATAGGCCATTTTGAGACTGTCTACCAAGTTCTGCGTACAGCCCTTTTCCCTTCGCTTTTCACTTGAATTACTATTTGAATTCAAATAGGCACGCTTTGGTGTATCTCTAGCATAGTATTGTGAACTCCTTGTAAGGGCTAACAAATAGTCACAAAAGGGAATGTATTAAAGGCCATTTAATAAAAATAGAAAACACCTGACTGAAGTCCGGAGAAAAAAAATGCGTGATTACTTTAAAAAGTGAGTGTAGGAGAATTTATGGAGTCAGAACTTTTAATCAATTTTAGAGGTTTTAAATCAAATGCAGTAATTTTATTATACTTGAATTTACCACGAAGCAACAATATTTTGAACCACATTATAATGGATAAATTTGACTGAACTGGAATTTTAATAAATTTGACTTCTTTAGAAAGAGTGATTAGAAAGCAGGTGCTCTGATTAAATCTAGACAATTATCGGAAAATCTTCAAAGTTAAGATTCCTTATCAGGAAAGATATTAATTTTCTTAAAAGCTCACCCTAATTCAGTGATACAATGAAGATAACAGAAACAGAAAAACAGTCTATGCAATTGAAGAAAAGCAAAAGAGAGAGAAATGGACTTTAATCTAGAGCACAGAAAATTGTTAATAAAATAAGAATTGCAAGAACATCATGGCTGCTAGTAAAAAGGGTAATACATTTTTTTTTCCCAATCACATTGGGAACAAAGGAGATCCTACTAACAGAATAGGCCATTATGAAATTGGACATGGCTAAAGTGAAGGTAATTACTCAGGAAATGTTCAGCAATTGCTCCTATTCCCTATTTGAAAAGGTTGATATGGAAGAGTTACACAAGAATAAGGAAGAACTTTCTTGCCTGGCCACAGAAGCAGAGCTGATACCACTGCTGATGTCAATAATCAGAGCCTAGAGTTTGAAAAGAGCTGGCTAAGGTATCTAGTCTGCTATTGTTAATTTTAATAAACATTTGAATATTGGGAAAGTTCCATACAGTTGAAAACCAGCCCCATTTGTGCCAGTGATGCAGAGGGGCAAAAGAGATAGCTATGTAAATGTATTCTGGTTATTCTGAAATCAAAACCAAGTGAAATAATGTGAAAAGTTTTATCTGACAAAAACATTGAAGAAGAGGAATACATTTTGTCATAGTTAATGTGTTTTTAAGGAAATAATTTCAAACAGGCCCGATTTTTTTTTTTTTTTGCATTGAATATGAAGTTTGGTGCATAAAGTTTCCTGCAGGTACAAAGTACATAAAGTTTTTTGTAATAATCACAGTGAATAATATTCTGGTGAAAAATCAACTTTATAGCACAGCAAACCAGCACTTGATAAATGGACTAAGGATTAGATATATGAAAGATTTCAAGTGCTGGCCAATGGTGAATCATCGTCAAATGGTGGATTTCCTAGTGAGGTACTACTCAGACTGGTCTTAGACTCAATGTTTTTTCAACATTTCAGCAATGATATGGGGAAACAAATATGAAATCAGTGACGATAAAATGTGAGGATGGAGATGTAAATAATGCTGAAGATATGGTAGTTATTTAGAGAAATCTAGATTGCTTGATTAGCTGGACCTATTCAAGGAATACTCCTATTCAGGAGTACTGTATGTAAAGTGTTCATCGGTGAACTGACACTTTAGGAGACTTCAGCCTAGAAAATGGTGTATATAAGTGATACTTTAAATCTTGTGTCTTTTGTTGTGTGAGTTTTTTCCCTAACAGTCTATGTCTCTGTATCTGTAAGTTTAACCCATCAATTCTGGTCCTTTTCACAGATGTTCAGATCTTTTGGCTATGTTTTTTTCTTCCAGTTTTCATGCATGAAAATCTTTCTTGTGAGGATCTTAGTATCATCTGTATGATAAAATACAAACACACACACACATCTTTTGAAATTTTAGCATGTTGCCTGTAGAATGTAATGGGAACAGCAGTGCAAGAGTCACCTAAAAGATAAATTAAACATACACAGGTGTACACAATATTTTTGGAAAGGTGGTTACTAGCACATATGGAATGTATTTCTGACATAAAAAAAAATCAAAACAAACCAACCAAAAAACCTTATCCTTCTCTCAAAAAATCTCTGTGAAGTACTGGAAAATATGCCTAATTTATGTGTTTTTACTATGTGACTTAAAGAATGCATTGTCTTGCCTTTTTAGTTTTTTTTTCTAGCAGTGGTCAGCACACGCAACTATTCTACTGGTTCTTTTGTTTGTTTTGCTTTTGACTCCCAGAGTGATGAGTCTTTTCTGATACTCATCCTTTCCCTTGGGACAAAATGAAACTTTACCTATATTCTGTACTCTGGTGAGAAAAATGTCCACCTGGAAAGTTGCCTTAAAATTTCCCTCAGTTGTTTTAGCCCTCTTTTCCTTCAGTAGACATACTTATTAATTGAAAAATACACTAATAGATACTTTCCCCTGAGTACTGTTGCAAATTCCATCTCTTCCAGTTTGGTTACTATTAGATTAAATTCACATGGTTTGTTAACCTGGACGGTATTTTTTATAAGCTTGAGTGCTATCAATAGAAGTTTTAAAATATGACGTTTTTTTTGAAACTAATGTAACTGCTTTTGGCACCATACAGACAATGCACTAATCGAAAATTAACACATCTTTTGTGACAAGACTCTTAGTATTGTCATCCACTGCTGCAGTTCTGTGCCTCATGCCTGTGAAGTGATCTTTGAGCTAAGGGTCTTTCTTCTCTTTGCCTTTACTGCCTTACATCTTCTTTCAAATATTGGATCATAATTTGGTTTGTATTATTTGACCAAGTGGCTTTAGTGCAGCATTTGACAACTTATTTAAAGTACGTCTCCTTGTGTGCTTCCAGGTTCATTTCTTGTAGTATTTTGTGTTCTCCATAACATCAGGATTATCATCTAGCTTGCATAAACTTTGGTTTGGATGACTTTGCCTGGCAAGTTCTAATTATTTTAGGATACATCTCACTCCACAGATTTTATATTCCAGATTCCGATTATGATTTTTTACGTTAGCAGAAGCTCAATCTTTCACAATTGCAATATTAGATTTTCAGTTTTATATCAGTCAAAAAAAGTTTCCTCATTCTTTGAACTGTTACATAAAACATATAAATTGTGTTTTATTTTTAATGTGAAAATGTAGAACTTCTCACATTTCAAAATCACAACTTCATAACTATCTTCCTCTGCCTGCCTGAATTAACTAAAATCTGTTAAAAACAAGTACATTAGAATAATTTCTTATCAAATTACAGCTGCTTCTGATTCTTCCTTAGCTGGTGGCTATGTAATATGAGAAGTTTAAGGGAAAAAGTAATTGAGGTTATTGGCTTAAAATTCTTTAGAGGAAAATGCGAGCTACTCCAAGCTAACTATGGCTTTTATATTTGTAAGAATCATGTGCAGGCAAATAAAAAAAATGAGAACAGTTAAAATGTTGAAATGTGAATGATGTGATTTCTCAAAATGTTGAATGTTATGAGCAAATTAATGTAGTATTCATCCTCATAAAGGCAAGATCTTTACCAGGTTACAGTAAACAATATTTGCATGAATTTTATAATAAACACGGAATCTCAATTTTAATTGAAAAGCAATCTGTGTGCTTGAAAGCTTCTTGGGTTTTTTTTTTCCAGCTATATCGGTAAATATAATAGCAGATATTATCCTTGCTTCATTTTAATTGACTGCATCCTTCATATTGGCTTTCTATAACATTTCTGAGTGTGAAGTTACTTTGGGAGGTGCTGACAGTGAGACATTGTGCAGGTCCTGAGAGACAAATGGATGCTACAAGGTAGGGTAGAGTAGGGTAGGGTAGGGTAGAGTACGGTAGGGTGGTGGGCTCCCAATGGTTTCCCTTCTTGCTGCAAGGAATGCTCAGTTGCAGGAGGATGGCTGGTGAGGGTATGGGGCTCAGTTTGGGGCTCTGAGGAATTCCCTACCTGGGCCTAGGGCCTTGATAGTTTCCAACAAGGGAGAGCAATCATAACAACAAAAGGAGAGAAACAGTAGAGTGTCTCTTAGCATCTGTGATTTTTAAGATGACTGAAAAATAAGACATTGCTCTGCTGCAGATTATATAAAGCCACTGTTATTAATTGTTCAGAGTCTCTGGAGGTTCAGTGCTGACAAACTTGAGGGTTCCACTTTGAAATACTGCTGGGTTTGACTCCAAGTTCACAGTAATTGAAATATTGCCTAAGGCTCATACAGGAATGTGAACTGTATGTCAGACTATCTAATTAGTAGCCTTATTGCTTCAGTGAGCCCTTATACGGATGGTGTACCACACACTATGAGGTGGAGGTAAAAAATGCAAAGAATCCATTAATATCTGTAGAAAGACCTGACCTTCAGAAAACTGATGCAGGTCCTGCAGACCAGTATAGAAGCTTGGAAAAACTCAAAGACTTTATATCGAGGACAATGACCGATAGATTTTAAAACACAGGAGCTGCAGAAATCTGTGAATGAAGAGATATTACGTCATGTTTCTACATGATCAGGAGATGGAGAAGTTAGAAAGCATTCATTTACTCTCTGTGACTTAGGAAAGAAATGGTTTCTGACTTTCATAAGAAAGAGATAAAGAAGTTTTTCAGCTTTAAACACTAAGTCTTGGGTTGTGATATGATTGCAAGCACCTGCCTGCAGCCCCTCTGCCAACATGGACCTCAGATAATGAGGAAAATCATTGCTCAAAGAATTATTCGGAGCTGCTCTTCCCTTGTGTCCAACCTAACTAAAAATTAGTTGTTTAAAGGGAGAGAAGGTAGAGCTAAATAATTTTTTATGTATACTTGTGTTAAGAGGAGTCTTAAATCTGCTGAACATAAGTTTACTTAAGAAGTTTATAAATATAACAGAAAAACCTAAAAAAATAATGTGAAAGTGGATATAAGTAGCAAAAACCCGCAACATAATGGCTCTTGATGAATGGTAAAGCTGATGAGTTCTTTGGGTGTGTAATACAATACTTAATGACTAATTTTATTAAAAACTATGTTTGTGGTAAAAATGAGTGGGCAAAGGTGTGAAGAGATATGTCATTTCTGTAAAAGACAAGTAGGAGGAGAATGAGAGAAAATTTTATATAAAGCTCAACAGAGAAGCTGAGAGAATATCATTAAAGAAAATGGTGTTCTCTGAGGTTAGTAAGTTTGTTCAAAATTTTTGTACTTGTTGAAAAAAATCACAGGAAGTAATTTTCCTCCTGACACAGGAAAGTTGTTTGTTGTTCTTTTTCCTTATTATTTTCTAGTCATGTCTGCAGAAATGGTGGCCTTTGTGTACACATGACTAAGAATGTGACTATTTCAGGATTCTTTGGAAATTGGGTCCATAAATTTTTTAAGGCTGTGTGTGAAGGATTTTTAAGATACTGACTTCAGTACTTTTGAAGGATTTGGCTTATGATTTTAAAAAGGAATAAGTAAATGTATTATATTAGATATTTTTACAGTTGCATTTTATGGAACATTTTACACAAAATTATTGAGTGTCTCTATTATGAGACATCTTTTCTTCACCAAAAATCATTCACATGTGAAGATTTCTGGAGCTATACAGTTACTGCTGTCATTTCATTTAGAAAGTGCGGATTGCTTTATTCTCAAGTGTTGCATAAATTTATACAGAAGACTTCCCCCTTTAAAAGCATTTTCATTTTTATGACATATGCTTACACTTATTTTCCTTTTAGATGTTTTATGTTATAATTGAGATGAACATGAAACTTGCAGTTAAAAATTCCACTTATTTCTGTCAAAAGTAGTTCTCTTGAGGATGCTGTGAATTCTCTGCAAAGATAATTTATAGGTAACAATCAATTTCCATCTTTAAGGAAGCTAATAATACAGTTTAGACTGGAAACTTAATACGGTGATACAAATCTTTGGGAACACACCAAATAAAATATCCTGTATGATGTGGACAGCATTTGTTCTAATCATGCATATACACTTCTTACTAGTTTCTGATCATTGCTCTAACATATTTCCTACACTTTCAGATGGACTGTGAAACATAAAGTTCACACTAATTTGGGTTAAAGGGTCAAAAAAGATAAAGTCTCTGTGGCAGAACTTTCTCTCTAGGATGCAAAAGAAGCTTTCTTTGAGTATAGCTATCACATACTTTTTAATCTGATGGATGGAAGAGATGATGTGCTCCCTGGGAGAAGTGCTACATCACCAAAGGCTTCCCTGGAATATCAGCATATTTTTCCTTATACTTAGATATGCAATACAAAAACCTTACCAAGTTATACTCTGCCGGACAGCATACTACTAATTCCCATCTTACTTGGGAAAGACATGTTAAAAAATGAAATGCTTTCCAGGGTAAAATTAATAAATTAATTGTTCAAATATATTTTGACCGTAGTTTTCTATTTTGTCAAGAATTAGGTGGAACAGCTACAGATGTAGCAGGTAAATATGGCTCACACATTGACATGACATTTATTTTATATACATACTATTTCAAATTTATTTTTTTTTTCATTCCCAGAAGGTGGAAAATCTGAAAAATACAGAGTACATAACTTAATAGAGGTCAAGATATAGGAAACCAATTAGGTCCAAGTCTGAGATTCACTGGTTTAAGTTATTTTTTTCTTTTTCCATCAAACCACCAGATTAGTGATTGGTTTGGCATGATGACAAACAGATTTATAGATCTGTACTTAAAGGAGAGCTACAGGTTTTTATTGTGCTACAGGAGCACTCTCACTAGATTATGCAGCTTTCACTAAAGTAAATTAAAACCATAGTTCATATTCATATGAAAAATAAAGCTTTCTTTGAAGCCTGTGATTATTAACATGTTTGAGGTTAAGCAGGTATTTATATAAATTGCTGGATAAGGGCTAGTCTGTTCAGCATTTTGGAGAATCAAATTCAAACGTCCTGAATCAACTGTTACTGATTTAATTTCCATGGCTGTGAGATCTGTCCCTGTGGAATGTGGAGCAAAAAAACCCAGAAGCAGCTTTAGCAGTTACAATGAAGACCTTCTTCACTGATGAGTACTTTATCCCTAAAATTGAGCAAAGTTCTGTGTGAGGAGCCATTTCTTCCACAAGAGATGTGAAAAGGTACAGACCAAACGTGAGAAGAGAAGTGTGCAGGAATATGGGGCTGTGAATGGTCACCTGCATCAGCAGGTCTAATTATCTGTAGTCCTGAGCAGTCATATCAAGTCTGAAGGGTCCACAATATCATCTGTGCTACACACTATATATCTCATAGGCCATAAAACACTTCTGCATCCCATTAGAAACACAAGCTCTGTAATAAAAGATGAAAGTCTTAAAATGTTCCACAGGAAGAGATCAAGAGAGACTGTGGTCATTGTCAGTGCACTAGAAGAATGTTTGTTAAATAACCTTTCTAGATGATCCCAGGAAAAAAACACTCCATATGAACCAAAATCACAGTGATGCAAAAGCTTCCCTCTCAGTCCTAGTTTTAGTGGTCTTTTTAGGAGTAATAATACTGTAAATGGTGTATTTATTATTTTGGATTAACTTCACCAAGTGAATCTGAGACAACTTCCAGTTTTACATATGCATTAATGGATGTGGGAAATCCTTGAATACAAAACTGTTACAGTGTCTACCTGTAAATGAGGCTTTGCTTTAATTTGTTAAATATAGAAATTATATGCTGACAGAATATAACAATAAAAAAACCACTTCCCTTCTTTTTCTGTAAGAAAAAAGGCTGATCTCTTTATGAATTAGTGAAAATCAAATTAAATAAAGAAAACGTTAAATTATTGGTCTAGTATGTGCCATGCTGTCTTATACTGAATTCAGCAAGCACACAGGTGTACATTGTAGGTGTATCATCCAAGATTTACTGTCAATTTAGTGTGATTTATCTTGTTGCAAATGCCCTGGTCTGCAACTCTTGGTGTTCCTTTTATATGAATCAGCCAGGCAGTCATGTACCAAATCCAGAAATATTCTAGGACCATGTAGTTCTTGTGAAGCTTTTAAAATAATTCAGCTTAACTCAACATGCCACGGAGCTCTCTGATAGAAAGAAACTTGTAGGGGAATAAGCAGGTGCTGGGAACTCCCATGTAGCATTTCTGGGATCAAGGTAGCACTTGGGCAAATTGCTTAGACCTGTTTTAGTGCCTACTGAAAACCTGCAGCTCAGCACAGTCTACACAATTCCTTTTGAAAAATGTGGGAACTAGGTACTTAAATAATAATTAAACTTTTGTGGATCTAGCTACTATTAGATAATAAATTTTAGGCACCTAATTCTCTTTGAGATCAACAAGATTAGGAACCTGCTCCTTCCTAGAGGCCTTCTTAAGTGTCCCTCTGCATGTTTATCTCTATTTGTCTGTCCTTTAACATCTTTCCTTAGCTATCTTCATTTGCAAGTTCACAAGCTAAATACATTAAGCATCACAAGGCTAGGGACCACTGAAGTACTTGCATAGATAGCGTGTGTACTGGTCGATGGTACTTCTAAGCCACGTGATACTGCATTCACTTCAGCTAGCTTGATCCTTTCAGAAAGAGCTAGCAGATCAGTTGTTTCCAGAGCTGCGAGGCAGCAAGGTTAGACTTTTTGCTCAGCATCTGTGTTAAAAAGAAAATGTTGTTATAACCTTCAGTGATGGAAGAATACTTGAAGCACGAAAATAGTATTCTTTATAATTGCTTTTGTAAAGCAGTCTGAAACAAAGAAACCGGAGAGTTTTATACGGAGAAGGCAGAACAATGCATGTCAGGGAAAGCTGGACTGTTCTGAACACTGCAGAACAATGGAGCTTCACAGCGCATTTTAGTAGTCCTTCACCGGGCCAAGGAGACACAGCTATAAGGTTTTTCCCTGAAGTATGAATTTTCATTTTGGATAACAGGGATTTTTTGTTTGTTCACTTGTTTTCTGTGCAACTTTTGGAGTCTGAATTGTGTCTTATTCAAGAAAAGTATGCAATCTCAAAAAGTCTTCAAAACCAAGACTGGGTAAAATAGTCAGTTCAAGTCAATTGAAATGCTTTATTTAATAGCTTCAAATATTTCTTCTCTATTTGACGGTGGGTTTTTTAAACCTTTTGTTTTATTGTAATTATACTCTAAACTTAATTTTGGTTCAAGAAAATTAATTTTAAAATTTCAAAGCACCAGGATGAAATGTTTTGATATTTTCTGAACTTTTGGTATGTCATTTTCCTGATTTCCCATGGTCAGTTCTTTCTTGAATCAAATGAATAGGCATTTTCTAATGAAATGAGTGTAACTGAAAGATTCCCATTGCTGTTTTTATAGGCTCTTTTTGCAATAAGGACAAAGCTATTACTATTTGATACCTACATTACATGTATTCTAGTATCTGTAATTAGTGCATATTGTTTTCATCATCGGTTGAATTTTGGGACCTTGTAATGAATATCTTTTGTTTCTTGGAAAGCTTAATTTTGTTACCATGTTTCCAGTAGGAGTTAGTATAGCTTGTCAGTGTCCTCTGCAGACCACTATTGCAACCACTGGCCACAGCAACCTTCATGTCTGTAGTGTTTCCAGCGTAGAATATGAGAAGTGTATATGAAAGGCCTTAAAACTATTAGGCAGTGGTCTTTTGTGTTTGGTCTAAAGTGTTCGGGAGCCACTGTTCCAGATAGTTGTTGTATTCTTTTATCCTTAGGGAGGAGCCACAGGTTAGTGTCAGAAAGAAGGGTAAATTATCCAGTTTAAGTGTTTTAGGGATTATAGCAGCTAGATGGATCCGACTGCTGTTCTGGCATCCTGAAGCAGTTCTGCTGTGACTCACAGAGGTACTAAAGAAGTTATCTGGGTGAACTGATGATGAGAAACTGTCCCTGTAAGTTAGTTAGTGCTCATTCCTGCCCTGCAGGCCCCCAGACCCTGTCTGCTGTGAGAGCGATGACCAGCTGAGATGGGGCAGCATGGGACAGCAAGAGTGTGAGCCGCATACACAGCAAGGTGGCTTAAGGTTTACCCTCCTGTCTCTGGGAACGGATTTTGGCTCAAACTCACCACAATGATGTATCAGGGCAACAGATGAAGATAGAGGAAATGCTAAAGGCCATGAGGACTTGGGGAGTACTAAGCTTTAGACCCAGGAGCCTTACTGCACATTCAGCTACATCAGGGGGAATATGCGGTCAGAGGAGAGGGAAGAACTGGCAATGAAATACAACACAAACAGTAGGTAGCTCTATTTTTAAGTAATATAGATAATTAAAAGAGCAAAGTGAAAGAATTAATTTTAAGTGAAAATGACACAAGTTCACATCTCAGAGCTGTGATGGTCTTTTGCTGTACCTGGAAGTTCTTCATAAAAGATGAGAAAATGTTTAATTTTGAAACTCATCCTATGGATGAAGTCCTGTTGAGTACAAAGAACTGTCGCTTGAGAGAGTACAGATCTTATCCCCCCTTAAATGTGATTTTTTAATATTCAAGTTAGCTGACACAGTTTGGTGTGATTTTTTAGGTGGTGTAGGAATGGACAAGTTCTGGTAGTAATCATACACTCAAATTGAAACTGTATTCTCAATAAGTTTAAGTACAGCTAGCTGACATGATGCTGAATGTGACTTGTCCTTTGCTACATCAGCTGCAAAATCAGCATTATGTTTGCAACTGTTAAAAATGGAACAGGATGAAAATGTCCTGTGTAAGCAGGACTGTTGAGCTACTGTGTAATAAAGAGCTTTTATTACTATTTTATTATACTCTCACACATAATGGAAAAAACTGTTACAATATTCAACATTTAGCTCACATTTCTAAAGTAATTTTGAGAAATGATGTGATAGCTGTTAACAAATCTGCTTTTGGCTTTGCTGCTGTATCAAGCAATATATCATAAAATGACCAAAAGATGGAATGCCTTGGTCAATTTCTTAAGCAGTATTCTGTCAGAAGGTTTTCCTGTACCTCCCGTAAAGACTCATACAACACACATTCATAGAGCTGAGTCTTTCTTATTCACACTTTACCTCTACATCAAAAACATAGCTTCCCCCTTCTTTGTGATATTTAATAAGAAACACTATGCTGCGGTCATATCTTATTTTGTAAAGAATTCATTGTATACAGAAAATATTTTAGAGGACATTTACTGAAAATGTATTAAGGAACTAACCATGAAATTAAATGAATTTATGTTTATGCATTGTGGTTTTTTGTCTAAATTCCAATTAAATGGTTTGGGAAATATTTATAAATTTTGAGGTATGACAGAATATTTTAAGTTGGTTCCAGTACACTGAGCAACAGAATTTCATTAATAGTAGTGAGACCTCCTCCAAATCAAATCAAAGAACCCTAATTTTCATTTTCATCTACAAGGAAATGCCATAAAATTCACACAAATGAATGTGCAGATTTGGATTTTAGAATTACTTGGTAAGTTTTAGTGATCCAATTTCTGTTGACTTCAGAAAACCCCATCAGGAAGTTGTTGCTTTGCAAAATCAGTATCAACATTTCAGCCCACTAAAATCTGTTCAAGGCTGTAGGAAACACAACATTAACATCCTAATTGGAAAGCAGGATCAGCAATCTTTCCTTCTCCTTTTTGAGACACTCTTCAGGCTCCAGCTCTCTTACTTTTCTCCTCTTCTCCTGCTCCCAGAGAGGAGAACCCCATCTACTCATTCCTTCTTAAACGTGAAGACCCTCATTCCGCTCCACAACATCTCAGCAGCCTTTCTGTCTTCTTTCTGCTCCCAGTCTTAAAAGAACTGGTCTAACTCTTCTAGCACTGCTCTCAGTACTGAGAGCTCTACGTATTGCTTTTTTGTCCCTTAGCCCAAGATTTTCCCTAATTTTTTGGCCTGTGTTTGATCTGTCGGTTCTGTATTTTTAGTCCTTGTTCTTAGTTACCTTTGAATAAATGCAAGTAGCCAGTTATGGTTTGTCATGCTTTGAAAGCAGAACAGTAGGAGATAAGCAGCAGCTTTGGCTGTATTCATCATTATTGACACAGCCCTATCAGTCATGCTTACCCTGCTCCATAAAGAAGTTGCATCTTAGTGTATCTTATGATTTTCTGCTCTTCAAGCAGCTACTCAGTCTTCATAATGTTCTGTCTTTTAGGGAGCTGTCAGGCTCTTTTGCATGTGTGTCAGGGTTAGCTATGCCTCTGTGGATGTCCCGACTTGTCAGGTGCCCTTCTATGGTTCCCTAACAGTGGGGGAGAAACATCTGTTAGAGGTCATATGTGCTGGGCTTCCTCCTTGGCAAGGGAGCAGAACAGATATTACCGCTGTGGAGCTTTCCAGTCTGGAAAAACAAAAAAATGAGCTACTGTAGCACTCAATCTTTTGATGTTAAAGCAATCACTCCCTGCCAGGTCTTCAGTGCCTCATTCCTCTTCCTGGGGCCAACCCCCTCTGTAGCAGTACTCACATCAGATGCTGATGCCCTAGGCGCTCCCTGATCCCTCTCATTACTTCCCTTGGCATTTGCCAAATCACCCACTCCGTCTGTGTTCATACTGGGAGTCATGCCCAGACACTTTGAAGCCCTTAGGCCAGGTTGCTCTCCCCAAATGCGCTGTGGTGTCTCTTCTCAATCAGTATAGCTGTTCTATGTCTCCCCAGACTTAATATCTGTGCTACTGCCTCACTTTTTCTCCTCTCATTTTCCACAAAACACACTGAAGATGGTCTGCAGGCAGTGAGACCTCCAAGTCAGAACAGGTGGTCAGTGCTCTGAGACTGAGCTGTCTGTGTCACATTTTTAAACACAACAGCAGGTAAACTAACAAACAGGAGAAAAGTTCAGAAGGAAGGCACCTGCAGCTTATTCAGGCAGTCTGTCAACCTTATCATGCAAAATCTAGTTTTATACTAAAAGGTCCATGGGTTGCTACTTTTCTAGCTCAAGGACATTATCCTTGTTCAAAACAAGTCCTTGGAGCTGATTTTAACCTTTTTTTTCCGGAGTATCTAGTCTGGATAACTCTTCAGTGCTGTGGAAGGCTCATCTGCTCTTAGGCTTTGTGTGTGGACACAGTGGAGCTGTAAATCTTTGTTCCTCTACAGGACTGTTGAGGCTTTCTTGTTCATCCCTTATGCTCAGAGTTATTACTGAAGCCTTCCTAACTTCAGAGTGATAACTCATAAGGCTTTTAGGGTTTTTATTGCCTTTTTGGGATTGTTGTGGTTTAACCCTGGCCAGCAACCAAGCACCACGCAGCCGCTCGCTCACTCCCCCTCACCCAGAAAGGAATGTAAAACTTGAGGGTTGAGGTAAGAACAATTTAATAGGTAAAGCAAAAGCCATGCACGCAAGCAAAACAAAGCAAGGAATTAATTCATTACTTTTCACCAGCAGGCGGGTGTTCAGCCATCCCCAGGACAGCAGGGCTTCAGCACACATAACAATTACTCAGGAAGACAAACACCATAATGCTAGATGTCCCCCCCGTTCCTTCTTCTTCCCCCAGTTTATATACTCAGCATGACGTCACATGGTATGGAATACCTCTTTGGCTAGCTTGGGTACCTGTCCTGGCTGTGTCCCCTCTCAGTTTCCTGTGCTCTCCAGCCCTCTGGCTGGCAGGGCCCAAGAAACTGAAAAGTCCTTGATTTAGTATAAACATCACCCAGCAACAGCTAAAAACATCAGTGTCCTATCAACACTGTTCTCACATCAGAGCCAAAACACAGTGCTGCACCAGCTACTAAGAAGAAAATTAACTCTATCCCAGCTGAAACCAGGACAGGGATCATCTGCCAATAAGAGTGGATCTAATGAAGCTTAGCTAAGTATATAAGGCTGAGCTAGGCCAAACTCAGGTGGTGGTTTCCCCTGAAAACTATGGTGCTTCTTAAGCTGCATCTAGCTCTAGTAACCCTTTGTCATCACTAAGACAACTCCAAGAAATGCAAGAAAGGAATTGAGAAGTGTTCCTGTAGCTCTAACTCTTGATGCAACTGATCCAGTGATTTTTTGAGAGATCAACAGATGCATGCTGTGAGATGAGCGTGAAAGGGTCTGCAGGGTTCAGGATATAACAGTGGGAGGAAAGGCACTGGATATAAGGCTGGCTCTTGGTCATAGGAACATCTGCTCTTCTATGTCTCCTACAACAGTGAGTTGTGAATGGGTTAAAGCCATCAGTCACATGAAGATTTCCTTGCAAATGGTGTTTTTCTTGGCTGTGAGACACACCATAGGCCTGTAATCTGGTAGTGTGTATGCCTATGCCCAGGTTTGCCGCTCCAAGTGTGGGCACAAGGAAATCGGTGTCCCTGAGTAAGTTTTCTCCTTAATGCTAGGATGACCAATGGAAGTGGTGGGAAACTTCACTTTATGTTGGGCCAGAAAGGATGGAGCGGTATAGCAGTTCTCTCCTCCTATGCCTGCTGAGGCCCAGCATGGGTCTTGACGTTTAGAACTATCTTGAATATCTGAAGAAGTTGTTTTGGGGTTCAAGAAGGAGGAGGCGAAGGATGACGAGAAAGAACAGCTGTCTAACTAGTCTGATTCCTTCACTTTATCTCATATCCTCTGCTGTTCCCAGTCTCTGGCCAGCATAGGTGTCATTGGTTGTGAGAACTGGGTCAGACCATGGTTTTAAGGTGATACAAGTCCTGCTTAGCTATTCTGGTTTGAAGTCTAGCTGGTAGAAATAAAAACTATTTAATTCATCTTACTATATATTTCATACAGTATTCCAGGTTTGAAGTGTCTTAGACCTAATTCTTAATCATATAACTTAATCATAAACTTGTATCCTTCTTACGGATTGCCCTAAAATTTCTGTTTCAAGTCTCTGTTTCACAGAGTTTCAGAATTGGAAGACAGGAATAATTTTAAATTTGTTTGAATAAATCTAATTATGCATAACTATGTTTAAAATAATTTTATAGGGTGCTTTTTAGTTTCATTTCTCCTCCCTTTAAAAATTTGTCTTGAAAGAACATCATAACATTCTCTTTAGCTTTCCTCTTTCTGTCTTGTATGTTAGTGATTGACAGATACAACCTTAGAAGTAGCTTAGCAGTTTTTTGGCCTGGGTTCCCTGTCAATGTAGGCTACTATATTGAGCTTTTCCCCCAAGCTAGAACGTTAATAACTTGTGCTTTAGGAATTAAACATCATATTCACAGTTTCGTTGATTCTTACTGATTTTCTTTGAACAAAAGGAACCTTTGTAATGGTCCAAGCTCAGGGTAATAGAGACTAGAGGACTTTTTTTTTCCCCTTTGGATTATTTTTTGTCAGCCTTTCTATTTTGTCAGATTGTTCAATATATCATTTCCTCACATGAGATGAAAGCAGTTATTATGTTTTACTGCCAATTGGTGCAGAAAATGACACAAATGTTTTGCTTACTGAGCATTCTTAAAGTTCTTCTTGAGCATTAGGCATCTATAAAACTAGGGTATTATTTTTATTAGCACCAAGACTTTATTTTTTTTTTCCATTAAGATGCATCTATTTTGGGTGCAAATAACTTAGAACATATCATTAGTAAAATAGATGAGAGAACACTATTGATCAGAGACACATGCATTAAGTATTCTGGTGTCAATATGAACATAAGCTTGTACAGAGGCCTCTTGTTGGCAAGCTCATTTTTAAAAAGTCATTATTATAAATTGCTTCAACTAGTCAGATCATATAAAATCTACTGTACTGTAATATTCCAGATGCTTGATACTGTTCTTCGGTGTAGTGAGTTGCCAATTTCTCCCTCCTGAGAATGTGCTGACAGATTGTAATACAATCTGTTGATGTTCTCGATTGGTAACTAAAGTATATCATTGTCACCCATGCTAAAAAGCTGGGACATATACTGTAAAGTGTATGATTTTGTGAATGTATGCTAGTGTTTTGTGTTCCAGCACTTTCACAACAGTACACAACAGATATACTTGATCTGGTGAGGAGAAGAATTAGAGGCAGGGGAAAACCAGGCAGTTTTATCAGAGCAGCATACTGTAGTGGATCCACTAATTTTATGAACAATACAAGTTAATCATCTTTGTGTGCGTGCTGGTGGCTGGGGAGAGGGAGAGGAAAAGAACAGAGGAAACCATACTTGTGTTAGTCTCTACTCTTCATTCTCTGCTCCAAAAGATCCAGGCACAACAGTCATCCCAGCACAAATTTGCAAATGGTCTTGAAGGTGAATGACAGAAAGGAAGATCACATGCCTGTGCCACAACACCTCACTGAGCTTTCGCAGAGGGCAGAGGCATGGCATCACGTGTACTGTCCCTTTGTGTGCTGTAGTCCATGAAGGGAGGAAGAAGAGGCTTTTGCTGGATGATATGCTTGTGCCGTGGGGTCCAAAAAAAGAATTTGGTGGGGATTAAAACAGTGATAAACATTACAGCCAAGTCAACAACTGGCAATAAATCAGGAGATGTGATCGTTCATTCCCTTCCTTCCCATGTGGGGGAAGATCAGGGATAGAAAGGCTTTTTTGGCTCTCCCTGACATCATAACTCTTTCTGCATCTTCCCTCTTCAACTTCCTTTCCCATCGTAGCCTTTCTTCATTGAAGTTCATTAGGTTGCAGCTCAGGGAA
Organism: Falco rusticolus; assembly: GCF_015220075.1. Classification (NCBI taxonomy): domain Eukaryota; kingdom Metazoa; phylum Chordata; class Aves; order Falconiformes; family Falconidae; genus Falco; species Falco rusticolus. The sequence goes on from NC_051187.1 coordinate 92,576,663, forward strand.
ACATTTTAAACATTAAGCGCATTGTCTCTTAGCAATGACCTAGCTACCTAGAATATAGCTGACTTGGTCTGGTCCTCTCACCCCCTCACAACTATACATATTGTAGTTTCTTCTCTGAGCACTTTGGTCATGAGGCTGGAAACTTGGGACACACACCAGCTTGGGGTCTGCCAGTACGTCACACCCGGTAGCTCTTATATCTCAGCATGGGTTTTCACATGTAGCTTCATCTAGGAGTGACTGCATCTGAAAGTAGCAGCCTCACTCCCCCTGTCTGTCTTTGTCCCCCTTCTCCTTGATTGGAAATTGAGCTGTGCAGGTGCAGGGTTTAACTGACTTTCAGTGGCTTGTACAGCAGAACAAACCACGCTGCAAAATCATACCTTATTTTTTGTTGGCTCAATCACCTGTGGTGCACAAACTTGGGGGATCAGACTCAAGACAATTTTAGGAACCTACTCCTGCAGGTAGGACAGGTGTTTTGGGATTAGGGCTGGCCTATTCCAGGAGTGCCCGTTCACATGGGCTCCACAGAGTTGTAACACAAAACTGTGCCCTTGGATTTCCCTGTGGTGATATCGGTACATTCTTCCTTCTGCACATAGTTATTCTGTGCTCAGGGATGCAATGTGCCTCACAGTCATGAGATATTAACATTTGGTCATACTGCGTTACAATAGCAAAGAGAAAGATATGTGTTTTCCTCCGCATTTTAAATGCATAAATATGGGTGCATGACAGGAACTATTCTGTGGTCTCTGTAGATCACACATACACCTGAGGAGATGAATCTTGAGGTAAGAGAATAAATAAGACACAGTGGTTTTATACCTTTTTTCCCTTAAACCACAATTTCATCTTGTCTGCTTTCCACTGCTTCAGGGATTTTTATTATTCCTGCTCCGCCCCCTCCCTCCCCCCCCCCCCCCCCCCGCCCCGGTTAATTTTGGAATACCTGATTAACAGAACAAAGAGAAAAGCTGAGGTGGCAGCTTCACTGCTAGTCTTCTACTAAACAGAAACTGTCTCTCTTTTATTTAGGTGTGGATCAGGCTCTGAAGAATGAAGGGCATGAGACATGGCTGCTTTACCTAAATTCTGAATAGTGCATGCATGTTTGTAAATTACTTTAAGGAATTCACTGGAAACAGCATATAGTTATGTCAGGGTATAATTTGGTCTGAGGAGGAAAATAACTGTTAATTCACAGCTTATTAATTACCACCGAAAGTGTTATTTTTTAAACATGTCACTTTGAAAACAGCTTTTGTTCTTAATTGTTTTTGATTCCATAGAGAAGCTCTGTAATTTCCATAGTGTATGAGGTTAGCTGTGATACACACTGGAACAAAAAGCTGAGTTACGAAGGGTGGATAATGTGAAAGGAATTACTAGGGTTCTGCCTGCATCTTTGAAAAGGACTACCTAAGTCAAATAGGTAGTCCTGCTTCCCTGGCAGTTTGTGAAGCAATTCAGTGGGAACAAGATCAACTGTCTTTGCTTTGTGCTGAATAATACCTCCCACTGGGGAATCAATCATTTCCATGTTGTGAAACCAGCAATTTGTAAAGGTGGGCAAAATTGGTAGTTTACTGTACAAGCAAATATTATTTACATGATATTTTTAGTCTTAGGAGGACTAGGAGTGTTTTTTAGTATTAGGAGGATGGATATAGTTTTCCTGGCTAGTATTCTAGATTAGTACATAGTTAAATTAGTTATTTCAAATATTGCATAAAACTCAGTAAGTAGTTTTTATTTACTACCAGCCAATCAAATATGTAATATTAAATTCACCAGGCTATAGGCTTTCTCCTTGCTGAACATGACCAGTCCTATCTGTGGACTGCTACTGTACCAAGGGAAAGTACTATCTGCATATGGAAAATTTGAAACCCCATACATTTATGTACTGCTTTTCTGGTAGCGATGGTGCTGAAGATCATCTCAAAGGGTCATTACAGGATAAAATAGAGATGAAACAAAGAAATTTATGTCTTAAGATAAATGGTATTCAGTAATATAGACTGTGGTTTAAGATTATACATTGCTGATAGTTTCAGTATTAACTAAGAATTTTCTGTGGTGCCCAATACTTACGCATGAAAATAGCCGTGTTGATGTCAAAGTTTCCAGGTTAATGACCTTTGTTTGTTATTTTTATAACAGCTCTTTCCTTAAAATTCCCCACAAGATAAGTTAGTGATAGTGCTATTAAAATGGAATACAAGGAAAAGAGAAAACTGAGGCACAATTTTTAACAACGATATCTATAAGAGGTTATCTCTAAAACCCCAATAAAATAGTGTCATAAACTTTGTCTTGGATTCTTTCAAATCTCAGTCTCTTCTGACACCAAGCTTAGCAGATCCATTTGGCTTCTAATTATGCATTTCTGCATAGACTGTGGTGAGTTTGGAGACTGTGGCTGCTTTTTTGGGGGAGCAGCCCCTCCTTCGGCTATGTCTACTCATGGGCTTTTCCTTTAAGAGAGCTTCCACAACTCATGAATATATTTTTTTATAAATATGAGATAATCGCAGCATGCAAAAATTTTAAAGTGATCTGAACTGCCATGGGAAAAATTTTGGGTATTCACCTAGCTGAGCACTGCTTAGCAGCGCTGACACATTTCATGGTTTCTCTGCCTCAGGTTGCTAGCCTGTGATGGAGGGATCTCTGTAGCAACATGGGACTGGGTGGAGGAGGTAGCTGCTTGGAAGTGGGATGAACCTTCAGCGAAAGGCAAAACTCCCATAATGATGATAAAATGTAATGCTGAAAAAAGGGTGTCTGCAGTCACCCTTTATGTGGTCACGTGATATGACCTACAAAATGAGAAAGATTGCTTCTCTTGTGTGAAATATTAATTTAAAACCTTTGCATAAAACATTTGGGCTTTGTTTTGATTTTTTATTATTTTCAAGGAAGAAAAAATTAATAATGACAGACTTTGTATATGTACATACTCATTTTTGTGAAGAATCCTGTATTGACATAACCCATATTTTACTGTGGGTTAAGATATGTCACATTCTCTTCTATACCAGGACCATTCTTCTGTCCTTCAACAAATAGGTGTTTGTCTTTAAAGGTTAAGAAATGAGAACCATGGCAGTAGGTCCGTGGGTAATATATACCTGCTCTCACTTGTTTAAATTATATTTCCTCTTTACACTGCGGCTCAGCAGTATCTGGAGACTATTGTTCCCTGGGCTAATGCAATCTTTCCACACGAAAAGCTCTTGATCTGTTGCTTATCTACACTGCAGTTGCTGGCACCAGTGTTTCATGTGTTTGGTGCTGAAATGCATAGAAAGCAAATACATATAATTTCAGTGTTGAGGTATCTTTCTTCTAGAATCTTTAGCTCAGCTTATTTTCATTAAGCAAGGTTTTTCCTGTCAGCAATATACATGCCCTCATGTCCTTCATCCTAGAGAGAGAGTGAGAAATGAAGAAAGGGAAAGGGTCTATGAGGCTTCAAAAGCAAAAATGTTTCGAGCCATGTTGCCTTTCAAACAAAGATAGTGAGATTTACCTTGTGTTTGTGAGCACATACAGAATTATTACATCATTAGCGTTGCACTTTATTACACAGATGCATATGCACACATTCACTCATTTCACTTGTGACATGACAGCTATTAAAAGTGATATTATTTAAAAGAAATAAAAAAAGACCTGGTGCTGTTTGACTAAAAGACTAAAACCTCTTTTCCGCTATTAACATCAATGCAAGTCCATGCTGCACATTAGCTAAGAGAATTAGTTCAATTTATCATAGTCTTTTTTATTCTTGAGTATTTATGAGGTATTTATGGTTGTTCATTTTAAAATGCACATCTGCATAACAGATTGATTTTTTTTTTTTTTAGAGAAGCAACAGCTTGTTTGCTCTTACTAACTTGAACTGGTATGGCTTGGGACTCAACATTTCTGAAAATCAGATTTACAGCAATCTACCAAAATTCATCACACTAACTTATAGCATGAATTCGAAATCTAGAATATCCCTAGCTCTCCTTCAAGTGAACTAATAATATTTATGGATATTTAAAGTAAGAATATTGTCAAAGATCTTTCTATTCAAAACGGATTTGCAAATTAAATTAATTTTCCCTCTAACCCCCCCAATCTCACCCACATCAGAGAACACTATAAAAAAATTAAAAAAATACAGGGGGATGAACTGCCAAAACAACTTAGTCATGCACCAAACTATTCAATTACCAGATTAGCAATAGACAGAGAAGTTAAATCATAATGTTGAAAAATTTAATTTACTTGCCACAAGACATGTATGGTATCGGTCAGCAAAATAGAAGTAAAGTACAAAAGTAATTCCTGTATTTATTGAAATGTGCAAAAAATATTTAAATACTGTAATATATAATTAAGCTTTATATATAATAATTTAGTAAGAGAAAGCAGAGCTTAAAGGACAACTAATACAGTAATATGTCTGGCTTTTCATACACCCCTTTATTTCAGATTATTGTTATTATAAATAGGAATACTTCTAAATACCTTCACATGCAACTTTTAATTATCAGTAATTTGTATTTTATCATCTTTGCATGATCACTCTGTATTGGTGTTATAATTACTTGTTTTTAATAAAAATGAATACAAAATCTGGCATGTGTAAACCCCCTAGCATTACATAATTAGTCCCTCAGTACCCTGGGAGATAAAAAGGCCTTTAACCATAGGAATGTTATCAGCCTCCAGTGACCAACTGTCTTCTCAATAACTAAAGGAGCATGTAAATGTACCCGGATTTAGCCTTTTTAACCTCTGCAGTTACCAGACTCTGTGCTGACTGGCATTATGCCAGGGACATTTCTCTCAGTCTTAAATAAATGCCATAGAATTGTAATCAACATATTGTGTGAGATTCCTGCTGAGCTATATTTCTTTTCATAATGAGCGTTCTTGAGCATTTTAAATCAAAATCAAAATCATAAATAATTTTAATAAGGGATTAAAAAAGACATGAAGTACTCGAATATTTCGCTTTGAAGATTCACTTTTGTGAACAACTGTGGTCAAAATCAACTTTTGAGGTAAAGTTATGAATTCTTTCTGCTGAACCTTCATGGGGGTTTCAATCAGTGGTCCAGTAAGTAATGGGTCCATTTCCCATACCAGAGCTTTCCTTATACTAGGAGACAATCATTTGCAATATCAGTCCCTGGAGAATGGGCATGAATTGAGTTGTAGGCTTATTCTCTGAAGAGTTCAGGCTTACTTATGCCTGGATGGGGTTTCCATTTACGACTGCTCTGGACCACTGTGGTGTCTTAGGCTGCAAGAAGGTTTATGGTATTAAGACTATTATGGTGAGTATGTGTTTTTATTTTCAAAACATGTCCTGTTTGTGTTATTTTTGAAAGGTTACTGAATATGCAGAACAGCTCAAAATGAGTCTAACTGACCAGCTGGCCTAGAAGATTTATCACCAGGAGTTTCATTAGCATCTCTATTTCAGTATTACATCCAGTTCCCTAGTATTGTTGCAGCTACAAAAAATACAGCCCATTTGAGGCTTAATTCCTCAAGCATAGCTCACCATGAATGGTGTTATATGACCTCAGCAGGTATATAGGCCAGATTTGTAAAGAAATGTATAGGTCTCAAGGTACTGAAAAGCTTCATGCTTACTAGTACAGATGGCAGTTACCTGTTTAAGTGCTTTGGAAAATTCCTTAAAGCACGTGTCTGCATTGCAAAGCACCTAAATACCCCTTCACTTAAGTAAATAACTTATCACACCTTACGAGCTGCTATAAACTCCTGAAAATGAAAGGCAAAAGAAACATTAAGTGCAGCATTTAAGCATGCTGTGAATTAGGGCATCCTGTGCAAGTCCAAGGGGTATACAGCTGAGATACTCCACAGGATAAATTAGAAAATGGTGTCTGTACTCATATCTGAGTACTTCTCCTCCGTTTCATCAGATCATGGCTCACTATTCTCCCTGGGGCACATGGCTTGTCACCTCAATTTAGGAAATAGCAAGGTGTCAGTAAGATTTGGCTCAGTGAGACTTGCCCTTGTCAATTCAGTTCTTGCTTTGGGGACTCTGTGTTTAAATGCTCATTAAGAAGATTTTACATGTTACCTTTTTCTCCACTTCAGATCTACTACAACATTACAATACTCTGTGATATAGTTCACTAAGTTAATTATCACTTGTGAAATTCTCCCTCCTCCACCCACCATTTTTTCTACAGCTGTTTAGACATGCCATTTTTCCTCAGTGGCTGTGGCTATGCTGAGGTCCTAATTTGCTAACATTTAAAATGTTTTGTCATCTCAGGTATCTCCCCAAGTTTCTTTTAGTCAATTGCGTATTGCCAGAATTCTGTTAGAATTGGTGAACCCTCTCTTCAGGATGTGATGTTTACTAGATGATAATAGTGGTGGTTGATGGTTTAGAACGAAGGCTGCTGAAATCAGCAGAAAGAATGCAATCCCAATGAGAAAATGGATATTCAGAAACAAAGATACATCATTAATTTGTTAGAAACAGATTCAACATGCATAGTCTGCTGTAAGCAGGCCAAGACTTCTGTTTGACATTTACCTGAGTAAAAAAGGGTAAAAGATCTAGCTAGGAAAGTAAATGATTGAAAGTATTGTACTAAGAGTGGGAAAATTCATACCCGTCTAAGCCATCTAAATGTTTTTCCCTAAATAAACTCGTTAGAAATTGGCAGAAAAAAACCTGAGTAGGAATTTCAATGGTGGCAAGCTATGAGAAGAAACGTAATAATTTATTCCACTTGCGAGTCAGCACCAGTACTTTTTCTTTTCTTTGGGTGACACTGTGCTATAGTTGCTATCTGTAACAGACACGGTGCGGTGGTGGTACAGGAAGAGTTCCTTCCGAGAAAGGCTGTGGTGTAAATGTGGCGGTGCCGGTGTGAGCCTGGGCCCTCTCTGCTTATTGACATGGTGGCAGCAGCACCAGCCACATGGCACAGTTGAGGCTGGCCCTATGGAGGAAGTATCATCCCAAATCTGGGTTCTCCACCCAGTGTGCAAGAGCTGATCAACATAGAGTCCAGGTATTTGTTTATTGCATGCCTGTGCAGAGACGGGCGCTAGGTGGTAAATTCACAAAGCTAGTATGCCTTTTAGCACATAGTAAAACTTTTGACACACTTTGAACAATTTTTTACAATCACGTTTAGTCACACTTAACTGTCATCTGTTTTTAGGAGCCCTATCTCCATTGAAAGGTACAGTGCTCTTTATTCTCACCACTCATGTTCTGTGGGGAGGGGCTTTGTTTGTAGGGGGCTCTCTTTGCTCCAGGGTGGATCTTTTAGTATGCTAATTAGGATAGTTCACACATAGTTGAGATAGTTTTCTGTTTAGTTTCATTACCGATTTGGTTCTCCTTGAGCTTATCTTCTTGTGTCCCATCTTGACACATTTATGGTATCTATTCCTTCTTCCAAGGCCATGTTTTGTTAACTTTTTGTAAGGATTTAAGTAACATCCTCTGTTTTTCAAATGATTTCTTGTTTTTCACTATAGATACTTACATTTCTCTTTTTCTTTTCTTTTTTCTTTTTTTTTTTTTTTTAAATAAAGAATTGTTATATCAGAAGCACACCTTTTTTCTCCTTCTCCAGCTCTCACATGCACACTGCCTGTACAGCAGATGCTTCTTTCTCTACCTCCACAAGGTTCTTGGACACGGTGATAACCCTTGATGCTGGAATGATCCTCTCTAAATCCCTGTGGGTGCTGACGGTGTAATGGCTTGTCAGACCTCTATTTGCCACACACCTCTGTGCCTTTGATCAGAAAGGTAGAGGCAGGTGATTTGGTTTCCTTTTCCCCACTCCTGAGACACAGTTGATGCCCTAAGTCCTATGTGGGCAAAAATCTGCCCCCCTGCCTTACCTTTGTTTTGGATCAGCTAGCAGAGTGGTTTGCACTGGTCCTGCACGAGGACCTGCACAAGAACCATTTTCTTGGGGTAAAAAGTTGTAGTGGGTGAGATGGAAGACTCACTCAGGATGAATTTTGCTTGCAGGCAATATGGTGGTTCAATGTGGGCCAAGTGAACAGAATACAGCAGGTGGAAAAGAAAGCTCAGAGCAATGGAATGATTTACTTGAAAGGATGAATTCAGTTCCTATTTAAATGTAGATTTATATTTCTTAAGCTGAAGATAACTGACTCTTGGACCATCTAATAAAAAAGTCATGTATTCTCCATTACCCAAAATTTCAAAATCAGGATGTGAGGTCATTCTAAAATGCATTCTAACTATACTATATTCTATCTAAACAATAAATTATGCAACCAAACATTGAATCTATGACCAGATTTGGAAGATTATCACAAAACCTCTGTGTGGGGTCTTCAAAAACCACAGAACTATTATTTATGCATTGTCACAGAGAGGGACAATTGTGGAGGAGAGAATGAACTTCACTTTGAATACCAAGGCTGGCCAATATCCTCAGTGCTAATCTGCAGATCCTGGTGGGATCACTTGTGATTTTTGTAAATACACTCTGAAATAAATGACTAAAAACACTCGCAGAGGGCAAGTTCTATAAATTGAGCCTAATCACATAGGTACACAACCACTTTTTCATAGTAATGCATCTTGCCTGTCCTAAAAGTACTTGTTTTCACAATATGCTCTGATTTAATTTACTAAAAAAGGACATTTATCAAAGATGCAGAAACATGTGTTTGTCTTTCTAGGTGAAAGTAATATGTTAACACCTTTTGAATGATATAAGGTATATATAGCAATTCTTTAGACTTCAGGGATATAGAGGGGCAGCAGCTTTGTTTATGAGCACAAAAGCTGCCACTCCTCTGTCAGGTTTGCTCACTTTTGCTAAGATCTTCTAAATCTTGATGTTTCAGCTCTTTGAGTATGATTTTGTTTTGTAAGTAACTTTTTGGAATTATGAAGACTGTCTGAAGAACAAAACACTATTCAATATGAAAAGAGGGGTATGAACTGTACCTTATTTTCTTAAAAGATAAACATCTTGAAGCTTGGACCCCTAGTCATGACCTACCCTGACTTTGCTAGAGCTGTAGGATTTACACTGGGTAAAGATTTGGAGCAGAATCTCTTTATCTGCTATATTAACATGCAAGTTATTTCTCTTTTGGTATAATCAAACACTTCAACTCTATTGACTTAATTTGTCTTTCTGTATAATTAAACTATGTTTTATCCCCCAGAGTTATCATTACTTCACTTTTCCAGGAAGTTCCTAGGGGCTGCTTTCTGTTTACATTTTATGTTTACTCTCTTTTCCTGCTGATTTTCCTGTCAGTTTAATTGCTGTTGAAAACAAATTGTAGGCTATATGCAGGCTGGACAAGTCTCATCTCTTTTGAAGTCTTATCCTTACTGTAGCATTTAGAAATCCAAGCTACCTATCACAGTGATGGGTTTACAATGATTACATGTTTACTAGTTTTTCCATCATTTCATATACTAACATTTATTTCATCAATTCATATGGTGCAATCCCCCATGAATTGGTTTAACTGAGCTAATGTATAATTAGTGTTTCTCTCCACCCCCATGTCTGCTACCTTAACCAGCTGGGAATTCTGCTTATACTTGATGTTCCAGAGAAATCAGAGATTATCAGTGTTTGAACTATTTTCTTACTTCATGTATTTTTCAGAAATGTGGTTCGTTTGTAAATCAGAATTTCAGAATCCATTTTGTTTTTAAAACTTTAAGAAATATTACAAGGGGTAATTTTTAGTGTCTTTTCAACCCCATCATTTACTCATATATTCCTGCTGTGGTGGCCTCCTCTAAAATTGCTGATTTTATGCAAATGGCTCTGTACCTTTCTAGGTTGCAGAGTTATCATGGCATCACAGAGTATGGCCTCTGAGGTCATCTCATTTAACGGTTGGACTTGATGATCTCAAAGGTTTTTCCCAATCTAAATGATTCTATGATTCTATCTGGTCCAATCCCATGCTCAAAGAAGGTCTTTCCAGTTAGACCAGGTTGCCTGGACCCATATCCAGAAGAGTTTTAGATGTCTCCAAGGACAGAGACCAACTCTCCAGACAACCTGCTCCAGGGTTCAACTTTACTCATTGGGAGATGTTTTTTTTTCCTCGTAGAATTGTTCTTCCTGTGACTTTTGTCTGTTACTTTGCATCTTTTTTACTGTGCCTCACCAAGGAGGGTTTGGCTCTGTCTTCACTATGATCATCCATGAGGTAGAGAGCAATAAGGTTCCCCTTCAGTCCCCTCTCCTCCAGGCTGAAGAAACCCACCTTCAGCTTCTCCATGTATGACATGCCCCAGCCCCTGTCCATCTTGGCAGCCCTCCACATTTTGCAAAAAATGATGTTCATGTGTTGTAATACTGTGTAGGACGTAATAATAAATTGTCATAATACATTGAATTTTGGCAGCCTGGTAGAGAGAATACAGGAAAATGGCATGGAAGATCAAAAGATTTTCACTTTTCACCTTTGTTTTCCAAATGCACATGACAGGCAGTATATGTACTAGTCGGAATATGATCCAGTGAGGATCTTCCTAACTATACCTAATAGACACTGTCTTTTAGGGGATTCATTTTTTTGTGTGCTGACCTATAAACCAAGGGTTTTAGCAAATATAAATTGTGTGAATTGCAACATAATTTTTTTAGAAAGTATCTTACTATTCATTGTGACAAATTACTAAGGTATTAATATTTGTTTTCTAGTCTAGTAACTGTAGCACCTGTGAAAGCTTTAATAAAACCAAAATATGTAAAAACCCAGCATACAGGGATTCATGCGTCCTTGTGAGTGTATCTTATGTATTTCATGGAAGATTATTTAGTTTTCATGTATTTTTAAAAGTTATTCCTTCATATGATTGTGAATATCAGTAATTATTTAGAAGTTATGGTGGTGTTTTTTCTTCTCACATTTTTTTTTGAGTGCTGTGACTTGTAAGTGCTACTTGTAGGAGCAGTGCTACTTTTCAGGGCTCTAACACATCTGCTTTGGGGAAAAAAACTCTACAAGACCTAAAAACTCCCATTTTGTGAACTTTGTTCTCCAGAACTGTAATTCAAGAATACTATGTCAGTATGTCCATAACCCCATGAATTTCCTTCAGCCAGATTTGTGTTCAAAGGAGGACTGTAGAGGGAGTTCTGGTTACTTGGTCATTTTATGGCATTAGAAACTGAAAATTACTTTCTGTCAATTTCTCTGCCTCTAGGAGCATCCTCCTCTTAACTTATGCTGCAGGCTCCCCATCCTACATCATACCAGTAGGTGCCATCAGTGAATAAATGATTGGCACATGATTCTTTTAAATAAAAAAAAAGTTTATGTATCCTAGATGTGGTTTCCCGTTTCCCTAGACCAAAAGGCCTGCCTATTAGTCCCCCAGCTTTTACTATATCCCTAGTATGGCATCTTCACTTGTTCCTGCTTCCTGTAAAAATAATTACACATTTTTTCTACCACTATCTGGAATTTTCTCACACCTTCCCTTTCTTTATGTATATGTGTATATATATGGGGTGGTGGTGGTGAGTGAAAGCCTTACAGGAATAAAGGAAACACTAAAACTTGCCCTGATGACCTGGCCGGTGACTGGATGCCTGGGGAAAGCCATTTCAGAAGCAAAACAAAGGTGTAAGGTCAAATGCTTCACAACCTGGCCCAGCCACTCTCCTAATGCACTTTGCTTTTGTTCACTTTGAGAAAAGGCTGTACTGGCCATTTTTGATGGTACATGAAACTGGCAGCCTGAAACACTGATGACTGTATAAAAGACATCTGTGAATCCTCAGACCAATCCCTTAGACCTAGGGGGCTGGGATTTGCTGATGTTAATCCCCTGAGGATTTCAGGTTTTAATTATCCTCAGGGAATCTTTTCCAGGGTGCCACGAGTTAAGTAGATATAAGTTCTCTGATAAACACAATAGTTAAATGAATATTGTAATAAAATTCCCAGTACTGGTAATTATATTTATAGCCTGCTTTTGGTGACTGATGTTAACTCCTAACTTTCCCACAAGACTCAGGTCAGAGGTGCTTCAGTTTGTTGTTTTGTCGTGTGTAAAATGTAATATACTTTCCTAAGTGCAGGATACCTTCCTGAGTAGAACTCTTCATTTCAGTAGTTGCATGGTTTTTTGTTTGCTAATGCATTCAAGATGTGTTTTCAGTTGGTAGCTGGGATTTTGTCTGCCAAGATGTTTACAAGGGGAAGAAAGCAAATGGCAGCAGTATGGCCTAACTGTGTGCAAAGGGGATTCTCAAGGAAAGTAAATTCACTGCAAACATGAAATTTTGCCTGGTGAGCCTGTATACTTAGTCTATGGACCAAAACACTTGATTATACATAGATGAATTGTAATCTGCTCCATAGAAACCTGTGGTGTTATTTCATAATTTTTCAAATGAGCTTGGTACCACAACACGCTGGTTTATTTTCAACTTTTTGAAAGTTTTTAGCTTTTAGATAAACTGTCCTTGTATTGCCCCTGTGTTCACAGCAGCTTGTTTCCCCTTAGGATGACAGAGTGAGAACTGGCTGTAGCAACTGATCTCACTCCCTGTTTTACTTCCTCTAGATCAAGTATCTGAACTGCTATCAACAATTAAAGGGAATTTGCAATTCCCTGGATAATGTAAACATTTGTAGTTAGCAATTACAGAGGCTTTTCACTTTCCTGGCCCTGAAGAAAATATGCTGCTGTTTGTAGCATAATAAATACTGTTTGTAAAGCTTTGAGGTATCCTTCCAGTTGCCAATTCCCTCTTTAACCTTTTTCTGATAATTCCACCAATGACGACCTCCAAAATGTCAGTAGTCTTAGGTGTCTATGAAGTAGGTGAGCTCTCTCTGGCTAGAAAATAAAACCTTTTTCTCTTAATATGAAAAAGGGGCATGATTCTCAGACCTGGGGTAGTGCAAATTCCAAGAGAGACAAGGAGAAGGGTTCCTTGTTCCTGCCTTGGAGTCCATCAAGGGTCAGATAAGTATCATTTTAAGCCCTTGTACGTCTTAGAATATCTTGCTCTAGACAAATTTCCAGCCAGTGAAAGCAGTTTCAGTGCTTGAAGTAGCAGCTGAGCAAGACAAAGGCACTACACTGAAGCCAGAGATAGAACCTATCATTCTTGGCATTGTGTCAAAACACACAAAAAATCCTAATTTATCCAGCGATTAATCCACACCTCCTAGCAGAACTCAAACTACTGCAGCTGAGCGTGACTGCTAGTTATGGGGGGTCATGGTCTAGATCTGAGATGTTGGTATAACGCACCCCCTCATACTGCAGTGGATGGATGCCTCATCTGTTTCCCCATGAGCCCTGTGCTGTGGAGCGGATAAGATGCAGGGTGCTCAGGGCAGACCAGATTATGCCCAGCACTCATTTGACATCTGAATACTCACATCCATGCTGTCAGAACTAACACGTTTGTCTGAAGTCCGCCTTGTAGGACTACCTCTTGTTTGTCAGCAGGCTTTGGAAAGGGAATTCCCAAAGGTCCACACAACCCCATGTGCCACTCCCTCAGTTTAGGATTCTAGAGGCAAATCTCCTCTTAACACAAACTCTGGTGGGCCCTTTCCATAGATGTAAATATGCTGGAGTGGGCAGAGTGGAAACCTTTTTGCAGCTGAAGAAAGATAGATCTTATTACAGCAATTGCCTTGAAATATTCCCCCAGGGGAACTTTTTCAGAGCTGCTGCACACACCTGGTAAGACTTGAAGAGAGAATGGGGAAATCTCTCTTGCATTAGTAGGCAGGGGCTGTCTGACCGCAAGGTTTCCCAGTATGCTGGAATGAAAGACAAGAATGATCAAAACCAAAGGACGACCTGTGAAAAATCATGAAATTCTCAACAAAGGCACAACAGTTATTACTTTTGAGTGTATGCAATGTGATTCATTCTGGAGAGTTTGCAAAGAGCTTAAAACAGTCGTTCTTTGATGCAGACTCTTCTGAACATCGCAAAATGTGTTGTCTCAAAAGTCAATCGATGCTTTATTTGCAATTTAGATTGAAAAAGTGTTCTATTGGAATTGAATATACAATTATTTGTGTGGTTTAGCTTTCAGACTGGTTGCTGTGTTTGAGGTTTTGAGATTGAACACTGACTCATACCAGAGAAATAACCCTCTTTTAATATGTATTCATTATATAATTTTTGTTTAAAAATGAAGCCAAATCAGCAGATATTTAGTTCAGAAAAAAATTTAAAAAAGAAAAAAAAAGCAAACAATGAGCAGATATGTGTTATTTAAGGACTTCGTTGTAGAGAAATGGATCAGTCTTGGTAAACGGCTACCACCCTTGAGGAATTTCAATCTCCAGTACCACAAAGGTAGCTTTTTATTCATTTATGACTACACATTTTGTTAGAGACATTCATATTGGGAATCCTTCTAGTTCCTTATTTTGATTACTGCTCCACTTATTTTTAGGACATTTACTGGGTTGTTTCAAGCTTTCTAGCCTCATTAGTATGAAAAGAGGTTACTAGGGTGTTATCATCTGTGAGTACATCCATCCGTAGGTTCTGTTCTACACAGAACTTGATTTTATCTTTGTTACTTGATTTTGCTACTCTTCTGTCTTAATACAATTAATTTTGTTATCCTATAGTTGCCCTTCTATTGTTCAAACAGGTCAAGCTTCTCTAGGCTGATTATGCAAATATCAGTTTTAAAACTTAGTCCCGTTAGTTCACAGCTTGCACTGTAGCACGTGCTGTACCAATGCTGTATTTTCAGATGTCACCCATACATCGCACTGCAATATTGGCAGCTATTTACTCTTTAAATCCATAGAAAAGGAAAGGAAGAATCTTGTGACTAAAAGACACAAAATCTTTTAAGAGTGGCTGCTCACTTTAACTAACTTACATCTTAGTAAAGATGTATTCCAGTTATCTAGTAGGGCCTCATATCATACCCAGTTTGGGGCACTCTTTTCAGGAAAGAGGCAAAGTATTCAAAAGAGTCCAAGAAAGAGCAATGATTTCAAATTTTGCAAGATGTCATTGTGTGGTATGGTGAGTTGACCTTGGCTGGATGACAGCTGCCCACCAAGCCACTCTATCACTCCTCTCCTCAACTGGACAGGCAAAAGAAAATACAACAAAAGGCTTGTGGGTTGAGATAAGGGCAGAGGAAGGTTCAGCCCCTGTGAATTCACTCCACTTCATACTCACAAATTACCATCATGGGCAAAACAGACTTGACTTGGGGAAATTAGCTTATTACCAATCAAATCTTTCTCCATGGGTCCACAGGTCATGCCAGGAGCCTGCTCCAGTGCAGGCTTCCCACGGTGTCACAGCCTCTTCACGTGCATTCACCTGCTCCGGTGTGGGGTCCTCCATGGGCTGCAGGTGGGGATCTGCTCCACTGTTACCCTCCAAGGACTGAGGGGCACAGCCTGTCTCACTGTGGGCTTCACCATGGGCTGCCGGGGAATCTCGGCTCTGATGCCTGGAGCCCCTCCTGCCCCTCCTTCTGCACTGACCTGGGTGTCTGCAGAGTTGGTGCTCTCACACATTCTCACTCCTCTCCTCTGGCTGTTGTTGTGCAGCAGTTTTTTCCCCTTTTCTTAAATACGTTATCATGAAGGCACTACCACCATCCCAGATGGGCTCAGCTCTGGCCAGCGCCAGGTCCGCCTTGCAGCCAGCTGGCATGGGCTCCATTGGCCATGGGGGCAGCTTTTGGATCTGATCACAGAAGCCACTGCTGTAGCTCCTGCCTTGCCATGCAAACACAATACATGGGGAAGGAGTAAATGATATGGGAATGTTTAGCCTGTTGAAAGGAAGACTATGGAGTGATGAAGTAACAATCTTCTGTATGTAAGGGCTGCTGCAGAGAAGAAGAGGGTTTTCTGTGCTCTGTCCCTATGGTAGCTGAAACAAGATGAATCCCAAGCAAGGGAGGTTCAGATGGGGTGTTAGAATTTTCCAAGGCCCTAGAAATACTAGAATGGGTTGTTCAGGGAAGGGTATGAATCTTCATCACTAGAAGACTTTAAGAGGAGGCTGGACAAGCTGGTCAGGCGTGGCATACAATTGATTCTAGTTGGGGTCATGGGCATTTTCTAAACGTCTGAGATTTCTTTCAACCCCATGATTAGATGTTTCTGTCATAAGTGATGCTGTAGCATTCCTTTATTTGGGACTTAATACATGCAGGAAAAATTCACCTTGAGAGCCAAAAGAACAAGGACAAGTAAATAGTATTTGTGGCTTCAGTGTCTTCTCATTTATGTATTTTTTTCAGGTCACAGCAGATACTGAAAGTATCAATTTATTCCAGTTAACATTTAAAACTAGGACTTACTTTACAGGTGTTAAATGCCCAATAATTAACCTTATTGGCTTTGGTGAAAATAAAACAGGAACATTCGTAAAAGAGAAATTAATATTAATAGAATATTAGCTACAGAATCTAAGTCAAATCACAAGCACTGTTTGGCCTGCTAATTTATTTGACTGCCTTACAGTAGGATCATTTTTTCCAAGGCTTTTCCATCTATGCTAATTCTTATGATAAATCCCTGCAATTGTAATTATAGGATAATTTACATTTCACTTAAGAAAATCATTTAAGTGGGATCAATATAAGTATAGGCAATTCAGAAGTTCAAGTAATTACTTAAAATACCAGTACATTAAATAAGCATCTGTCTTGATTTGGACAGTATGTCAATTAAAACGTAGCCCAAGTACTACTTAGTAAAAGTTACAGCACTGGCTTTAATGCTGCTGTCAGACGTGCTAAGTAAAGGGGCTAAGTTTACCTCTGATTTTGGCTTTGATAAACCTGAATGACTCAGGAGTGAAGAGACCGTGAATGTATGATCGTACACTCCTTGGATCAAATATAAAGGTACCATCCCCTGCCATGGCTGAGGGAAGGGGTGGCAGTGGAAATGCAGTCTGTCATTGCAAGTTGATTTATTTCTCAGTGGAGCAGGAGAACTTCCTGGCCCACAGAACTGCTGTTTAATTTGCACCTCCTTGAGCCAGCAAGGATAAAACCAGCCAAAAATCACTAAAATATGTTTGCATAAGAAAAAAGAACTAAAAAGTGCTTCCAATGGTTGAGTGAAAGCCTAAAACTACCAGTAATAAACAGTTAGTCTATTGCCATGGCAATACAAAGACATTCCTGCCTTTGTGCTGTCATATTCCATTATGGTAGCTATAATGTCACAAACATACTTGCATTTTGCAGGCAAAACAGAAAGAGGAAAGGGAATGAAACAAAAAGCACTACTGTTCACTTGTTTCAGTGTTAAAGGGATGTGCAGAAAATATGCATCACATCTTAATTTTGCCTTAACTTTGTCAGATTCTAAAGCCATTCTCTATATACAAAAAAAAATAATAAATGGAAAAATAGAAATGTTATACAAGACATCTTGCTCACTCCGCCTCAAAAAAAGAGAAACTAAGAAAATACTCAGCTTCCTCTTGGCTCCTGTGGCCTATTTGAAGTACTGGTTACCTTGGAAATTCTCAAAAGCACAGATGCTAGAGGTAGAAAAGACTTATGAGGTCACCTAAAACATTACCTCACCAGCACAAAAAAGCTTTGTGTTGTCAAGATATTTTTCAAGACAAAGTAATGTTCACTGTTAGCTTCCTACCTCAGGTTAGACCTTTAGTTAATCTCTGGAAAGGTGTTTATTTCTTTGAAGTTGTTACAGAGAACACTATCTCTCCAAAGCTAAAGTTTACCCTAAATACTTATTATAAAGATGATTTTTCTAGTTTTAGAACTATACTTGAACAAAACTTCATCTTTAGAACTGGTAGATTTTTGGGGAGAATTTTTCTCTTTTGTAGAGAAACTATATATAAAGAAACTTTTATAACTCATCGTCAGTTTAGCTTTTGTAGACAACAGTTAATCTCACTGGTGTAAATTAGTGCAAATTCACTCAACCTAGTGGATCTGTTAGCACCCTTTGGAGATCTGGTCCTTTGTGTTTGTCCTGAATATAGGAAGGTGTACACTTTTGTCCATCTTCAGCACTGGAACATGCTGGAAACTGCCTGTTTGCTAAAAACATTCAATCACTGTCAGGGTGTGTTTTTAAATTTTTTTCTTTTTCTTTTCCCTTTTTTTTTTTTTATTCTGTGGGCTTCCAGTGGTTTTCAAGTTGCTAGCCTAGCAGAAAATGTATTAGATGATAACTAAGGAGGTGATGTTTCTTCTCCTGTTCTCATCCTTAAAGAATATCTCCTTCCCAAATGTTTTTGTTTCCTGTGTGTAAAATGCAGATAATGGTAATCTTTTGTAAAGAGCTTTGAAATTTGTATTTGAAACATGCTGTTCATAGCAATAGCCTGCAGGCTATTACTACATTTAAATGGACTGCCACCCTGATTTGGAAGAGGGAGGCAGCATTAATCCTGAAGTCTCTTGGACTATAGGACAAGGTTTCAGACTTGGCCCCCCCACTCACTAATCTTTCAGGCACGTGCAAAGATTGTCTCTTTTTTTTTTCCTTTGAGGAGGCATGGACTGAGATGCTGAGTGGTGAGGGAGCCAGTCTGATTCTCAGCCTGGTGGTGCTAATAAAAAATATTGTGATTGTTTTAAAAATAATTGTATTGACCTTTTAGAGGGCTGCCAGAATCAGGGCTGAGCACTGCCAGAATTTGCTTTTTCAATGAATGTATTTGGTGAATGACATTATAATAAGGTTGTGTTTCCTCCATACCAACAGCCTAAATATAAACTGATTATACATTAAAGACAAAATAATGTAAGTCTCATCATCAATGAAATCATACAATTACATTGTGCACTTGAAATAAATTTCCCCACTTTTACTGTAATTGCCAAGAACATTCTGGCTCTTGCCTCAAAAAATCATTGTTTTTTCTTATCTTGCTAATGTTTCTGAGGGAGGAATGCAGGGGGTCCTTAAGCCTGAGAAAGATATTGATGTTATTCCATAAGCCTTTCTGAATAAACAGCAATGATTCTTTGCTCCATGAGTGCTTACAATTTTGGTTGGTTTTTTTTTTTTTTTTTTTTTTTTTTCAGTGGGAAGATGTTTTCATCTGTCTCTAAGTTGAATACATCTGAGATTCCAGAATCTTCATGGTCTATTTGGGTATCAGAAAAGCTGGAGGAAGAATTAAATGTTAGCTTGGGTGCCGCTTTTCTTCTGTTGCTCCCTGAGGACCTCCTACCATATTGGCTGCCTGTGAATTGCCATTTCAGAGGGTATTGTGGATTGGAATAGAATCATGTAGCCTTCCACATGTTTTCTTTTTTTGGCGGTGGGATATTAGATAGATATTGCTGTAGAAATTACTATTTGAGTCTTTTCTACTTTTGATATTCCTTCCCTGCAAATTAGAACTGTGCAGCAGTGTTGCAGAAGGAAGAAGGATAATGTCCAGTAGCCCTCAGGTGTGGACAGAAGATTATGTGAGAGCTTGAAGTAGATTCTCCTCCCTCTCCCTCTCCATTGTGTTCCATAAATGACTGAACAATTGGTTACAGATGGAGAGGGCTCTCCCACATACACCGTGGCAGGCAGTATTAAGGCACACTCAAGGCACATTGTGCTGCCTCAGCTTTTCTAGGTTCTTCTTGAGAGCTGGTGGTCCAGGCAAACTTAATGTAATGGCAGAAAGGTGGTAGAATTGCTTGAAGTTCTAGGGAGCATAGCCTGATTCTTATCCTGCAGTTTTGGCAAAGGCCTAAAAAACATCCTCTGACCAAGCCATGCTGTAAGAAGAACTGTAAACTAGCAGAGTACTTTGTTTCTGAGGTCTAGACTCACGCTTTGTGAGAGTTCAATGCTTTTGATTATACACTATAATTATTGGGCTTAAAACCTGGTGGAAAACAGAAAGGGACTGCTTGCTATAAATAGCTGTGTCACTTTCCATGTGCTGAGTTGTATTGATAAAATGCAGTTTAGGCTATTTTTTTTTCCATTTGTTCTTATTTCTGTGAGTCCTATCAGTGCTATTCACTTTGTTGTGGTGGCGTTTTTTGCTGGCATATTTTTTTTTTTTTCCTCCTTGTTTCTACCTCTGGCCTGCAGGTTTAGGAGAAGTAGCAGGGCTGCCTATTGAATTTCATACCACAGCACATTTAATAGTAAGTAATGTGAGACCAGTTTTTCAATATGTGGTCCATATAGGTTACAAGAAAAAGATGTGTAAAATGTTTGCATTTAGATAAAACCCACAAATGCACAACCACACACTCGTAAACAAAATGGAGCAGAATCATAAGATAATTATCTCCTGAACTTTCCAGGAAAGAAACAAGTTATATGTTATCTTATGCTGAACCTAACTTGAAGCATAGCTTTCCTTTACTGGGGGTTGTGGGGGAAGAAATAAGTAATATTGCTTGGGTTTAATACAAAAGCATTTTTTGCTTGAGGATCCATTTTTGGATTTAAGTATATCGACTCTCAACACCTTTCATATTTCTATACAAAACTGTTAGGCAAGAGTTATCAGAAGAAATTTTGGGACTGAGAAGTTTTCCTTTTTCCTCCTGATGGTGTTTTTTTCAAAAATAAAATTGCATGGAAAGAAAAATTCTTATATGCACATGGTTTTTAATTTTCATCATAGTATACTTACTGTTAGTGCAGACTTTCAGCTGTAATGTAATCCTGACCTTTTGTCAGAAACTTATGAAAGTTTGTAGTTTCAAAAGGCAAAATCTGTCTAAGGGTGCTGTACATTTAAAGTAAAAGCACTGAAAAAAAGAAAAGCATGCCTTTTCACTTAGCCAAAATTTATTTGTCATTCTGATCTCATGCACCCTTTTGTTAAATCAACCAGCCATTTATCGAGTCAGGCATCCTTACTGTTCTAAATTGTGCCTCATGGAGACCTTATTCACTTTAGCTTACACTCTCAGCAGAGAGCCAGCAGTATTTATTATGAGGTCTGAACAGCAGAATAATCACTTACACTGTTTGGGAGATTCTCATGTAATCCTGTTACATCTTGTGATAGAAATTACCAGTCTTATGCAACATGTCAACACAGAAAAAAGTTCATTCTTCTGTGAACTTAAATTTTTTTACCAGAATAATTTACATAGAACTGGTTACAAAGAAATTGCAAAACTGCATAAACTACCATTGATTTTACTAGGCCTCACTTCCGACTTACTGTTTCAAATATGGACTAAGTTTCTGTACGTGCATGTATGTGTGCACACATACACAAAACATTACAAAGTATTTATCATCTTTCTAGTGTTTCCCATAGAATTTATAATGTTTTTCAAAAGCAGAATGAAACATGAAAATATATTTGCAGAACTGAGGAAATGACTCCTAATTCTCACACATAATACATGATATAACATGATGGTAGACAGTGGAGATGTTCTTTCATATTAAGTAAAATACCACTTATGTCAGTTAAATAATTGACCAGCTGCCTCTAACAAACAGGTATACATCAGGGGAAATGTCATGTTAAGAACATTCGGTTTGAGTTAGCAAAAGCTAAGAAACAACTGAGGTAATGTAAAAAAATGTGATGATACTAAACTAAACTTCTTATATCTCTAGAAAACATCTTTAATTGTTCAGATTAAATTTTACATTATCCAGGAGGAGAATGGAAGAGCATGTACTAATATTTGTAAAAAGCTATGAGCACTAAACCAGTAGTCCTAAAATAAAGCGCATTCAGATGTAAAATTTTATTTTAATCAACAATATGGAGAGGATACAACTGGGACTTTCAGTTCACAGCTCAGCTTCTCTTATAAAAAGCCATTCCTCTTTCATTTCCTCAAAGCTTAAAGCAGCCATTTTTGAAAGACAGATTTGTATTAGGAGAATTACTAACTTCTAAACGTTATTTTAAAAGTTGTATGCAAACACTTTGTGTAAATTTAAAAATAATACTTCAAGGAATTCTTCCTTTGTTTTCTGCTAGTCCTTTTGAGTCAGATTCCTGCTTCCTTTCCTAAATAGCTCACACTAATTTTCTGTAAATACAAATGTTCAATAAAGTAAATTGACTTAAATTTTTCTTTAAACAGGCTCATAATTTTAAAATCAGTGTCAGAAAGTGAATTGATTTGAGCATGAGGCTATCCCAAGCCTGTTTAGAAATGTGGATTTTAAATTATGACTTGGTACGTACAGCCATTTTAGCATATTGATCCTCTATCAGCTGGGATGCCTTGGCTGGTACTCCAAGTATCAAGAACCACTCTGTATTGGAAACAAGCTAGGAAATGACACTTCAAGAATAGCCCAAACTTGTCTCCAAATTCTTTTCTCTTAAAAAAAAAAAAAAAAAAGGCAAAAAAAAAAAAAAAAGCAGTATTGTTTCCAGGGAGACTCCTGCAATCCTTACTCTGTTGAGACAGGCTTGGATAGAATATTGCACAGTCAAGTACTTTATGGTTGGCTGCTAAGTTACCGAGTTATGGCAAAGGGTGATTTATGTTCCTTCTTACTGCAGCAGCACATTTCTGTTACATATCATTCTGTCTGTAGCTTAACATCTGATGACAACTGGCAATAAGGCAATTAGGAAGATGCTACTGCTGACTTGAATTATAAATACTCTATTAAATGCAAAAACCCTCATGTTCACAGTTGAACTGTACTGTTGTTGCATTGTGCACTCAAAGCCAGGAAATGTCGAAGTTAAAAGTGGCCTTTACTCTGCCCCCTGGTGTATATGCATTACAATACAGTCTTTAATTACATGATTTCAACAGTTTCTCATATAATAGAGTGAAAAAACACCCCATAGTTTTGAATTCTATCTACAGACACAAAGCTTCCTGTAGTACTCATTTTTTACTCTTCTTCTGTATGAATTAAATGGTCATGACATTTCAGAGCATGCTTTAAATAACGTGTTAAAAGAATTCAGTAGAAAAGAAAAAGTATGCTGAAAATAAATATTCGTAGCAAATAACACATGTATATATGTGAAAAAACATCTTGTCAGAGTAAATTTTCCCTTTGTGACTTATATTTTAGACAGCTTTTATTTATTTTTTGACAAACATGCTTAGGAATGGGACAAAATCTTGTTTTCTTGAAATGTCTCCATATAAAAATGTAACAAAAGCTGGATTTTTTGAGCATTATTACTACTATGTTATTACTCTAATTGCTGCATCTCCTAATCTCTAAGTTCTTTAAAGTATTTGAAGCATGCAATAAAAACGGGGAGTGCTACTTTCCTTTTGTGAGGTGGAGAATTAAAGCACAAAGAGATAGGTCCCTAAGTGGTTTTAGCACTCACACTGCCTTCTGAACTGCTGTCAGTGACACAGTTGGAGCTCAAGACAACATGTACAGATTGTCTTTAAAAACTAGACAGGGTGGCCACTGCTAGTAAAGAAAGCAGCCTGGACTGCGCAGGTTATCAGAGAAGAAAACATGGACCACTTAGCATGGGCCTAGTGGCATGGACTTCAGAATGGACCAGTACCTCAGAGAGGATTCTTCTCTGATAACTTGCACAGTCCAGTCTGCTTACTCCACTAGCAGTGTCCACCTTGTCCACCTTGTCTAGTGGCATGATCACTTAACATTGATAAATCCATTTTACCTTATGCCAGCTGTCCAAACCTCAGCAAAATGCTGAACTCTAAGTTCTGTTTGCAGTGTTAGTACCACTACAGGCACCAGGAGCGCAAGGTCGGTTAGTATCGCTAGCACCTCTCTCAGAAATCTCTTTTAGGATGAAATAAATCTGTATATGGAAATGCACCTCTTTTTCTTTTCACTCTTGGGAGGAAACCTTGATATCTAATGTAGATTTGATACTTTGCAACAACTGAAGTAAAACAAGATCAGCCTGGTTCCAAGAGTCTTGCCCAAAGTTATGTTGTGAGGCTATGGCTGATTGGGATGCAAGACCATGACTGCCTAATTCAGGCTGTTACCCTTAGCAATGGGACGCCCTTCTTGCATTTGCTGTAAAATTGGAACGCCGAGCTTTAAAAGCTAAAGAAACAGCCTCAGCCCTTGTGGCTTGCTAAAAATCCCATAAGCTGGAATAATTTCAATTCTTATGCCCTTTTCAACTAAATAAAATATCAATTAGTGAAACCCAACTGCATTACCGATAATGCTAGCCAGCATGCTTGACTGCAAGTTATAGTGCATTGCCCAAGCCTGAGAGATTATTGAGGAGATGGGACTGCATAAAACTTGCCCATAGAGATACTCAACAGCAACTAAACCTGCATGTAGTCATTAAAAATGAGATACCATTTTAGGGGCTACAATGGAATTTCAAAGTTGAATTTCTTATTAGGTGTCCCAGAACCGAATGGCTCATTGTTATGGCTAGTAGAAACTCAAATGAAATTCTCAAAGAAAAGAATGCTTGGGTAAAGCTTGAAAAAACAGTATGAAGTCGTGCATAATGTTACTGCAGAATTTTTCCCTCCAAAAATCCTCTTTACTTTTCCATAAAGGGCTGATGGTATTTACATGGTTAGACGGCTTAATGAGAAGAGCAAACTTGTTAGAGAAATGTATATCACAGAAGTGCATCAGAATTGATTGAGAGTCAGAGAGATTGTTTTCATTCTGTTGTGCTGTAATATTTCTATTCTATACTTTTTAATCTGCTGCTATAAATTGATTTCATTTGAGTACTGGTGTATTCTGCTCTGGGGAGGCAAAATTTTTTGTGCTTGTGATTAAAACTTCTTTGTCCATGGAAAACTAATTAAAATGTACTAAAAGCGTGTGCTTACAGCTCTTGAATGTTCTTTTTATTTTTGCTTTTGCCATCTGTGTTCATTACAAGAAGAAAGCCTAGCTTCTAATCTTAATATAGCACATACAATGTTTTTGAATAATGACCAGATGAAATATGAAAAAAAAGGAAAACCAATTTTACCTCTGGAAACAAAAGGACATTTTAAAGGGCAAGCTATTATTTTCAGCATCTACTTGTTCTAATTCCAGAATACTGCTGTTAAAATTCATTTCCACCTAAGAAACCCCTGATCAAGGTCACAGCTCTTCTACATTTAGACAACAGTCCACCTGCTGCACTTCTTAGAGAGTACAGAAAACCCTCTCCAAGCTCAATTTTGTGTTCACATGTCTTCCTAAGTCTCTGGTCACATGCATATTAATAGTATATACAAATCAAATGAATCTAGCTCAATTACATATTTATCCCTTTAAAATGTTTTCGTGGTGTATTTTATAAACTCTGTTGAGATGGGAATTGTTGAGCCATTGCTAAAACTAACAAAATCAGTTAATAATAAAAAAAAGACCCTTAGCATCATTTTCATCATTGAGAACTAAAAGAAAGTAGGAAACTAAACTTTTGCATTTTTTTCTGATGCTTTAGATTCTTATCTATATATGACAACACAAATCCAACATGTCATAAAAATGTTGAAATGTTTTGGCCTTTACAGTTTTCCCAACTTGAGGTAAGAAAATGGATTATTTAATCTCTTGTCTGGATCAGACTCATTAGGACTGCGGCGTGTCTTCCTCATTCACAAATGGCAAGCAGAGACCTGATGTCTTGTTTCTCAAGGGCTCTTAAATGCATTACATGCTGTTTTCTCAAAACAATATTTTCCTTGATTATCTGTACAAAGTCAGGCTCCCTTCCTCCTAAATACATACATTGTTATCTTTACTTTCACCGGTTCATGTGTACTGCAAAAAAGCACCTTCGAAGGCTATTCAGCTTCTGATTATATGAAGTAGAGCTGTTTGGTACAGTTTTTGGGTGACATACCTGATTTCCCTATTGAGGGCCCCAATAACAATTTCCTTGAAATTAGTTAAGGTGTATCTTAATGTCAGGTTGTGCTCTTCAGCTCTTGGGATGATTAACTCAAGTGGGCCATTCAATGTTCAGATCTCCAAATTATACAAAATCGTACCCTTCTGTCTGAAAAAATGCTGTGAATCTCAGTCTGCAGTAGATATTGACCAAGATACCAGATAAAGTACCTTAAGAAACAAAACAACACAGACCAAATCCTTAGCAGTGACAGATCTTTACCTGACCTTCCTGCCAATTTACTCTCTCAGAAAAATTAGTAACATACACACCTCTAGACTGAAATTATTATGTCATATATAAAGTTATATATACATTATGTATTATAAAAATATAAGAAGAACTTCACAGAACTCTTCAGATAACTGAAGCACACACGTACATATGTGCATGCCTGTGACCATTTAACTTAAAACACACTGTGTAAATGCCACAGGAAAACCAGTTTTGCTTCCCAAATTTGTGATGAGTGTTAGTCGGATTTGTGGTTCAGTTTACTGGGGTAGATCACGGAGTAAATTATTGCTCAGTGTGAGTAAGGATACCAGAAGGAGGCCCTAACTAATTATGTAGATGTGTTACGATTAATAAATAATAACCACAATTATTGAGGAATAGCTTAACCATTAAGGTCTTTAATAAATGTTTAATAGTTAAAATCCATGATAAACAAAACCAGATGGCAATATAGTATATTGCCAAGTTCCACTTGTGCAGCGCAGGGTATACAGCCTTACTAGTTTTGAAAGTCCAAATGAAATGTATCTTGAATGAACTGACCGTAAGAAAAAGATATTGGAATTCATTCTCATTCTTTGTGACTTTGCATGACTATATAGTGCCCATATACACCTAGAGTAGAAGTGTCCTTTTTGTATCATTGGTTGGTTTATTGACATTATCCATATACTCTAGACAAGTTATTTTGGCTTATTTCTCTGAATTGCTAGTTTCAGAATAAAACTCAATAGCAGAATGGGAATGAATATGGCCTATGTCTATACTAAACCTTTTAATAACACATAGCTTTTAGATTAAGTCCATAGCTATCCTACCACTCCTTGCTTCTCTACAAAAGTGAAATACGTATTCTATTCATTGGAGCTGTGGCTAATCTGCCTCTGTGTAGATGATCTTGGTCTAGATTCCATGTTCGCAACATTTCATGGGAGTTGGGACATTTTTAAATGAGATACAAAGGGTCAATACTTGGATCAGCTTGAGTTACTAGTTTGTCTTAAAGTTGTGTTCCAAAAAAGATGGAAGCCAGTAGGTGCCTTTCTATTGACCAAATGCCTTTGAGGTTACCTTTCTATCTAGAAGAGTCCTGTGATCACGTGGCTGATTGTTAACAGCTAAAGAGCTGCTTTGTAGTAGGGTTCTCAATGTTCTCTCTAAATTAACTTAATTAACTTAAGTCTGATTTTGTTGGGCCTGCCCCTGCTCTTGCTGACATTATTTTCCATTTGTTGTATTTGTTACAACCTCCTTATCATTCCTATAATTGATAAGGTAAGCATTTAACCTAGGGGAGTAATGTTGGACCTTTATGATAAAGGAATAACATGAGACTGGATTCAGTTTTAATGTATGGTGAGTATTACCTGTTTGTCCCATGTAACATGCCAAATACACTCAGAGGGAAGAAGACTCTTCCTCTTAAGGCAGCAAATGATTTGAATCATTTATTTGAAGAATATGTATGCATTGACACATCAATAGGCTGGTGGCTAGGGTCCTAGGTCCAGATTTCAGTCTAGCTACTGGTTCACCTCAGCTAGGTTTTATCTTTACTTTTTAGAAAACAGGAAATGTGTACCCTTAACTTGAATTTGCTCTTGTTAAGATCTGAATTTAACCAAGACAGTCTGTAATTATAAGAGTTACAAACTTTGTGGTATAGACTGGTCTTGCTTCCTGCTAGCCAGCTCATCAAATACTACGGCTTTTGATGCTTATAATTAAAAATTGTCTCTTTCCAGCAAAAGAAAGGAGTGCAGCAACACAGCCCTGCTGTGTTAACCTCAGCAAAAGCAAGGACTTTGATATGGCTCACCAAAGCACTTAAGCTCCTTCTGAAGGAAGTAGCTGCTCTCACAACAGCTCACCCTTCCTATACTAGGAGGCTTTTAAACCAGGGACAAGGGAATAACACCCTCCCTTTCTCCTTGTTTCCCAGCCAACTGTCTTGCTTGCACCCATTTTAGCAATTATATCCAGCTGCCTTTTGGTGTTTGTTGCAGGGCTTATGCCCCTCATTTCCAGGGAAAAGCAGAATTTTTCTTAACAGCAACAGACTGTTTTTCATCATTTCTTCAAGGTTAGCATTCTTGCATTGGCAGTCTTGGATAAAATACTGTCCTTCTTTCCAAGGCGAAGACCAGAACCTACTCTCTTCAGCTAGTATGAGCAAACTTTAAACAAGGCCAGGGACCAAAAAAATACCAATTAACTCATTGCAGTGTTCGAGTCTTCCCTGTTGTGCTTTTGGCCTGTGCTAACCGGCACCTTCCTAAATACCTCTGGGGTTTGTTTTGGGAGCAAGTACAGGCAGAGGACCATTTCTAAAAATTAGCTTTTGTGGGACCCCTGTTTAAAAATATGAGCACAAACTGTTTTAACCTACATGGCTGCGCGGCTGGAAAATGGCTGCAGATGTGCCAATTTCCTAACATGGATTGACATGGTGTAGACATAAACTTTGTGTCTTGGAGGTAAAAGTACTTCCACACATAACACTTCCAGGAGCTTACAGAAAATACGTTTAGGATGATGAAACTCTTATGTACGAGGTTGTCCATAGTTATATCCCAATTAGAGGTCACAAATTACTGGATTTATATAACAGTGTAGATGAGCATTGCTATGCAGAGCATAGCTTTGTTACAGAACAAGAAAAAGAATATAATCAATGACAATAAAAAAGGCTATAAAAATAGGCCTGATAGAAAATAGTTACTTGTGTGGTACAAAATTAGCCCGTGGAACTCGTTGTTATGAGTTTAATTAAGACATTTTGCTCAGTACAATTCAAACATGATTAGGATTTATATGACTAAATAACTAACTGGACAAGTCTGCCTTGGTTAAAATGTGGCTTTAAACCACCATGTAGTTAGTAAGTAAGCCTATAAATAGTCCCTAAGGGTTTCTTAGATTTTGTGCTCTGAATGTTTGCAACTGATAGGAGGACAAAGTGCCTTAGAAAGAGACATGAGCTCCCAAATTTGGAAAAAAAGTCCAAAATGTTCTTTTGGATCTTTTAATCTTAATTCTTAACAGTAGAAAAAGGATAAAAAGATGTTTTTGTAATGTCTGGTGGAAAACTTTGGAAGGCAAAGTAATGCTTAATTCTGTTTATGTTTGCGTTGCAGACAGAGTGGGTGAGAGGTGAAGAAAAATGACATGGGAAGAAGGTGATGTCCAAATGCAAATCCTCAGAGAATTCAGTTCCTTTGAAAATAATTTGCTGAAGCACGGAATGCAGGGATTAATTATTGGATACTTATGATGAATGATAATGATATATACTAAAATTAAGAACTAATTTAAATCTAAAACTCTTCTAGCATTTCCTTACTAGCGAGAAAATAGACTATTTTTTGCTGCATATTTTCAAAGTATTTTGCAGAAAAATTATGATCTGAAGGAACGTTTTTCTAAGTAGAACAATGTTTTTTTGCATGATTGATGATGCACTTTTCTTTTTACCAACTTCCAATTAAAAGATGAAAATTTAACCAAATGTAAAAAATTTTTAAAAATTCTGAATTAACTGAGACTGGAAGGCAATTTTTTTGAGCAATTAGAAGTTTGGCTAATAAAAGAAAAGAATATGAAACAGATGGAAAATGACAGAAAATACATGCTTTTTTCCTGTTAACTTCTTTTTTAATGTAAATTTCCAGCTATCTGCATTGTCTTTTTCCTTTTTAAATGTCATACTTCTCCTTTCTTCTTTCTCCTCCTTTTCAATGTATTGCCTCCTCTTATTTTCTATTGCAACCCATTTTTATGAGTCCTCACATAGCCCTTGCTCATCTTCCAGACAAAATTTCTCTCTTCCTCGCTTTATTTCCGTCTTAACTCTTCCTACTTTCATCATACAGACTTTTTTTTTTTTTTTTTTTTTTTTTTTTTCCTGTGACTCCCAAATTTTCTTGCTTGGAGAGGTAATAGTGGTGTATCAGAAGCAAGCAGAACTGACCTTAGCAACTGATGTTTCTTCTGAGTAATTCCAGACAAATTTGACACAGCGAGATGCTTATGGTTTAAGAAAGAAGGTAGTACCTCAGTCCACTGCAAGGATTTCTACTTGCAGGACAGATGGCAGGTATGAGTAAGATCTCTCACTTCCATTTATGAGGCATTGTGTGGAAACGTGGAATTTTTTCTTTTGCTGCTTAAAGAAACATGAAAATCTTCACCGGTGATGTGGCAGAGTAATAAAATGCTGCCCAATAGATGTATTATTTCTCTTCTGTAAAACATTCATCATAGTTATTCCTCGGAGATAATGAAAGAGATAGAATTACATAACAAATACTAATATTATAATTTCACTTGTAATGAATTATAAATGTATTCAGATAAATGCTCTAGAAAGGTAATTTGCTCTGTAACAGCTAGATTTAAACTGCCAGTACTTGTCTGAGATTTTTACTAACTATCCTGATTTTTACTAGTGTTCCTCATCAATCTATACATTTGCAACTGTATCTGCACCACATGATTGTAGAAACAGCATCATGAAACTAAACACACAGGTAAATGGTTTCACACCTGTTGCCAATACATTTTTTGCATTACATTGTGACTTTCTAGAAGACATACTTTTTTCCAGGAGGAGTTTGTTGTCACTGCATGACCTAAGTTCAAGTTAATTAGTCTTAATTTTCCTACTAAAGAGCTTTTGTAATGTTGACTATGGGGTAATCCTTTCTGCTAGGAATTAGAAGACTCTGAGAATGCAAAGTGTCAAACCCAGAAATGTCTATACGTATACAATTTCAAAATGTTTAGAAAGAAATGCCAAAAATAATATAATCTAATTAAATATGGGCTCCCATATTGTGGCATTAAAACATATACAAATAAAATTTATTTGTTTATCGCCAAATTTGTCCCTGTTGCAAATAAGCACACTACCCTCACACTGAAAGAATGAAATGCTACATCTCAAAACTAGAGCTTTTTAAAGTAAAAAAACCCCACTGAGTAAATGTCTATTTCATAACCAGCTATCCTACCAGCGTATCATCAGTGTTAACAACAAACCTTTTGTAAAAAGTACCCTAGGTGTGCAAAATACTGTATGAAAAAGGCCATAAACAAAGTCACTGCCCCAAACGATTTACCTTCTAAACATGACACAGTAAGCGTAAAAGTGGGAAAGATGATACAGAATGAAATTGTAAACCAGAAAATTATAAGTGGTTTTTTTCGCATCTTATTTCCTAAAAAAATCTTTAGTATAAATGAGGGAATTGTTGGAGAGGTACAAGAAGCAGATTTTGAGAATACCAGATGTGTGAGCCACTAAGGCAGTTTGGCAGGAGTTGTGACATTCAGGTACTCCAGAGGTGTCTGTGCTGCCGTCCTTACCTGCTAGCTGAGATGTATTCCTTAATGCACTTCCCTGAATGTTAAGACACCCATTTTCTCTGCACAACACTTAACTCTTCTGCTAATCTTGTTGGCCATCAAAGTGAGCGAGGCTTGAAGGAAAACCTAATACCACCCCCAACTCCCCCCAGCTGTAAGTAGCAGCATAGAAACATGACTACACCTACCATGGAGGCATCCAAAACAGTAGGTGTTTCAGTGTCTTTTTCACAGTGCTCCCAAACTAGTTCTGTTTTCAAGGTCACTATGACATTTTTACAGCTGTCACTCAAAAAAAATATCACAGAAACTAGCTGTGGTTACAATGGCTGTAGTAGCAATTTAATCTGTTTAAAAGAGTTAAAATAACAGCAAGTTCAATTGGTGAACAGCCTATTTATCTTGTGGTTCAGACATCATTTGAAGATAATGTTTCCTGGAATTGATGCATACCTCTGTGCACACTGAATCCAGGAGAGACCTTTACTTTTTGTAAGAGGGCAGTCAGCTAAGTACTATACTTCCTCTGCCTGATCTGTTATCTTAGACGTTAAGTTACGAAGTTGGAATTTTTCAAGAGGCAGATTTTAAGATGTAAAGTATTCTGAGAAAGAAAAGAAGTTGTTTTTCTCATTCATTCACTTTCTAAAGTCTTATGAATTCAATAGCTGACATTCCATTCCTCGCCATTCATGAAACTTCAGTTAGTGAGGACTTCTCCCTGTGGCTTTGCTTAGTGGACAGTTTGTACATGAGTAGTATTTAGTCCATGTAGATGTGAATATCATTAATAAACTTCAATATCTCAGTCCTCAAAGCTGATCCAATGCTGCACTGAAGCTAGTCATGCCAGGGCAAAATGATGAAAAACCGTGCGTACTACAAATAATACCATGGCACTATTTTAGATTCCTTTTATACTGCTATGAATGACTTAATGAAGTGCAAAGAAGAGGGGATCATTAATGAAATGGGAAATGGGTTTCCCCACCTGTAAAATGGGGATAATCATTCTTACTTTTCCTGAAGAATATTAATAGCTGCTAGAAAAATGTGCTCTGGGTTTGTAATTATTACTGTTAGAAGACAAGCAAAATGAAATGATTTATAATATGCTTTTAAATGGATATCCAGACTATGGAACAAATACTTTTTAGGGCTATCTGAGCACAGTTCGAACACTAATTAACTGGATTAGAATTTGATTTAATTAAATTTCCTTTGTATGAAAAAAATCCTTTTGGATGAATACTACTCAATTCCTCTAATATTTTTTTTTTTGTGATTTTTATTTACTGATTAAACGAAACTGGAAAAGTGAATAGTGAATTCAAAGTAAGAATGCTTGTGGGAGGAATATATACAGGTAAAATTAAATTGGTCTCTGGATCAATTGAAGCTGTAAAAATAACATCATCTGGATCTGTCACCTTGGTGTCGTCTGACCTGTGACTATTTATGTCCATATGCCCATACAGAAACTAGCGTGGACTCCTCAGTCTAGATTACTATCAGTCTCTTCTATGAACACATCTTTTACTGAGCTGTTAAAATAGGAAAGATTTTCAAGAGAATGAAGACCCTCATTTCAGTAAATTTTAGAGGATTGTTCACATGCTTGGAAAAGCTAAAGCATCTATGCATTAATCTTTACATAATAAGATCTATATAGGTCTGCCCTGATGGTGCAGATAATTGTAATGTATTTACTTTGCCTGTGCTTCAATGCAGCCCGCTTTGACCTTGGAAGCCATTTGACCATAATATCATGATAGCATGGCCAAATTAGTCACCCCTGTGAGAGGCAGTAGGTCCAAAGTAGCTGTGATGTGGCTGTAGGGCTTCTGACCCCCTTCTGGTCTCCCTTGAGACCAGGTGCTCTGAGGAACATAGTGGGGCACCTCTGCATCAAGCATCTCAACAGTCACATGACCGTGGACAGTTAATTTCTAGTGATGTTTAGATTGTCTAAGTGGTCCATGACCAATGAACATGCAGGGGAACTGCTCCTCATTAATCATGGTATTTACTACAGGGGTGTAAACCAACCCTTAAATAGACAACCTGAGTATTTCTCAGGGTCTGAAAATCTTGCCCATGACACGTAAAAATGCTTTCAGGTTTCCTTGTTCCTTTTCAATTTTTGAAGTGCTGTATGAAAAAAAGATGTGGCTCTTCATTTTTCCTGAATGCAATAGGCTTTGAAGTGGCCACATTTTCCTCTGAAATGTGTAAGTTCCCTCCTTCTCTGACTTCCCTTGGAGCTGAGAATACTCTGCATCTTCAGTGCCCTGAGACCTTACAGTAAGTGCTTATTCATCATTGCATGAATGCTCAAGTATTTTGGTAACTATAAAAAGTCTTGTATGAGTATGTATTTACATGTATATACACATATGTCCACGTGCATTCGTGAGCATGAGGTTCTGTATTGCTTTCTCAATTACTTTGGGATTTTGAACAATAATCTTTAAATCAGTTTTTATTTTGGACTTTCCTCACCCAGAAAAAAAAATGAGAAAGTTAAGCATATAATTTCAAGAATTACAAGGACATTTGGAAGTTCTGTTTTTACCGTACAAGGCCTGTGATTTACAGTATCCGAATCATGAAGTGCATTTTCAAATTACAGAAGGCTTTAGTGGGAGATGAGAGAGATTGATGTGAATTAGGAAAAAGCTGCAAAAATACACTGCTTTAACTACTTTAGGTAATTTTACAGTGTGTTTGAATTAAGCAAATTGTTTTCAAAGTAACCTAGTGATTAAAATATAGTTCCTGAGAAACACTGTTCATTAAGCTTAGTAAATAATCTAGATGTCTTGACTGAAACTGATTAACTAGTCTCTTGTGTCACGAGAGAAAGAACTTTCATTTGAAACTGCGTATAGAATACTCAGCTTGTGGCATACTAACAGTTTACCCCTAAGAGACACCCATAGTAATATTTTTAAAAAGCATGAATAATCATGAAAAATCTTATATCATCTAGCTATAAATGTTATATTTAATTTGCTTTTTTTAAAAAAATACAATATTCTGAACATTATAATTTGTGCTACAATGCTCTTTCACCATATGTTCTTGTTTATAGAAAACCAGGTGTTGCTGATTTTACCATCTGATAGTCATACTGGATTAAGCAGAAACTCTGCATTTAGGAATATTTCTGCAGTAGAGGTAAGAGGAACAGGGTAACAGTGACCCTTTGTAAGGAAAAATATGATACTTAGCTGTCTGTGCACCCCAGCTATAAACACAATGGTATGGTTTTTAGACTGTTCTCACAAAAGATTGGACTTTTCTCTGGTTAGAGTCCATGGGAGCGTGGAGTCCTGGTTTATTGACATGACCCTAGGGACCCTGGCCAAAAGCTGAATGGGACACACTTGGACCTGGTTTTCTGAAGCATCTTGTGCTCAAAGCAAGAAAGCAGAGCCTGCCAGGGGACCTGGCACTATGCATTAGTCAGGGTGACTGGGCTGGCTCAATGCAATGACCTGCTATGGTAATCTTCCGCTTTGAGTAGTCTCAAAGGGCACAACTGTATTAGTAAATTAAGTGTACTTGGGAACAGCCCTGGATACGGTGGCCAAGGGGAGTGGGGCAGCCTGCATCCCTGCAGCTAAATGCCTCCGAGGTGCTTCCTGGGAATGTCTCTGGGATCTGTACCCAGGAACTATTTGGGAAATTGTTAGCTGGCAAAGAAGAAGTATGCTAAGGACCATTCTAGCACTTCATTAGTACATGTAATTGTGTTCCTGTGTCTGGAAAAGGTTCTGGGATTTAGCTGAGCTGACTGCTGTAGGCACAGCCTACTTTCTTAGCGAAGGTGCTGCTTCCTAGGAGCTGGTAAGCAAAGAAAGGAGGTGATTTTGCTGAATTTATGTACCTGCATCTCAAATACGAAGTATATCATGGGTAAGTTTAATTAAGCTTTGCAAACACTGTCTTTCATGGGGCTGTTTTCTGAGAATGTGATTCACTTCCGATTCAAAAGCAATGTAGCCATACTCACTTAACCAAGCTAATAAATTCTGCTTATTAAGAGGAATGCCTTTAAATCATGGTAATTTTGAAGTAAAGAGGCTTACTGAAAAGTATTGGGCTGATGCTCATTGCAAAATTTTGGTCCCTCTGAAGCCATTTTAACTCCAGTGGAAGTGGGGTTTGGTCTTGCTGCAACTCAGAGTAATTAAACCTCTAATTTTCTAATGAAAGAGATTAAAGACAAAGGCTTTTATGTAAAGACTTTTTTTTTTTATAACTGTAGTTTCCTGCTGTGAGGGCTCTGCAATTTAATTTAAGCATGAACTACCTCAACTCTTTCTGAAATAGCAGCTTGACTGCAGTTTAGCTCTGGGATCCCTGCAGACAAGGCTCCCAGGAGAAAAGGCCTGAAATATCTTGAGAAAAGATTAAAAGCTTCAGTAATGTTCCATTAAACCTTGCTGCTTTTAAAATAAATGGACACTTCATTGCTATAAGACATTTTACCTGTAGTTATTCATTTGGTGTCTCATGTTTTTAAATGACTTTGCCCCCATATTGCAGTCAAACCTTAAGATATTACAGGAAAGAAGGATTAAGGAGAAATATATATAATGACTAGTAAGATCAGAAATGATAAGCAGAATGACTCAAGCTCAAATTTTAATTTCATGTGGTTCTTGATGTGGTTTCAGGATGTTATTGTTTTGCTTCATAGTATCAATTCATTAAAATAATTAGATGTGGCCTGGAAACTAAAAACATCTCACTTGCGTCTTTTAGAGATGGTCAGATTAAAGTGTGTGGGTTTTTTAATAAGCACAAATGGATATGTGCTAAGTATTTTAATGGAACCTGAAACCACAAAACATTTTCCTGCCTGTATGTTTTATAAGCAAAGCACTAAAACTTGGAATAGATTTAAAACTCTCAACACTTTTGTTCTAACCTGATTCCCATTTTAAATGAATTTAGGTGAATATATGATTTTAACATCAGAACTAAATCTACTGCAGTAACCCTCAATTTCATCAATATTTGTGTTAATTATTAGTGCTGTGGTAGCAGGTGTAGAAACTTTTAAGTCATTAATATATCATTGTTACAGGCAGTGTGCTCCTGTATAAGAAGGGGTGGGAGATCTAGTTCACAAAAAATAAAAGTATCTTGTCTTAGTGTGGTCAGTAATATGGAAAATAAGTAAAACTTGAAAGTCCGTCTTCAGCTGTTGCTCTGAAGCTTTAGGCTCATATGATACTAACATTGAGAAGCAGGGATGATTGAAATCGCAACAGGAGTTTTGTAGAAGGTTATAATCTACACCTGTGTTACTGACTGTGTAGGCTCTCTTAAAGGGCTTACCTCTTTACTTTTGAGCCGCTCAGGTAATAATCAGGAGACGTTGCTGCTTCTTCTTCTGTATATTGCTTTTTCTACAGACAGTGGTCAGTTATTTTCTTAAGTTTCAAGTAACTGATTTGGGGAAATGTGGAAGGCAATATTATTTCTGAAAGCATCGAGGTCCTGTGATTAATTTTCTTCAGAAATTATTTCCAAAATCTTACCTAGTATTCCATAAAGTCTTGTCATCATTGTGGCAGGTTTGTGTCTGTCAGCCATTGGATTGTGGTTCCGATGGGAAGGAGCAGCTACAGAAAGCAGTAGCCATAGACAGAAATGTGATCTCGGAGATTGTAACTGTCAGTCCCATGACAGAGTCCAATTAGCTGCGATGGCTCCATGCATTTGGCCATTTTCTAATGGGCAGTCAGTACAGAGACTGGAGCCATGTTGTGATATGCTCACGGTGGCCTCAGCTTGTGGGCAGCTGCACTTGTATCAGACGGAGGTTTCTCAGGAATGCATGTTTTCTTCCCCCGCTTACGTGTTGCAGTAATTTAACCCAGGAATCAAATATGTGGATATTCACACCAGTCAAACTGCTGTTAAAACTGATCAGTGAAGAGCTCCAGTAAGCCTACAAGTGGGAAAGAGAGGTGTGTTTGGATATCCAGTTACAAACGGATTTGAAAATCTTTTAGGAGAAGCCCCTAAGAGAAAGGGGCATATTGCAGAAGGTAGTTGGAACCAAGCATTTTCCACTTTTTACTGGTCCAGCTGCTGACACCTGCTAGGTACTGAGCAACCTGAGAGATGACTCTGCTTGTATGTGATGAGAAAGTTGCTATCCACAGGTGGGCATGGACACTCGGTGATAACAGGAAAAAGTATTTTTGCCTTTTAAGAAGAATCTGCCACCCAGATAAGTGACGAAAGTTCAGAGATGGTTAACTGAT
This sequence comes from Falco rusticolus, assembly GCF_015220075.1. NCBI lineage: Eukaryota > Metazoa > Chordata > Aves > Falconiformes > Falconidae > Falco > Falco rusticolus. Next base: position 92,614,394 of record NC_051187.1, read on the forward strand.
CCGATAAAATGTTCATAGCAATAGCTGATGGACTCTGCCAGGGCTCGGTGGGTTAAGTGTTATACCTAACGTTTTACCATACTTACACATTTATTTTTTTTTTAAATTTAGACCAGGGATGTACAATGGACTCATATTGACCTTTCTAAAGTCAGCCTTTCATTCAGCTTTTCATTTTCCTGTGTTTTTGTTTTCTCCTAAGACCGAGACAAAATGTCGGAAGTGGAAATATTTATGAGAGCCATTTAGAAATATAGAAGAATTCAGCTTAAATGAGTTGTGATTGAATTGACTTCACAATTGTTGTAGCAGGGAAACTTAATACAGGGTTGCCATGGAGACTGGTTCTTTGGCCACTGGTCTAACACATTAAAGCCTTTTAGTTGAGCAATATGCTATTTGCAGATGATGCCATACGTGATATTAACAAGTGGTTTGCCTCCATTAAGAGGAAAATATCTCTAAAATTACAGCACTTCTCTTTAAAGTAGAGATATGCAAACCTCCTTGATGTTATTTGAGTAATCAGTGATCTGCATGGCATCAGTTCATGAAAATACGGTGTTCATATAGAGGCAAAACATGTTTATTGCATCAAAACTTAGGCAGACATCCCAGTCAGTGCTATTGAAATGTAAGTGAGTTGGAATGGAGGCTGGCAAGGTGGAAGTCTGGCAAAACAACCTTCTTCTAAGTGAACTCTTTGCTCAGTTCCTGGATGATTTGATATTTTTTCCCATTAACCTTTTTCAAAGTAATTCTTTTAAGTGCAGGGGTGCTTTGACTACCAGGCTTGCACTATACCATGAAAAGACCATTTCCTTTCCTCCCAAAAGATTTATATTTATCACCGTTTAATGAAATTTTGTTTTTATAAATGGCATGCTGTATTTTTATCATGTGACCATCCACACAGTTCTGTAAAGTACATTTAATGGAATAAATGGAAACACACCAAACCGAAATGCAGAAACTCAGCAGAGGTAAACCACTTAATAGCAGTGCCTGTAATGAATTTCCTAACTAACTGGCCCACTTCATAAACTGATAACAGACAGAGACTTTGCTATAAAAGCCCTTGATCAAGCAATGGGCAGAAACAAAATGAGAGGCAGGGCTGTAGCTATCAAAACCCATTCTAGTCAGGCAAGAGCCTGGGGCACTCCCTGTAATGGCCTATTTGCTGGCCAAGTCAATATTTCATTCCTGCAGTCCAGCTGGACTGGAATGCTAAAATTCGGAGTTCTTCAGTCCACCAGTGCTGTGTCAAATAGAGCCTGAATAACACTGGGGTTCTTTAGTTTTTGCAGAGGTTTAGCTTTCTGCAGTATACCTCTGTCACAGAGTTGACCCAAAGAGACCTGAAGCTGGATCAGGACACAATGTTTTCATGGTATGCCATTGTTTCACTGGTGTTTTGTACTGGTCATTCCTGCTAGAGTGTAACAGCATCCACACTAGTTACTATTTTTTAGGAAGAAAGAATTATTTACCATGCAGAAATCAGGTCTCCAAATGTTGTTGTGATATTTTTAGAAATGTCCTGTGGTTCCTGGAGCAGATTTTGGGCTCAAGAGTTTGGGAAAGCATGTCAGTATCAGTATGAAGTTTATATATGTTCCAGTATCCACAAATGTTGCTTCTGTTACAAGGACAAAATCCATAATGCAGTGAACGATCCTACTATATGTTCGTTTGGTCAGCTAGTTTATTAAGGTTGTTTGGCACAAGAGGGCTGTGGGTCAAGCATAGCAATGTAGAGCAATGCCTTTGGAACTTCCATCTCTGGGAACATCATCTTCCCTCTCTGGGAATTCAGCTCACCTTTTTTTTTCAGCTCACCTGAATTCTCTGGGAATTCAGCTCACTTTTCTTCCCACTGTGCAGAGTGCTCTGTACAAGGGCCCCATTTTAATTTTTATTTTCTGTGTTTGTCTGCAGTTAATTTACAACTCAGCAAAATGTATAAATAAATCAAAATGTTCCTTCAATTTGTCCTGCACTGCACTGATTAATAGAGCTAGTTGCTATATTTTCAGTTTTCCAGAATATGTCATTTTGCTGAATTTAAACAAGAATGGGAGACTGAGACTCACTGCCATGCATGAGGATTAGCAAATTATTGACATGGGACACCTAACTTCAAATCCTGAGGTTTTGAGTGATGTGGGGTGTAAAATTGTGATATAAAATAAACAGATTTCATGTAGGGAATATTTTTGAACAAATGTGAAAAATAGATTTTTTTTCCAGAAAATTGTTGAGTATGGTCTGTCTTTGAAAGAAAGCAAGCCTTGCAAAATATATAAATGTGGGGAAAAAACCCAGAACTGTCACCTTCTACTCAGCTTTAGTTATCAGCAATGAATTTCATTGTCATACTAATTTTTATTTTCCTAGTTTTATGAGTTTTCTCTTAAATTCCCTGAAATTTTCCTTTATATTCCTTAATATCAATATAATTTATGTCTGCAGGGATATATTACCAGTAATCAAAATGCGCTAGTACTCTGGGCTTTAAACTGGGCCTCAAAACATGGAGAAGTGATCAGATATTTCAATTTATTAAATCCAATTAGAAAAAAATCACAAAAAATGGAGAGCTGTTATTGAGGCACAAAGAGCAAATAGAATTTTTCCTTTGATACCCTCTTTCTTATCTGAAGTCTTCAATTCTAATAAAGTCCGTACACTCATACTCATTCAGATAATTTTGAGTGATGTGGGATAAAAAATATGATATTTTAAAATAAAAACTGCATTAAACACAATTTCTTAGAAAGAGGTTATACCTCTTATTTTTTAGGTTCTTTGGAATATGCCCCAAAGCCTGCTGAATCAGTAGCAGTACAAAGTTTTTATTAACATGTGGAGATAAATGAAGTTCGTGGTCATAATTTGGCATGGAGCTGGATGGAAAAAATGCCTGGATGGTGTGTGGGCAAGGTGAGAGCGAGAATGATCAGAAACAATGCTTCTGTGGCTGCTTCTGTGGCTGCTACTGGAGGGAGCATCTGCTGGCTGCAGCATTGCCCCAGGCATCCCAAAGGCCTAGGGGCAGGGGAGAAAAATGTGGTTTTGTCTTACTGCTGAACACATGCAAATAGCAAAGGGAACTTCTGCTTCCCAGTGTCACCCCAGCTGATAGCTGAAAAAGAGGGTGGGCTTCAAGACTGGTGATTAGCTCTGGTTACTCTTTATAGAGCACTTACTGCTGCAAATGGCTATGACACCCAGGAGGGACATCTCTGGTGTCTTAATCAACAAGATGTAACACAAGCGCTCAGCCCTCTGGATATTTGGGCCCAATCCTGCAAATTGCTGTGCACTTGCTGGGGGGCACTCAGCACTTCCCTGACAACTGGCATCAATTACAGTCAAGGCAAGGAGAAGTCAGTAGTCCCAGGAGGTGCTGAGCAACTGGCTGGCTGGCTGCCTCTGTCTTCAGGCCCAAGGGAGTGTTGAACAATTCAAAGTACTGCAGGGAAGATCAAAACCTTCAGATGGAATAGAAGAAATTATTCAGCTGCCTAGGAAAGACAACCTTGAATGATTAAGAACTGTGTAAGAGATATTAATAATCACATGACTGAGCATAGTATCCAGTACAATACATAATTCATGAACTCACAGAAAAGAATGATTCACCTCTCCTTGAAAAATAATTAAGAAAGATGCCTGGGATGCTAAGAGTTCACTTAAGTCCCTCATTCTGAAAGAGGCTGAAAACCATCTCTGTATTTATATTCTACTAAGGCATTCCAAAATTCTTCTAAAAAGGGGAATGAAACATGATGTTTCAAATAACTACCAGTCCCCTTTGCAATCATCAGAAAATCAGTTTTTTTTTAAAAAAAATCAGTTTCCAAAAAGTCTTAATTTACATAAGACACAAAACAAATAATATAGCCGTAAACCAATCCACAAATCCTGCAAGAAAAATTCACCAAATTTTCCTGAAATAAAGCTTACAGGTTTAGTTTTCCAAATGAAGCTGAAGAGGTTCAGTTTCTTGTCAGGAATCATTGGCCAGTGCTGTGTTCTTTGTACTGAATTTCTTTGCCTCTTCCCAGAAATAAAGGAAATGTGTTTCCTTATCAGGTTGTAAAACAATACTGGAAAATTTGCAATTGTAATTAATGGTGGCCGAGTACAGTAATGTGAAAAGCTAAATATGAGAGGTTTTGGAAGCATTTTGCAATGCGCTTGCCCCAAAATATTTTCATTATCTTCTGTGATAAAACAAATTAATCTGAGAAAAATCTCTCCCAGATTATGTACCGAAAGAAATTCGTAATTTGGAAGTTACAGAGGTAAAGCACAATTATTTTTCTTGCTACTAAAAACATTTCTTCTGTCCTGAATTTCAATGTAATGCTGTTTCAGAAAGCAAAACATACCAGTGCAATTCCATGGTCTTTCAAGGGCCAAGCAAAAGAGAATCGCAAATAAGTCTGAACCACCCAGTGTTGGGAGAAAGATCTTCATCTTCTTTATTTGTAGACCAGGCTTGCTGCCAATGGGAATTTTGTGGCATTTTGCATCTGGTCAGGATTGCATTATTTCAAGG